>NW_012115155.1:4016167-4018044 GCF_000951035.1 Colobus angolensis palliatus | reverse complement strand
AAAAAGGAGAACTGGAGAGAGGCCCCGGAAGCTGCTATCAAAAATCTCCACAAGGCTCACACAGGTGCAATTCTCCATAAGTCCTTGTATTAGTTCATTTCTATGCTGCTGATAAAGACATATTAAAACTGGGAACAAAAATAAGTTTAATTGGACTTACAGTTCCACATGACTGGGAAGGCCTCAGAATCATGGCGGGAGGAAAAAGGCACTTCTTACATGGCGGCAGCAAGAAGAAAAATGAGGAAGAAGCAAAAGTAGAAACCTCTGATAAACCCATCAGATCTCGTGAGACTTACTCACTATCACGAGAATGGCATGGGAAAGACCAGCCCTCATGATTCAATTACCTCCCACTGGGTCCCCCCCACAACACATGGTAATTCTGGGAGATACAATTCAAGTTGAGATTCGGGTGGGGACGTAGCCAAGCCATATCATTCTACCCCTGGCCCCTCTAAATCTTATGTCCTCACATTTCAAAACCAATCATGCCTTCCCAAAAGTCCTCCAAAGTCTTAACTCATTTCAGCGTTAACCCAAAAGTCCACGCTCCAAAGTTTCATCTGAGACAGGGCAAGTCTCTTCCACCTATAAGCCTGTAAAATCAAAAGCAAGCTAGTTACTTCTTAGAAACAATGGGGGTACAGGTATTGGGTAAATACAGCTGTTCCAAATGAGAGAAATTGGCCAAAACAAAGGGGTTACAGGCCCCGTGCAAATCCAAAATCCAGCAGGTGCAGTCAAATTTTAAAGCTCCAAGATGATCTCCTTTGACTCCAGGTCTCACATCCAGGTCACGCTGATGCAAAAGGTGGGCTCCCATAGTCTTGGGCAACTCAACCCCTGTGGCTTTGCAGGGTATATCCCTGCTCCCGGCTGCTTTCACAGGCTGGCATTGAGTGTCTGCAGCTTTTCCAGGCACATGGTGCAAGCTGTCGGTGGATCCCCCATTCTGGGGTCTGGAGGATGGTGGCCATCCTCTCACAGCTCCACCAGGCAGTGCCCCAGTAGGGACTCTGTGTGGGGCCTCTGACCCCACATTTCCCTTCCCCATTGCCCAAACAGAGGTTCTCCATGAGGGCCCTGCTCCTGCAGCAAACTTTTGCCTGGGCATCCAGGCATTTCCATACATCTGCTGAAATCTAAATGGAGGTTCCCAAACCTCAATTCTTGACTTCTGTGTACCCACAGGCTCAACACCACATGGAAGCTGCCAAGGTTTGGGGTCTGCACCCTCTGAAACCATGGGCCGAGCTGTACCTTGGCCCCTTTTAGCAATAGCTGGAGCAGCTGGGATGCAGGGCACCAAGTCCCTCCGCTGCACACAGCATGTGGATCCTGGACCCAGCACATGAAACCATTTTTTCTTCCCTAGGCTTCCAGGTCTGTAATGGCAGGGCTGCCGTGAAGACCTATGACATGCCCTGGAGACATTTTTCCCATTGTCTTAGGGATTAACATACAGCTCCTTGTTACTTAACGCAAATTTCTGCAGCCAGCTTGAATTTCTCCTCAAAAAGTGGGTTTTTCTTTTCTACTGCATCATCAAGCTGCAAATTTTCTGAACATTTGTGCTCTGTTTCCCTTTTAAAACAGAATGCTTTTAACAGCACCCAAGTCACATCTTGAATGCTTTGCTGCTTAGAAATTTCTTCTGTCAGATATCCTAAGTCATCTCTCTCAAGTTCTTTGAACAAATCTCTAGGGCAGGGGCAAAATGCTGCCACTCTCTTTGCTAAAACATAACAAGAGTCACCTTTGCTCCAGTTCCCAACAAGTTCCTCATCTACATTTGAGACCACCTCAGCCTGGATTTCATTGTCCATATCATTATCAGTATTTTTGTTAAAGCCATTCAACAAGTCTCTAGGAAG
>NW_012115155.1:4012020-4015787 GCF_000951035.1 Colobus angolensis palliatus | reverse complement strand
CGTGAGCCACCGCGCCTGGCCCCACATTTTCAAGTATCTTTTCAGCAATGTCCCACTCTACTGGTACCAATTTACTGTATTAGTCCATTTTCACACTGCTGATAAAGACATACCCAAGACTGGAAAGAAAAAGAGGTTTCATTGGATTTACAGTTCCACATGGCTGGGGAGGCCTCAGAATCACGGCGAGAGGCAAAAGGCACTCCTTACATGGCGGCAACAAGAGAAAAATGAGGAAGAAGCAAAACCAGAAACCCCTGATAAACCCATCAGATCTCGTGAGACTTATTTACTATCACAACAATGGCATGGGAAAGACCGACTCCCAGGATTCAATTACTTCTCCCTCTGGGTCCCTCCCACAACACGTGGGAATCTGGGAGACAGAATTCAAGTTGGGATTTGGGTGGGGACACAGCCAAACCGTATCAGCCCTGGTGGTCAGGAGGAGGGAATAAAGGCAATGGCCTGGGCTTCTCCTCACAACACCAGCCCTCCCTATAACCTTCTGAAACTCCGTTGTCCCATCCAGACAAAGGAGTTTCGCTCGCTGCTTGGTTTATTCATTAGCTACTTAATGAAGTGCCAGTGCTATGACAGTTACATCAGTGCTGTCCCCACCACTGTCACCTTCACGCCCAGGGACTGGGGAGTCCAGTACACCAGAGGGTCCCCAGCCCTGACTCTTGTCGGGAATTACCCTGGAATGACCACGCTCTGCCTGGTGGCAGAAGGCCCCTTGAGAAGATGGGAGAGGAGCCCTGGGGCTGTGTGAGGGCTGCACATGGCTGGACGGATGGGATGTGGGATGCAGCAGACAGGCCAAGGCCATGGTCCCAAGGCCAGACCCACAGAGGGTGTAAGGATAGCCCTGACAAAGATGCCTCCAGGGCTGGGGACTTTGCAAGGTCTTGCTTAGGAGATGCAGAATGAAAACTTAAGCCGCCACCATCTAGCCTACACCCACAGCACCTGAAGAAGACCCATCTGGATGGAGATAGAGGGCACAGCAAGCAAGCTGCCCTAAAGGTCTCTCATTGCTTTGGGAGTCGGCCTGCCGTAGGAGCCCACCCGCCTGCCCGCCCTCTGTCACACAAGAAGAACCGTTTTATTTCTTCGCTTGGCATTGTTCTGTTTGTTGGCTTGCTTTCATTCTGCTTCCTTTCCCGTTTTTGGCATCCTCATTAACATCATGTTCTAGTAAGGATTATGTGCTTCAGAAGCTTAGGAAAAGGCAGGAAGCTCAAGCAGGATCTGGCTTTGGCGGCGTCCCTGAAAGCAGCGGTGGCCTTGGAGCCAGGTGGAATCATTTGTGTCTAGTGCCATCTTTTGGCTATTTTCAAGAACTTCAACTAACAGAGCTAAAGTAATGATGCCTACTGACCTTCAGCACTGCAAAGCCTCTGCTTCTAGTTTAGGGGAAAGGACAGTCTAATTTGGCCAAAAATCTAGCTGGAGATCACTCACGAGTGAAAAGGTACTTTTAAACTTTCAATAGCCAGGAGGCAGGGCCGGAGCCTGGTCTATTCTTCTTGAAAACTTGGGAAAGTTTCTTGATGGGTAAGATTCAGCAAGTAACTCAGTCCTTGTTCTCCCCCAGTACCCAGATAAACTCAGCTGTACACGGGAAAATAACTCCCTGGTTCCCACACTAAAGAAGAGTGTAATGCTCTATCTTTCCAGGCCAGTCCCCTCGGAGGCCCCTCACTTTCTGGCCCTTCACACAACCTCACCAACCAGCACTCCCTGCCTTGGACTGTCGGGGAGGAAATTAGAATCTCCAGGCCTAACAGATCCTGCTGTGTATGGCTGCAACCATCCCTAAGTGTGAGTTTTGTCTCTGGGCATTTTAGTGCCCAGATGGAGTTTCTCCAGAAAAGGCCCCATCTCCCATGAGAACCATGAATTCAGACAGCCGGACCTAACAATGCTAGTCCTAGGAATACACTCTCCAGAGGAATACACACATGCGAAGTGGTACTGGTATACGTTGTAATATTATAACATATGGTATTCATAGCAGTGTTGCTTTTAATAGCAAAATATTGACAATATTCTAAATGTCTCTCAATATTCAATATTCAATAAATTGTGGTACAATGAAACAACAGAATACTAGGTAGCCATAAAAAAGAATGATATGGGAAGATCTCCAAGATATATTATTATATGAAAAAAGTGCACATGGTATGCTAGCGTACATAGCATATTTATTACATATATGTGCAGATAGATGCGTAGCATATGCACATATAAAATGCTTATATAGGTGATCTAATATTTCCAGGACAGTACACAAGAAACTGGTATTATTGGAGCCTTTAGGAGGGAATCCGATGGCTGTGGATGGGGATGAGAGGGAGACTTGTATCTTTCCATTTTAAACCAACTTATTTTAAATCAGTGTATTTACTCTTTCAAAAGTATATAAAGAAAAAAATGACCTCTGTCACCTAGAAGCTGGTCAAGTGCCTGGAATAGAAGCATGTGCCTGGAATAGTCCCCAGTCAGGGCTGGGGACCCTCTGGTGTACTGGACTCCCCAGCCCCTGGGCATTTGGGAGGCCGAGGCGGACTGATTGCTTGAGGCCATGAGTTCCAGACCAGCTGGGCCAGCATAGTGAAAGCCTGCCTCTACTAGGCGTGGTGGACCAAAGCAGCAAACGAATAAGATACATTTTGTAGATAGATTACATTTCATATACTTCTCTGTATTTGCTTCTTCTGTTATCCTAGGACTTTTAACAAAGTACTGTTTGAACATTCCAGGTTTGCCTCTCCATGCCGAAGGATTTAGTTCTCACAATAACAAAAATGCTAAGATGCAGGCCCTGCCTTGAAGGAGTTCCCAGTTTCCTAAGCTCAACAGACACCTAGAACACCTTGCAATAAATTAGTTTGGATAATCTATTGCTATGCAACAAAGCCCCACAAAACTTAGTGGCTTAAAATAACAATTTATTATTATCCCCTTCAGCACTGTGGGTTAACTGGAATCAGCTGGGAGGCTTCTATTTAGGGTCTTTCATGTGGTTGCAGTCTGAAGGTGGCTGGAATCAGAGTCATCTGAAGGCTGAACTTGGCTGTACATCAAAGATGACTTCTTTACTCACATGTCCGGCTCCACACACAGCTGGTGCTGGCCCTGTGCCTCTGTCCAGGTAGCCTCCCCACATGGCTGGTTTGGCTTCCACACTGCATGTCTGTCATCAATGGTAGATGGCCTCTCCCAAAAGCTGCAGCCTCAGAAGCCATGCCGGCTCTTCTGCTACATTCTATGGGTCAAAATCAAGTCACAGATCTGGCCTGGATTCAAGGGAAGAGGACTATACAAGGGAAGAAATACTGGGAGGCATGGTTGATTAGGGGGTCATCTTTGGAGAATGGCTACCACAAGCTTGGATAAAGACAAGCCCAGGTGCAAAGGCAGCCCAGAACTTGACCCTGACTCACCGTCCATCCCAGCACTTGTTCCAAACTGGAGCTTTCTCATGCTTTTGAAAAAATGCACCGTGGGAAGTTATTATTAATGTCTTCAAATTTCAAGCCTGAAAAAAATGAAGAAACCCGGCCGGGCGTGGTGCTCATGCCTGTAATCCCAGCACTTTGGGAGGCTGAGGCAGGTGAATCACCTGAGGTCAGGAGTTCGAGACCAGCCTAGCCAACATGGTGAAACCCCATCTCTACTAAAAATACAAAAAATTGGCCGGGCGCGGTGGCTCAAGCCTGTAATCCCAGCACTTTGGGAGGCCGAGATGGGTGGATCAC
>NW_012115155.1:4004772-4011645 GCF_000951035.1 Colobus angolensis palliatus | reverse complement strand
AAAAAGCCACATCTCAGAACAAAGCTTTATGCAGCTTCTTCAACTGATGAGCTTCTGAAATACAACGGTGGAATCCAAGAAGCCCCATGGATGGCATATGGGGAGACCTCCGGATATCAAGGCCACACCCTCTTCACTCCACAAAGATACACACACACATGCACAGCCCCTGTGCGACAAGACTCACTTTCTCAACCTCTTCTCCATCCTGCTACCATTGAAACTCGACTCTGCTGGGTTCTTGCTCTACCAAAAAAAAAAAAAAAAAAAAAAAAAGGACCCAAATAATCAACAAGAAAGTTAAAAGAAATCTTTAGAATACTAGTGAGACTCATTCTTGGTTTCCATCTAGATATAAAGAGAATGGAATATAAATAAAATATCTTATAGAATTAATAAAAATAAAACTTTTGAACACAAGTTAATGGTATAAAGAGGTGATTACAATATACCGTTAACTGCAAAAAGAAAAGACACAAAATTGTTCACAGTATTTATACATGCAGGAAAAAAGATCAGGAGGAAACACACGGAAGACATTAACAGCGATTCTCTCTAGTGTAAAATTATGGAAGACTTTTACTCTTAATACACTTCTATATTTTGTACAATGAGCATAGAGTCCTTTTATGATCAGAAAAAAGTTCCATATACGCTTATGTATCTACTTTTGGTCCTTTCTCTCAAAATCTCCTTTTCCCATTCTGACATTAGCACATCTCTCTCAACTTTGGTCTGAACCGTCAGCTTGACCAGGGCTGCTGGGACAGCAAGCAGGGTGTCCCAGAGGCCTCCGTCAGCCCTGGCACAGATGCCAGTCTCCTATGTGGAGTCTGCCCTACCCCTGGATTTTGGCATAAAAGGGCTGGTTAAAAATTTGAGCGAGGGGCCCGGTGTGGGGTCTCACACCTGTAATCCCAGCACTTTGGGAGGCGGAGGTAGACTGACTGCTTGAGGCCATGAGTTCCAGACCAGCTGGGCCAACATAGTGAAACCCTATCTCTACTAAAATTACAAAAATTAGCCAGACATTGTGGTGCATGCCTGTAATCCCAGCTACTCGGGAGGCTGAGGCAGGAGAATCGCTTAAATCCAGGAGGTGGAGGTTCCAGTGAGCCTAGATTGTGCCACTGCACTCCAGCTTCGGTGATGGAGCGAGACTTTGTATTTAAAAAAAAAAAAAAGAGCTAGTTGTGAATATGTGTGTGGGGCTGGGACGAGGAGCTGGTGTGTGAGGAGAGCTGCTAAGGTGGAATTGTGAGAAGAGGCATTTGGGCTGGACACGGTGCCTCACACCTATAATCCCAGCACTTTGGGAGGCCGAGGTGGGGCGGATCACAAGGTCAGGAGATCGAGACCAGCCTGACCAACACGGTGAAACCCCGTCTCTACTAAAAAATACAAAAATTAGCTGGGTGTGGTGGCACCTACCTGTCGTCCCAGCTACTCAGGAGGCTGAGGCAGGAGAATCACTTGCACACAGGAGGCGGAGGTTGCAGTGAGCCTAGATTATGCCACTGCACTCCAGGCTGGCAACAGAGTGAGACTTCGTCTCAAAAAACAAAAAAAAGAAAAACAGAAAAGAGGCATTTGACTGCTGAGAACAAAGCCAAAGGAAAACCAGAAGACACAAGCAGAAGCCCCCTTTGGGAAACAATCTACGTCTCTCCCTATTCCACACTCTCCACCAAAGCTTGTGCAGTGCTGATTTCCTGCGCCTCACAAGTGGCATCTTTTATTGTTGTCATCACCATCATTACCACGACCACACCTACGATATTATGTGTTATCTCTCACTTAGTCCTCTTATCCAGTAATATAAAGATTAATAGAGATAACAAAACTGAGGATGATGAAGTTAAGTAACTTGCCTTAGGTCAAACATCATATTAGTCAAATGGACTATCTCTGGAGCCAGAGAGAAAAATGTTTGTTCCGAGGTGTGCCATTTTCTGACAGTGTGATCTTGGGCCTGAGCCTCGGTCTCCTCATAGGTAAAACGAAGATAATAATAGTGCCCACCTGGATTCGTTTCCCATAGCTGCTGTAACAAATGACCACAAATGTACTGGCTTAAAGCATTTTGTCTTCTATCGTTCTGAAAGTCAGAGGTTTAAATGGAGTGTTACAGAGCTAAAATCAAGGCATCCACAGGGCTGGTTCCTTCCGGAGGCTCCAGGGGAAGATTCGCGTCTGCTTTTTGAAGCTGCTGCCAGCCCCTTCCTCCATCTTCAATGTCAGCATCTTCTCTTCTCCCTGACCTCCTCCCTCCCTCTCGTAAAGGACCCTCATGATTACATTGAGCCCACTCAAATCCAGAGCAATCTTCCCATCTCAAGATTCCTAATTCAGCCGGGTGTTGTGGCTCATGCCTGTAATCCTAGCACACTGGGAGGCCAAGGAGGGAGGACCACTTGAGCCCAGGTGTTCAAGACCAGCCTGGACAATACAGCGAGACCCTGTCTCTAAAAAACAAAACAAAAAAATCCTGAATTAGATTTTACATCTGCAAAGTCCCTTCTGCCATCTAAGCTAACATACGCACAGGTTCCAGGGATTAAGATGTGAACCTCGTTGGGGAGCTATTATTCAGCCTGAGAAGGTTGTTAAGAGTATAAATGAGTTAACATACAGGGAGTGCTAGAGGAAACCATCTGGCACAAAATAAATGCTATTAACAGTGTTAGATGTTGTGATTAATAAAAGTCACACACACACCAAGTGGTGTGGCTGAAACTGAACCCCATGCCAGGCAGAAGCCCAGGATGCCATAGAAACCATAAAATCCAAAAATTGGGGGCGGGAGAATCTCAGAAGGGGGAAATGTTGTAAATCTTGTCTGGTTCTACAACAGACCTACCAGCCTCCGTCTGGACGCCTTCGTGAGGAAGTTCCCAGTATTTACCAAGTCAGTCAGCTTTGACCCCAACCGAGAAGATAACACAAAATACTGCGTATGATCTTTGAATGACAGAAGAAACGGGACGCCTCAGCCTTGATCAGGGCCCTGTTTCTGAGGTGTAAAATGGAAGTTGAGCTATAAATGTAAATAGAACTACAAGTCATGTCCTCAAGCTTCAGTAGCAAGTTTGGGAGCTTCTCCCACTTTTTGAAAGGGAAAATAGGCTCTCGTTAATTTCATTCCATCACTTGGAATTTCTAATGACTTTGACATTCTAAACACAACTACATTGGAGCCTTAAAACATTTATTATTTGGAAGGTAGCCCGGTGAGATGGAAGGAGAGGAGGACTGGGTTGGAAACCACCAAACCTGGACTCCACACCAGGCTCTGAACCAACAACACCTGCTACAACCAAGACTGGGCCCCTCCCCTCTCTGGGCCTCAGTTTCCTTACTAGTAAATGAAGGGAGTTCTGACATCAGATCATCTGTTGATTCATTTCTTCTGAAATTTTTTCCCCTTTCCCCTGCTCTCTCTTTCTACCAGAATATCAACAGATTCATCTTTTTTTCTTCCCTCAAGGGAAATGCCTTAATTTGAAGTCACTCATAATTTCTAACTTGTACAATAAATTTAGCTGTTTGGAGTAGAGAGTGGAAGATGCATGGATTCAAGTTCTGGCTCTGTAATTTACTAACTGTGATCTTGAGTGAATTACTTAACCTCTCTAAATCCATAGGAATTATCTATGGATAATTCCTGTTCACAGGTAAGTTGTGAGGCTCAATGCAAAGCACTTAGAATAGTCCCTCTCATATGGAAAGTGCTTAGTAAACAGACATTAGGAGGAGGAGGAGGGGCTGCTGCTGTTGTTATTTCTTTTCTTTGGTGGATCTCCTAGATCCTACCAATAGGTGACTTTAATAAAGGCATTCTGAAGAGGCCATTTCAGAAGAGACAGTTTCCTCTCCTAATGCCTTCTCCCAGGAAGAAAGGAAGGAAAGAAAGAAGAAATAGAAAGAGGGAAGAAAGAAGGGGAGGAGAGAGGAAGGGGATTGAGGGAGAAAAGAGAGAGAAAGAAAATTCAAATACTGCCACTAAATAGCCCAAGATGAGAGCTATTTCATCACAAGGAAAGAAAAACATCATTAAAAGCTATAATTTTTGGCTTTCAAGAAATCATATTTATTTGAAAAGGAGTGTTGAACTTGTGCCTTGTTAGAAGAAAAACAGCTTTCTGAAGAGTTAGGAGATGATTTTACATAAAAATTGAATTTGTTGAATGCGAGAAAAAGTGATTCAAATATTTGATTTCATCCACCAAATGTGTGAGCAACTGGCCTGAAAGATTTTCACTCAACTTGCTGATGGTGAATTTGGCTACAACTGACATGGGCAGAAAAAAAAGTTCAGGTCCCTAAAGGCCTCTGGCTGCCAACCAATCAAGCAGCAAAATGATGTCACCCAGTCAGTGGTGCGCCTCAAACTGCCACCTCGATCCTGGCTTCCTCTTTCAGCTCCCTACACACACACAGGAACTCTCCGATGGCACCCTGCTTTCTCATAGAGAACAAGTCTGATCAAATCCATACCGAAGATGCTGTCTCTCCAGAAGTGTTTGCATTTCATGGGTTCTTGTTTAATTTTAAAGCTAATACTAGTTGATTTAAAACCCTTTGATAGTATGAAAATGAAAAGAATAACTTCATTTTAATCACTTGACTCTCCCAGTCCAATTCCATGAGCCAAAGATAACCGAAGTGAATATTCCAGAACTAGGAAGATATTTATTTTATTACAGAGAATATCATTTCAGCCCAACTGCTCGCAGCATACATCCCAGGGAAATTCTAAAGCAGCATTTCCCCAAGTGTGCCCCCAGACAACTGTCTTAGTCCATTTGCATTGCTAGAAAGGGATAGCAGAGGCTGGGCAATTTATAAAGAAAAGAGGTTTAACTGGCTCACAGTTCTGCAGACTGTGTCAGAAGCATGATGCCAGTATCTGCTTCTAGTGAACACCTCAGGCTGCTTCCACTCATTGCAGAAGGGGAAGGAGAGCAGGCATCACATAGCAAGGGAAGAAGGAAGAGAGAGATGGGGAGGAAATCCCAGGTTCTTTTCAACAACCAGTTCTCCTGGGAACCAAAAGAGCTGGAACTTACTGAGGACAGCACCAAGTCCTTCATGATGGATCCACCTCCATGATCCAAACACCTGGCAATAGGCCCCACCTTTCATGTTGGAGATCAAATGTCAACATGAGATTTGGAGGGCCAACTACCCAACAACTGATGCATGAAAGACTCTACAAATAAGGGAAAAAGAGGAAGGGGCCCTTGCCTGCTGCCCTCACCCCCTGAAAATGCACAGTGAGCACTGTCCTACCTAAGACTCAGAAGCTGTGCAGTGTTTATATGTATGTATATTCTGTTTAACCGAGCATTACCAAAACATTCAGAAACCTTAGAACCACATGAAACACACTTTAGAAAACACTACTAGTTAAAATTAAACACGGCTAGTTAAAATTAAAAACAAAACAAGACTACTTCCTACAACCATTATTATTACCCTTTTTCTAGATTTTTTTAGCCAATACTATAAATACATGAAATGGAAATAAGAATTGGACATTTTAGAATGGCATAGAAAAGAATGCATTATTGGCTGATATTTTGTTTATCTACAAATTACAAAGAATAACCTCTAAAACTATTAAAATTCGTAGGAATCCAGCCATGTAGCTAGAATATAAGCTAAATTTTTAAAATAATAGATTTTCCACAACTTAGCAATAACCAATTAGAAAAGTTAAGATATTTAATCACAATAATTTTTTTTTTTTTTTAAGACAGAGTTTCACTCTTGTTGCCCAGGCTGGAGTGCAATGGTGTGATCTCAGCTCACCACAACCTCCACCTCCCAGGTTCAAGCGATTCTCCCGCCTCAGCCTCCCGAGTAGCTGGGATTACAGACGTGCCACCACGCCTGGCTAATTTTGTATTTTTAGTCAAGGAGGTTTCTCCATGTTGATCAGGCTGGTCTCAAACTCCCGACCTCAGGTGATCCGCCCGCCTCAGCCTCCCAAAGTGCTGGGATTACAGGCATGAGCCACCACACCCAGCCTAATTATTTTTAAGAATTATCTAAACATAGCTTTAATGAAACAAAAAGTTAACATTTCCACTAAGAAGATGAGACTGCAATTTATGAGTAATGCTCATGGAGAAGGTAATGCTTAAATAAAGAGATTAAGAATGGTGTGAGTTGCCTGTAATCCCAGCACTTTGGGAGGCCGAGGCAGGTGGATCACTTGAGGTCAGGAGTTCGAGACCAGCCTGACCAACATAGCGAAATCCCATCGCTACTAAATACAAAAAAAATTAGTTGGGTGTGCTAGTGCATGCCTCTAATCCCAGTTACTTGGGAGGCTGAGGCAGGAGAATCACTTGAACTCGGAAGGCAGAAGTTGCAGTGAGCCGAGATCACGCCTTAGAACCTGCTTCTTCTATTGAGGGTTCTAAGCTGCCCAAAGCCCATGGCCCCCAGTGCTCTCCTGCAGCAGGTAAAAATGCATGCCATCAATGACCAGACACAAAGGCGAGAGCTTGGATTGATGCATTAATCATTGATTGATTGATGCATTTGATCAATACATTAAAGTGCGTGGGCAATGAAAAATGCTCATGCTAAGCGACAGGTAAATAAAAACCAAACTTGTGACAATTCCCGGTACATAGCAAGTGTACAAACAATTTGCTTTCTGTAGTTTGACTTCAACCATCTGAAATATATGTGTAGAAGCAGAACTATGTGGAGAGAGTAAGCTGTTTTTTCTATTTTGCTATAATTTCTATAGAAACTATACACATTTGGCCGGGCGCGGTGGCTCAAGCCTGTAATCCCAACACTTTGGGAGGCCGAGACGGGCGGATCACGAGGTCAGGAGATCGAGACCATCCTGGC
>NW_012115155.1:3995887-4003017 GCF_000951035.1 Colobus angolensis palliatus | reverse complement strand
TATTATTATTTCAATATATTTATATTGAAAAAAGCATTACTTCAGAGCGTTTGAATGTTTGCTTCACCATTCACTATGTTTGTGCCTTTGGCTTTCTAAACCTCATTTTCTTCATCTATAAAATGGGCACAATATCCACCCTGCAGACTTCTTCTGAAGAGAAGCAAAAATGAAAGCAAAGCGCCTAACACGGTGTCTAACACACAGTGAAAGGACAGCTAATGCTATTTCTTACAGTTGGAGAAAACAAACTTTCCTTTAAATTGATGAATAAGCAAATGCATGATAAATATGTGCATATTGCCTAGCAATAGCTCCCATCAACATCTCCTGTTGTTAACTCAATTGGTCTATGTGTTGAGTGCTAGCTATACACCAGGCACCGTGCTTGGCTCATTAGCCCCGACTGGTTGTTGGATGCATGTTTGGACATTCCTGGATGCTGAGAAGAGGACATTCAAGGCCGGGAAGATTCAGATGAGCAGGCACATTGCGACCACGAGCTCCGGGGAAGGGAGAGAGAAAAGTGAAAGCCACCAGCCAAGGAGATGACACACATGCACCAAAGCCCTGGCACTACCCTCAGGTGAAAATTTGAATTAAGACCTAATCCCAGGCCATCTATCACACTTTTTCTTCCTGCCTCTGTAGCTGATTCTTGCTCTGCTGAACCACAAATACCCAATCCCAATAGTGTATTAGTTGGGACTGCATTTGGTTGAATGCCTCAAAAAAAAAAAAATCTACCTTAACAAGTTAGGAATCATTTGTCTCATGTAACAAGACACCTAGAAGTAGTTGCCTAGGGCTAGTGCTCAAAGATTTTACCAAGGACCCCCTTCATTCTCTTTTCCTTCCCTGTCAGCCCTAACATTTGGTTGTCAACATGCTGGTCATGGACAGCGGCTGCTGCATTCTCATCCCAGGCTGGAAGATGCAGATGGCAAAGGGCCAACGGTTGTGCTGGTGAACATGTGTTCGTTTTCCAAGTTCTCCCAGGGCACTACCTGGTGACTTCCACTCCCACTTTTTAGCCGGAATGGTGTCACACGGCCGCTCCCTCCTGCAAGGGAGTCCTGGAAGATGAGCTTTTTTTAGACAGAGTCTCGCTTTGTCACCGAGGCTGGAGTGCAGGGGCACAGTCTTGGCTCACTGCAACCTCCACCTCCTGGGTTCAAGTGATTCTCCCACCTCAGCCTCCCAAGTAGCTGGGAATACAGGCACCCGCAACTATGTCTGGCTAATTTTTGTATTTTTAGTAGAGATGGGGTTTCACCATGTTGGCCAGGATGGTCTCAATCTCTTAACCTCGTGAGCCGCCCGCCTTGGCCTCCCAAAATGCTGGGATTACAGGAGTGAGCCACCGCACCTGGCCTTAAGATGAGCATTTTTTATTTATGTCATTTATGTATTTATTTATTTTGAGAAGGAGTCTTGCTCTGTTGCCCAGGCTGGAGTGCAGTGGCTCAATCTCAGTTCACTGCAACCTCTGCCTCCCAAGTTATTGTCCTGCCTCAACCCCCTGAATAGCTGGGATTAAAGGCATGCGCCACCACAGGCAGCTAATTTTTGTATTTTTAGTAGAAACAGGGTTTCATCATGTTGGCCAAGCCGGTCTTGAACTCCTGACCTTGTGATCCACCTGCCTCAGCCTCCCAAAGTGCTAGGATTACAGGCGTGAGCCACCATGCCCGGCCAAGATGAGCATTTTTAACTGGGTCATTGCTTCCCGGATGAAATCAGGTGTCCACCAGCCGTGCCTTCCACAGCTAAGATGAAGTTGCTGCTACTCCAGTGGCAGGCATGAGAAGTTTTCAGGAAGAGTGCTGAGGTGTGGGAAAGCTCTGGGGTCATTATCTGGGGGGAAGCCAACCTTGTGCTCTGGGTGGCAACAGACACCTCTCCATTAGAAGAAGGGGGGATCTCCTGCTCATAATCAGGGGTTTCCAGAGGCAAAGACAAAGGGAGAAGAGGAGGCCAGCAACAGCCTCTGGGGAACAAGGAAGAAACAGAAGAGTGAGTGGGGCTGGATGACAATGGGCAAAGATCAGCAATCTAAAACTGTAAAAGGGGCCGGGCGCGGTGGCTCAAGCCTGTAATCCCAGCACTTTGGGAGGCCGAGGCGGGCGGATCACGAGGTCAGGAGATCGAGACCATCCTGGCTAACACGGTGAAACCCCGTCTCTATTAAAAATACAAAAAAATTAGCCGGGCGAGGTGGCGGGCGCCTGTAGTCCCAGCTACTCGGGAGGCTGAGGCAGGAGAATGGCGTGAACCTGGGAAGTGGAGCTTGCAGTGAGCTGAAATTGTGCCACTGCACTCCAGCCTGGGCAACAGAGCAAGACTCCATCTCAAAAAAAAAAAAATCTGAAAAAAGAAAAGCCTGCTGGGCCGGGCGCGGTGGCTCAAGCCTGTAATCCCAGCACTTTGGGAGGCCGAGATGGGTGGATCACGAGGTCAGGAGATCGAGACCATCCTGGCTAACACCGTGAAACCCCATCTCTACTACAAAATACAAAAAACTAGCCTGGTGAGGTGGCAGGCGCCTGTAGTCCCAGCTACTCGGGAGGCTGAGGTGGGAGAATGGTGTAGACCCGAGAGGCGGAGGTTGCAGTGAGCTGAGATCCAGCCACTGCACTCCAGCCTGGGTGACAAAACGAGACTCCGTCTCAAAAAAAAAAAAAAAAAAGAAAATGGGAGGAGAAAAACTGGCCCACCCAATGACAATGGAAAGGACCTTTGTACCGGCCAAGTGGACAACAAAAACAATCTTTTCGAAAAAAGAAAATTTTAAAGTATTACAAACACAAATTCATTTTGTTTTTCTTTTGAGACAGTGTCTTGCTCTGTCACCCAGGCTAGACCGCAGCGGTGGGATCATAGCTCACTGCAGCCTCCAACTCCTGGGCTTAGGTGATCTTCCCGTCTCAGCCTCCTGAGTGGCTGGAACTATAGATACACACCACCACACACGGTTAGTTTTTTTGTGTTTTTATTTTTTTGTAGAGACAGGGTCTCACTGTGTTGCCCAGACTAGTCTCAAATTCCTGACCTCAAGCCATCCTCCCATCTTGGCCTTCCAAAGAGCTGAGGTTACAGGCATGAGCACCTGGCCATAAACAGGCATGAGCACCTGGCCATAAACGCAAATTCTTTCATACGAAATTCCAAATATTGATGAAAAAATGTATTCACGTAGCCACGCAAACCCGCCCTGCAAATTCCCATTTCCTCACATAAATCACTCTTCTCACGTTTCTCTGCGCCACAGCTTGGGGCTTTTCTTTTACGTTATCGTCACATAAAATGTCATCAAAGCACCTCATCAATTTGATTTGCAAATTCAACATGTCACACCCGTAACCCTGTCCCTCTGTGAAACAGAATCTTGACCAGCTGCTCTGAATACACCTCTAGAACAAGGCCTGGAAGAGCTCATCAGCACAGGACGTTGTGAAGACAACCAAACAACTTATGAATAACTGAACTCCCACCACAAAATGGGAAGTGCGTGAAACTGAGAATCGATATGTACAAACTAAACATACAGCAGGATCCTGGTATTAATTTTCAGTCCTTCCACCTCAGGAACCAGTAAAAACTCTAAACTGACCATCCCATTCTGTTCTTTTTTCACGTCTTCTATACAGGGCTGCAGCTTCCTGTAAAATCAGGGTCCATATTGTTACTTGCCAGAAATTCACAGGAAATCTCTGCCAACATTGTAATACAAAAATTCACCTGACCTACCAAGTACTTTATGCCATTGTAATGCTAAGGGTTGCCTCCTCCAACACAACCTGCTTGCGGTGTTTGTGTTCCCCTGGGGATGGCTTCCCACTCTGCAGCTTCAGAATCACTGTGTTTTGCCCACATTCGACAGAGGAGAGGGAGATTTTAAGTTTTGTCTTTCTTGCCAGCTAGTCAAAGGTGTCTCCATATTAGGGTCCAGGGGGAAGATGCTTTCCTCTCTTGCACTGTCTCTCTCAACATCTTTTAGCCGCTGTCACCATCCCCAAGGTCACCATGATACTTCTATGTGACAGCCCTGAACTACGCCTTGAAAGGAGCTGGTCAACTCAGGACCTCGTGGAACACATTTGTAGCTGCTGTCACACGGGCTACATGAGCACAGAAAGTCCAAATCACAGAATTTTTTTGGAGCTGGCAGAGGCTCTGCAGATCAGCTCCATCCCTCTCATTGTGGAAATAAGGAAACTGAGACGAGAAGAGGCGGGGAGGGGAGAGGAGGAGAGGGGAGGAGAACAGAGGAAAGATTAATTCATGATTGCACAGTACAGAGAACAGAAGTTGCATCTCCTAACTCTTTAATGTCTCAAACAGGACCCATTCTGGATTCCAGACTCGCCACAGAGATGGGGCCGCCAGTGGGGGTCTCTCTCCTCTGCTGTTCTCCTGCAGGCCCATGCCTTCCATCTGTCGCTGCCTTCTAAGCCTCCCTTTCCATGCCTTCCTTGGGCATGGCTTACAGGTGTCCAGTGGAAGTGTCCACAGGCAGGGCCAGCTTCACAGGAAAGAAATCTGGACAGTCCCACAAGACCCCACATTTAAAAAGACCCTGTGCTTGACTTAAATTTCTGCTACCACCGTCTTGAAATTCTTAGTAGTTTTTGAACATACGGGGACCCCCCACATTTTCATTTGGCACTGGGCACTTCCAACTACATAGCCAGTCCCATCCACAGTACATACCACATGAATTAGTCACCTTTGACTAGCTAGCAAGAAACACAAAGCTTCAGAATCTCCTTCTCACCCTGAGTGTGAGTGGAACCCAGAGCGATGACGATGCTACAGCAACCTCACCCACATTTCTCTTCCAGGGAGGGTCAAGAAGGTGAGCAAGAAGATCAATAAAAATTATCACTAAGCATCCTCCCTCCCTGGGCTTCCGGTTCCAGAAAGGAACCCTTGTCCCTGAGCCCCAACTACCTATCTGTGAATATACAGCAAGTGCCCCATGGCCTAATTAACTAACCACTCTGAGCCCCTGTTCTTTCTTTTCTCCAATTATAAAAGCCATAAATGCTCATTATAGAAAAATTGAAAAGTACAGAAAAATAGAAGGAAGAAAAGGTCACCTACCTTATTTAACACACATATTTTCTCTATAAGGTACATCGCAGCCTTACTATCTGAATGTCATCACTGTTAACACTTTCGAGTTTTCCTTCTGGCCTTCCTTCCATACCTACACTTTTTCACATACGTAAGGAAAGACCACCTTCTTCCCAGCAAGAAAGAGTATTGCTCATCTTGGGAGCTTCTGCTGCTGGTGGCCTAGAGAGCCAGATGAAGGAGTAGAGAAATGGCAGCTGATTGCAGGATGGTACAAGAAGGGGAGGAGAGGAGAGGTGAAGATAGGGAAGGGGAGGGGAGGCGAGGGGAGGGGAAGCAAGGGGAGGGGAGGGGAGGGGAGGCAAGGGAAGGCGAGGGGAAGTGAAGGGAGGGGAGAGGAGGGGAGAGGATGGGAGGGGAGGGGAGGCAGCCACCGTGGCTCTCACGGGCATTGCATGCTCTCTACATAGGGGTGGGGATGGGGAAAAGAATCCAGACCTGCAACCAGCCCAGCAGGTGACAAGGACCCCCTCGGCCCCAGCAGTGCCCTGCTCCTTTCACAGTTCCTACTGCAACCAGGATGGCAGGGGATGGAAGTAAACAGGGACAAGAAATCTTCCACAGCTTTGGGGATGAGATCCTCAAGGAGCTGAGCAGACATGGATTGTGGATCATTTCTTTCCACCATAGCCCTCACAGACTAATGGGAAAGACAGCAGTGGCTAAGACTAGCCTCCCTCCATGACCAGAGGAAGAGACTTCCAGGGGGGTGTGGGTGGGGGATGGCGAGAAGGGAGGAAGGCACTGCAGGTGTTCATCACCCCCTACCCACCCTGCAGGCTGATGGCATTTGGGAAACACCTGCAATGTGAAGAGGTTATCACACAGTATACAGAACTGCATATCCTGGTTTTTCACACGACACTATATCATAAGTGATTTTCCATCTTATGATCAAATCTTGATAAATATTTTATTATTTTCCATTATGTAGATATACTATAATCTATTTGGTACTACAATGAACATCTTTGTAGTTAAAGTTTTTCAGTATTTAGGATTACTCCTTCAGGCTATAATCTCAGGAAATAAATAATTAGATTCAAATACTGTGCATTTGTCAGATACTCAATACACTGCTTTCCAAATTACACTAATTTACAATCCAACCAGATTAGATGAGAGTGCTGCATGTGAGAAAATACACATCTACACACACATATACATACACACTCAATTCTAATTATTCCTGGTAGTTATGTTCTATAAATTCACTGCAAGCACTGAATTACAAATACTGAACTATGGCGCCTATGGGAAATACAGGGTTAGGTTCCTGCAAGCCTCTGCTCACAAGATTTTCATCAATCAGTCAATACATAACCTTGTTTTATGAGTGTTCTCTTTAAAGACACCTCATTTACTACATGTTATTGATTCATTAACATTAAAATTACAGCCAATAGCACTGTAACGCATGACTCAGTGAAGCTTGTCTAACACACGTATCTTCTCCATAAGGCAACGTAACAGCCTTCTTGCACTCAGAAACACTACACAGCACTTGAGCACTATTCTTGGGGGCCATTTCAACCAGTGAAATCCCCCCCGAAAAAAGCACACAAATGTAAAAAGTGTTTGCCATATGTGGTGACACACACCTGTATTCCCAGCTACTCGGGAGACTAAGGAGGGAGGATCACTGGAGCCCAGGAGTTCAAGGCTGCAGTGAACTATGATCATACCACAGCACTCCAGCCTGGGTGACTGAGTGAGACCTCATCTCCAAAAACAAGTTAAGGCTGGACATGGTGGCTCACACCTGTAATCCTAGCACTTTGGGAAGCTGAGGCGGGTGGATTACCTGAGGTCAAGAGTTCAAGACCATCCTGGCCAACATGGTGAAACCCAGTCTCTACTAAAAATACAAAAATTAGGCCAGGCGTGGTGGCTTACGCCAGTAATCCCAACACTTTGGGAGGCCGAGGCGGGCGGATCACGAGGTCAGGAGATCGAGACCATCCTGGCTAACACTGTGAAACCCCGTCTCT
>NW_012115155.1:3995100-3995837 GCF_000951035.1 Colobus angolensis palliatus | reverse complement strand
CGGGAGGCGGAGCTTGCAGTGAGCTGAGATCCGGCCACTGCACTCCAGCTGGGGTGACAGAGTGAGACTCCGTCTCAAAAAAAAAAAGCACTAAATAGGCCACAAAATGGACCCTTGTTTACAGTGTGGGAGCTGAACCAGGAAGGCAGCGTATCCTCTTGTTCACCTCATCTAGAAATGTGCACATTGGAGAATTTCATTTTTTACCACTCTGAGCATGTCTGGGAATGACCATGAAGATTCCTTTTGGAGTTACTAGTAAATTTTAACAAGTAGGTGAATTCACAAATACAGAGTCTGTGAATAATGAGGCTTGACTGTATTTATATGTGTGTGTACCTATGTATGTATGTGTGTGTGTATGTGCATCTATATCTATAGATAGAGATAGACAGACAGATAGATAGATCAATCTTGTCTTAGGCTCCAGGAGAGCGTGTGGAGTTTTGAAAAAGTAAATCACTGGGTGCGGTGGCTCACGCCTGTGATCTCAGCACTTTGGGGGGCAAAGGTGGGCAGATCACTTGAGCTCAGGAGTTCAAGACCAGCCTGGACAATATGGCAAAACCTCGTCTCTACTAAAAATACAAAAATTAGCCAGGTGTGGTGGCATGTACCTATAATCCCGGCTACTCTGGTGGCCGAGGCAGGAGAATTGCTGAAACCCAGAAGGAGGAGGCTGCAGTGAGCCGAGATTTCAGCACTGCACTCCAGCCTGGGCGACAGAGCCAGACCTT
>NW_012115155.1:3991610-3994640 GCF_000951035.1 Colobus angolensis palliatus | reverse complement strand
GGGTCCCACTGTGTTGCCCAGGCTGGTCTCAAACTCCTGGGCTCAAGCAATCCTCCTGCCTCAGCCTCCCAAAGTGCTGGGATTACAGGTGTGAGTCACCACACCCAGCCTGAGACTTTTTGTTTCTACCTGATACATTTCTAGAGAAAAAAATAAGATTATTCTTTATTCTTACCATTTCATCTTTTCTCATATTGCTTTTTCAGCCAAAGAGGTTAGCTGATTTGTCAATGTTTCTCCAAGCTTACTCGATAAGGACTCAGAGGCAAGGCTGACTGCGGAGGTGGGAGCTAGAAAGGGGTGACGAGCCCGCAGTGTGGGCTGCTCAGACCTACTGCACTCACCGGTTCTTAGCCCACCCGTGCTATTTTCCTTCCACACCCCTGTATTGCTGGTGTCCTACATTGCACATTACTGCCCTGATCAGACAGCGAATTCCTTGAAAGCAGAGACTGTGGCAGCAGCACAGCAAATAGAAGGAGCATCAGCTTTGGACCAGGACTGCTGTGGGCTCAGGTCCCAGTGCAGGGCACGGCTCGGAACCTGTTTCCTTATCTCTAAAATGCTGTACAATTCAAGTCTCAGTTACAGAGTGCTTCAGCCTGGGGACACGATCCCAATCCTATCCCAAGAGTGCTGGGAATTTTGTCCCAAGCACGACTTCAGAAATGAGTCGCACCTAATCTTAAAGAAGGAGGAAAAGAACAAGGGTTAGCGTGCGATGCGGGGAGGGGCTAGGGTTGAAGAGAGACTGCCTGTCTGAGTAGGGCATGTTGGTACTCTCTTGGCTGTGCAGCATTCAAATTTGCTTCCCACCCAGATTGTTGGAGCAGCATGAGCTTGGTTACAGTTTCCTCTGCCTACTTCTCTTGGCTCTAACCTGTTTTCGCAAAGGTGCCTCTTTGAGTTCAGAATGGTGCCCTGGGGTACCTTGGCACACAGCTTCAAACCCATGACTCTAGGGAAATAGAAAAAACAGAGTGGAGGGGGCAAGGATAAAATGCAGGCATCTTTGAATGTACCTTGTATAATGTTAGATTAAAAGCAAAAACAAAGTCATTCCTGACAATCAAACACAAGCTGAAACTAATAAGCTTCATAGTATATCAAGTTTATGGCATAAAAATTATTTCAAATGACTATGAAATACCTAGTTTCATTTTAATAGTACATCCCTAAGGACAAATACAAATACATCCTAAGGACAAAAAAGAATCATAAAGAAATCTTAAACCACATTCAGTAGAACTTAATGTTAACAACATCATTGGAATCAGTATTTTGGGGTTTTTTAATTTTTATTTTATTTTATTTTTGTAGAGATGGGATCTCCCCATGATGTCCAGGCTGGTCTCAAGCTCCTGGACTCAAGCAATTCTCCTGCCTCAGCCTCCCAAAGTGCCAAGATCACAGGTGTGAGCCACTGAGCCCAGCCTGGAATGAGTGTTTTGAAATTATTGCAGAGCAAGAGATATGGATATTAACATAGATAATAAGAGAAGGCATGAAAGAAATTATGATAATATCATCAAGCACAAAAATGTTTAGGGTAGAAAAAAAGAGAGTCAAACATAAATATCATCGGTAAATTGGATTGGAAATATCAGAATAATTCATGAATTATTTTTCTATTTTAAAAAGTATGGAGCTGGGTGTGGTGGCTCATGCCTGTAATCCCAGCACTTTGGGAGGCCAAGGCGGGTGGATCACCTGAGGTCAGGAGTTCAAAACCAGTCTGGCCAACATGGTGAAACCCCACCTCTACTAAAAATACAAAAATTAGCCGGGTGTGGTGGCAGGTGCCTGTAATCCCAGCTACTTGGGAGGCTGAGGCAGGAGAATCACTTGAACCCAGGAGGTAGAGGTTGCAGTGAGCCAAGATCGTACCATTGCACTCCAGCCTGGGTGACAAGAGCAAGACTGTCTCAAAAAATTTTTTAAAATGAAACAATGAAAAAATAAAAAGTATGGGCTGGGTGCAGTGATTCATGCCTGTAATCTCAACATTTTGGGAGGCCAAAAAGGGAGGATCACTTGAGTTTGAGACCAGAATGGGCAACATAGTGAGATTTTTATCTCCGCAAAAATGTTTTAAAAAATGAGTCAGGCGAGGCAGCACATGCTTGTAGTCCCAGTTATTCAGGAGACTGAGGCAGGAGGGTCGCTTGAGCCTCAGTTAGAGGTTGCAGTGAGCTGTGATCACAGGAGAGCTGCACTCCAGTCTGGGTAACAGAGCAAGACCCTGTCTCAAAAATAAATAAATAGATTTTTAAAACTGCACATGTCAAAGCAGTGACCACTGAAAAGGCCAGCAGCAATGATAACCAGTACCAGTTAGTAACCCCTGGTTACGGTATTGTGGTCTCTAAGTACCATTTTCCTCTAAAGGGAACCAAGAAACCTTTGAGACATGGCTACTCCAGTTCTGCAGTGGAAAATGAATACTGAGTCTAGAATATCTTGCGTCTAAGAGTAAGAAAACTATCAGACATTCTCAGGTCATGTCAAAATGTTACAGAAATTACTGCGTTCTGGTTAAGTTCACAAACAGACAAAACTCATGCATCATGAGAAAAGTCAAGATGGTTACTTTCAGGGTGGACAGAGCAGTGGCTGGGAATAGACAAGAAGCTTCTAGGGTGCTGGTATCTTGATCTGAAGGCAGTTACAGCACATATATTATTTTTTCTATGATTTCTTTTTTATTTTTATCATTTTATTTGTTATTTTTATCTTTTTTTATACTTATCATCTTAACCATTTCTAGGCGTACAGTTTGGTAGTGTTAGGTATATTCCCATTGCTGTTCAACCAATCTATAGAATTCTTTTCATCTTGTAAAACAAGCTCCACATCCTTTAAACAATAATTCCTCATTCTTCTCCTTCCCCAGTCCTCGGCAACCACCATTCTATTAGGAATTTGACTACTCTAGGTACCTTTTATAAGTGGAATCATAAACAGTATTTGTCCTTTCGAGTCTGGCTGATTTCAAGCATAATGTCCTCCAGGTTCATCCATGTTGTAGCA
>NW_012115155.1:3981313-3990905 GCF_000951035.1 Colobus angolensis palliatus | reverse complement strand
TGTGTATACACTACATTTTGTTTATTCATTCATCCATCAGTGACGCTTGGGTTGCATCCACTTTTTGGCTATTGTGAATGATGCTGCTACGAACATGGGTGTGCAAATACCTCTCAAGACCCTGCTTTCAACTATTTTAGATATATGCAGTGATGTGGGATTACTAGATCATATTTTTAATTTTTTGAGTATTTAAATTGCACCTAGCTATATACTTGAGATCTGTGCACTTTTACAGGGCATATGATACTAATTGATCAGTGAGAATCAAAATACAAGCACTTTAGAAAACATTCTGACAGTGTCTGATAAAGTTAACTACATGCTTATCATGAGTCAGCAATTTCATTCGTGGTTATTTACCCAAGAGAAATAAAAACATATTCACACGAAGAACTGTACCAGAATGTTTATAGCAGCTCTATTCATGGTATCAAAAAGCTGGAGACAACCCGGAGGACATCCATCTGCTAGTGAGCGGATGAATGAACTGTGGCACATCCATACGCATGAATCTGCTCAGCAACAGAAAAGGAACAAACTCCGTTTCCGGCAGTGGAGAAAAGAAAAAGAAAAAAGAAAAGGAACAAACTACCACTATACACAAACATCAATGAATTTCAAAAGCAGGCTGGGCACAGAGGCTCACACCTGTAATCCCAGCACTTTGGGAGGCTGAAGTGGGAGGATTGCTCAACACCAGGAGTTTCAGACCCACCTGGGAAACACAGCAAAACCCCATCTCTACCCAAAAAGTAAATAAATAAACAATATGAAAGCATTATGCTAGGTGAGAGAAACCAGACACAAAAGTCCACCTACAAGTCCATTTATATGAAATTCTAGAAAAGGCAAAATTGTAGTGATAAGGCAGATAAGTAGTTGCCAGGAGCCTGGATTCAGGGAGGGCATGAAGGAACTTTTAGAGTTGGTAGAAATGTTCTATGTCTTGATAGTGGTGGCAGTTACCTGGTTATATTTAAAACTCACCAAAATTGTATGCTTAAAATTGGTGAATTTTATTTTATTTAAATTATGCCTCAGTAAGGATTCCTCAGAGAACTAAAAGTAGATCTACCGTTGGATTCAGCAATCACACTATTAGGTATCTACCCAGAGGAAAAGAAGTCATTATATGAAAAAGATACTTGTACACGCATGTTTATAACAGCACAATTTGCAATTGCAAAAGTATGGAACCAGCTCAGATGCCCATCAATCAACGAGTGGATAAAGAAATTGTGGTGTATATATATGTGTGTGTGTGTATATGTGTGTATATATGTGTGTGTGTACATATGTGTGTATATATATGTGTGTGTGTATATGTGTGTGTGTGTATATATATGTGTGTGTATATATATACCATTGAATATTGCTCAGCCATAAAAAGGAATGAAATAATGGCATTCGCAGCAACCTGGATAGAATTCTAAGTGAAGTAACTGAGGAATGGAAAAACCAAACATAGTTTGTTGTCTCATACGTGGGAGCTAAGCTATAGGGATGCAAAGGCATAAGAATGATACATTGGACTTTGGGAACTCGGGGGAAAGGTTGGGGGTTGGAGAAGGATAAAAGACTACAAATTGGGTACAGTGTACACTGCTCAGATGGTGGGTACACCAAAATCTTAGAAGTCACCAGTAGAGTACTTATTCATGTAACCAAATAATACCTGTTCCCCAAAAACCTATTGAAATTTTTAAAAATAATAAAATAAATAAATAAATATATATATATAACAAGAGGAAAAAAATTATACCTCAATAAGGCTGCTTTTTTAAGTGTAAGAAGAGAAAGGAAACCCTCATTGGTCACTTTTGGGGGTTGCTAGGGCACCAATTCATCATTCTGGAAACTGATAATTAAAAGGAAAGAATCAAGTAATGATCTGCCTTTCCTGTACGGACTATACTTCAGGGTGCAGCTTCTCCTGTGGTTCTTTTCAGATGCTACTAAACATTTAGACTCACAAGTTGACCATGAGCCACACCGGGAATCAGAGCCTCTGGGAAGGTCATAGGGCAGGAACTACAGCTGGCCCACCGGCAGCACCAGGCACTCCCCTTCCTTGGCTATAAGGATGCAAAGGCATAAGATCGATACATTGGACTTTGCCATGCAGCAGCCCTAGGGTCACCCCAGGAGCTGTCCTCTCCCCAGGGAGACCCAACATGGCACAGGAACAGGAACCGTGCTAGGGTAGAAGCCTAATGCCCACAGGAACCAATGTCTCTTGAAACAAGTCCACAGATAAGAGATTCCAGAGCCCCACGTGAATCCCTGCACTCAAGGAAGCTATGCCAGATGGCATTTTCCAAAGAGGGACACAATACTCTTGACCCATATGTTATTTCAGAAACTTGCCACATAGAGAGGTGAATCGAATTTTTACAATAAACATTACTACTGATGTAATTGTTTTAATCAATGATAAATGTTAAATAGTAATGAAGTGGATACAAAGAAAATATAAGTGAGATTCACACTATATTTCTAAATTTAAAAGATGCAAATTACAAGCAGAATGTAGACTATAATTCTATTTTTTGGAAAATTTAGAACCACAAAAATATTAGTAGTAAATTTTCTTTTTTTCAGAGCACGAGATGATCTCACTGTCACCCAGGCAAGAGCACAGTGCACCATGACAGCTCTCTGCAGCCTCGACCTCCCGACCTCAAGCAATCCTCCCACCTCAGCCTCTTGAGTAGCTGGATCTACAGGTGCACGCCACCAGGCTTAGCTAACTTTTTAACTTTTTGTAGTGACAGCATCTTGCTATGTTGTCTCAGCTGGTCTCAACTCCTGGGTTCAAGTAATCCTCCCACATCAGCCGAGCAAAGTGCTGGGATTACAGGCATAAGCCACCACACCCAGGTTATAGTGGGTATTTTGAGATGTTGGTGTTAAGGAAAGAATAAACAATAAAATAGTAAAAAGATACACTGGTAGAAGTAAGCAAATTTTCAAACTCATAATAAGCTATGCTAGTGACAGCATGGTAAGATAGCCACTTTTACATATGGCTGGTGGTGGCATAAACTGGGGTGACTTTTCTGGAAAGCAATTTGAAATTATGTATCTAGTCTTTAAAATATCGTATCTTTTGCTACAGACTGAATCATGACCCTCTAACATTTACATGTTGAAGCCCTAACCACTAATGTGACTGTATTTGGAAACTGGGCCTATGAGGAGGTTATGAGTGTTAAATAAGGTCATAAGGGCGAGGTCTCAATCAGACAGAGATGGTGCCCTTATAGAAGAGGAAGAGATATCAGAGCCCTCTCTGTGTATGTGAGGACACAGTGAGAAGGCAGCCGTCTGCAAGTCAGGGAGTGAGCCCTTACCAGAAACCAAATCAGCTAGAACCTTGATCTTGGACTTCCCAGCCTCCAAAACTGTGAGAAATAAATTTCTGTTGTTTAAGTCACCTAGTCTATGGTATTTTGTTATGGCAGCCCAAGCTGACTAAGACACCCTTAATTCAAATATATGAGTTTGGGCAGGCACAGTGTCTCACGCTTGTAATTCCAGCACTTTGGGAAGCTGACGTGGGTGGACCACCTGAGTTCAGGAGTTCAAGACCAGCCTGGCCAGTGTGGCAAAACGCTGTCTCCACTAAAAATACAAAAATTAGCCAGGCATGGTGGTGCATCCCTGTAATCCCAGCTACTTGGGAGAGTGAGGCAGGACAATCATTTGAACCTGGGAGGCAGAGGTTGCAGTGAGCCGAGATCAAGCCTCTGTACTGCAGCCTGGATGACAGAGCAAGGCTCCATCTCAAAAAAAAAAAAAAAAAAAAAGCAAATATATGAGTTCTAGGAAATCTTCAAAAGGAAGTAACCTCAGAGATGCAATCAATGACTGCATATCAAGATGTTTATCACACTATTATTTGTCATAATGAAAAACTGGAAATTTTGTATTGAATATCAATATTATTCTTTATAGTGAAATAGAAAAAAATGGAAGACTATAAACCAAAATTTCAATAGTAGTTTCCTCTGGGTGGTACAAATAAGCATTTTTTTAAATTTCTCATGGGGTCTTTTTTTTTTTTTTTTTTCAATTTACTAGTGAATTTCTATAGCCTTTAAAATGTGTAGGGAGAAAGGATTTTTGTAAAAACAATAGAGATAAGTCAACCAGCTCCTCCCACCCCATCCCCCAGGGAACACATACCATCCATTCCCCAGCACCTGACCTATGGGCTCACAGGAGAGCGTGCCAATAACGAAGGAAGAACGGCTGCACCTTGCTCATGTGGGAAACATCTGTTAGCTTATCGGAATGCATTCCTCTTACTGGTTTTGCTTCGGGGCCTCCTCTCACATTGGATAGTCAGTGGGTGGTGGTGTAGTTGTCAATCAACGTGCATTATTATCAGTCAGAACCCCAACAGGAAATCAGTGGCACGCTCAAACTGGGTAATTTGAGGAGAGTTTAATAAAAGGATAATCCATAAAGGGATGGAGAAAACATGAGGGCTAATGTCGTGCCCCTTAGCTAATAATAGGGCAGCGCTGTTGTCACCCTGGCTGAGAGAAGGGCATGGTTATCAGAAGCTGAACAAAGGAAGAGAACTGTGAGGACAAGGTCCCCAGGCAGGAGCTATGATCCTGGGTTAACAGACAAAGTCATCCCGATCTTACTTTCCTCCCTCCTCAGTCTTTTATCAGTGCTCCCTATTGGCCAGATGCATCCAGAAGCTGGAAACCAGCGGAGACCTTTGATGTCATCCTCTAAGGAGACGGCGCAGAATGGAGAAAACTGGGAAGCAGGCCTGAAGGCTATGTCTAGCACAGCCCCTGGGGCTCAGGAACCACAGCTCACAGCAAAGCTGAAAATTCAAAGTCTCTTCCTGGAATTCAGCTTCCAAGCTCTTGGTACAGGCATACTTCATTTTATGGTGCTTTGTAGATATTTTTTGCTTTGTATTGTTCTTTAGAGACAGGATCTCACTCTTTCTTCTGAGCTGGACTGCAGTGGCACAGTCAGAGCTCACTATAACCTCAAATTCCTGGGCTCAAACGATCCTCCAGCCTCAGCCTCCCAAGGAGCTAGTTAGGTTTTGAAGGGAAGGCGAGGGACACCCACACAGAGAGGGCAGCTTGACAGCAAATGCAGGCTTTATGTCCCCCATAAAATCTACAGAAGTGGGGAACCATCCTAATGCCAGCGCCCACCACTGCTTATAGGCTGGGGGTAATTACAGGTATGGGCGGGAGGGGTCTGAGCAGTACGGCTTGCTGCCCGGCAGGATATTGAAAAGATGTTCCTGTGATGAGGTGGTTCTGGCCCTTGTTCTGGCGGGATGTCATCGTGGTGTTCCTTGGACCTTTGCCCACCAAGATATGATAGGGATGTTTCTTTAATACGGCCTTTGTCCGCCCTGTGGTCAGGTGGGTAGGCAGGATGTTTATTATGGCCCAAACCCCTGTGAAATGTTTTGCTTCAACCGAAGTCTGTAAAATAGCAGAGAGTTTACAAAATGGTGCAATTTGGACTAACAGCTAGGACTACAAGTGCGTGCCACCATGCCCAGCTAACCTTTTCATTTTTTTGTAAAGACAGCGTCTTGCTATGGTGCCCAGGCTGGTCTCAAACTCCTGGTCTCCAGCAATCCTCCCACCTCAACCTCCCAAGTGCTGGGATTACAGGTGTGAGCTGTTATGCCTAGACCGTTTATTCCCCGAAGAAGACCACCAGAGTCCAGAGTCAAAGCCAAGCGGCAAGGATCTTTAATGCAAGTTCGAACTTGGTCCCTCCGTTTCACAACATACAAGAGGGCCCCGAACAATGCACGCGCTCGCTTTTTATAGCCCGATGAAAATAGGACTTGTAAGGTTACAGAGGAACAGGGAAAAAGGGAATTCTTTAGGTTACAGCATTACAATTGGTTAACATATTAAGTTATACATTTAGCAGTTATCTATTGTTCCCGTGCTTTCAGTAAAACTACAAACGGCGGCGCCCTTATCGGGGATTTCCCAGGATTTCCCAAGCTGAGATATATGGAGAAATGTATTTGCACTGGGCCGTGTTTGCACTGGGCTCAGGAAATTGAGAGATATATGGTGTCAAGCTGAATGTATTTGCTGGGCCCAGGACTGAGGAATGTGCCTGATTTCTTTCACAGCCATTGCACCCAGTCCTAAGCACAACTTTTATATGCACTGGGAAACCAAGAAATGTACGTGACTCACTTTATTCTGATATTTGCTTTATTGTAGTTGTCTACAACTGAGCCCAAAATTACCTCAGAGGTATGCCTATATAAACATGGGGCTTAGAGAAATGCTTCTCTAGCCAGTTTTCCCTTCACTAGAGAAAGGAGATTAAAACATTCTAAGGATAGAAAGAGAGTTGGAAGACGATTGAGAGTGAGAAACTCATGAGAATCTCAGCTCCTAACCAGTCCCCAAAGGTGATGTCCAAGGTAAGAGGATGACAGAGCGTCAACACAATACGATCTCACAGAGAGGGGACTTTCACCCCGCCCCTTGTCGAGACTCCCAGGAGGCGACAGCCTTCCTCGTACTGTTAAGGCATGGAACAGTTCTATAGATTGGCAACCAACATGCTGGGGCAACCCCACGAGGCTACCTTGGCCCCACGTAACGTGTAAGTGAAATTTCCCCACGTCTCCCAGTGGGGTGTAAAAGTCAGCCAGCGGAGAAGAGCTGGTCCTGCAGTCAAGATAAGGGAAAGCCACAACAAAGACAAGCATGGGCCACATGGTCCGAGGCCAGGGAAAGGCGGGCTTCACGACGGATGCCAACGTGGAACGAGGGAAACACACATTTGCACCTCCGAAGTCGTCAGCCTAAGGCAGAGCATGACTGCAGACCAGCCACACACATGCGCACACACAATCACACATGCGCGCACACACACACTCCCTCTCTTACACACACACTCTCTCTCCCCCTCTCACACACTCACACACACACACACTCTAGCTCTCCCTCTCTCTCACACACTCACAATCTCTCTCACACACACATACTCTCACACACTCCCTCTCCTCTCTCACACTCACACACACACTCTCGCGCTCTCTCACACACACATACTCTCTCACACACACACCCTCTCTCACACTCTCACACACACACACTCACACACACTCTCACACACACACTCCCTCTCTCACACACACACTCTCACACACACTCTCCCTCTCTCACACACGTTCTCTCTCTCTCTCACACACGCACACTCTCCTTCTCTCACACACACACTCACTCACACACATTCTCTCACACACACACACTCTCACACACACACACACACTGCCATGGCATAGAACTGAGATCCATCAAAGGGATGTGGTCAGAAGGAAAAACAATCCTGAACTGAATTCTCATCCAAAATCACTGAGGACATCCTTATGTCACCGATGAAAAATACATTGGAATTGTTTATACTATAAGAGAGAAGACATGTTCAAGACAGAAGTTAGGTTCTGTTATAGAGAAATTTATTTTTTTGCATACCTAAGTTCATGGCCCATAAAAATCATACCTACTACATGTTGTCTTCAAAGTGAAGTCTGATCCGCCATAGCCAAAAGGCAGAGCAACCCAAGTGCTCACCAGCGGGTAATAGACAAACAACGTGTGGTCTACACACACAATGAAATGTTACTAGCCTCTGAAGAGGAAGAACATTCTGACGCATGTTACAATATGGCTAAGCCTGGAAGCCATTATGCTAATGAAATAAGCCAGTCCAGTCACAAAAGGATAAATACTGTGTGGTTCTACTGACATGCAGTAGCCAGAACTGTCTAATTCATAGAGACGGAGAGTACAATGAAGGTTGCTAGGTCTAGGAGGAGGGGTAAAAGGGAGTTATTATTTAACGCGTACAGAATTTCAGTTGGAAGGCCAGGCACAGTGGCTCACGTCTGTAATCCCAGCACTTTGGGAAGCTGAGGTGGTGGATCACCTGAGGTCAAGAGTTCGGAACCAGCCTGGCCAACATGGCAAAACCCCATCTCTACTAAAAACACAAAAAATTAGCCAGGCATGGTGATGCATGCCTGTAGTCCCAGCTACTTGGGAGGCTGAGGCAGGAGAATCGCTTGAACCCGGGAGGCAGAGGTTGCAGTGAGCCAAATCACACCACTGCACTCCAGTCTGGGCAACAGAGCGAGACTCTGTCTCAAAAAAAGAAAGAAAGAAAAAGAATTTCAGTTTGAAAAGATGAAAAAGTTCTGAAGATGGGTAGCGGTGAAGGTTGTACAACAATGTGAATGTATCAATGCCACAGAATTGCTCACTTAAAAATGGTTGAAATGGTAAATCTTAAGTATGTTTAATCACAGTTTTTCTTAAGATGCAGTCCATAAGCTTTTGTATAACTTCTGCAAGCTGCTCATCTTTCCAATAAATTTCTTTTTTATGGTTGAAAATTCTTGCAACTAAAGGCTGTAACTAATCCTGAGGAGTTACCAGATGCCCAACCCGCAGGATATTCTCAGGAAGCTCATGGCAGTGTGTCAAAGACACGGATAATCTTTCAACTGTAGAATTTCTTGGACTTTCTCCATCAGTTCCCCAATCAATGGGAGTAAAGACAACTCCAAGTTATGTGGCCCATTATAAGCCAAAAGCCGCAAATCGAGCCCCACCCTGATTTCTCTCTCCAAGTCTCTCCCCATATATGCAAGTGACTCCCTTCCCAATGCTCCAAGTCAACTGCCAATCTAGACACAGAAATGTGTCCATCTTTTCTAAGGGCACAGAGTCCTTCAGCTCCTACCTAGAGTCTCCGCCACAGTCCCTTCCCATTCTTCTTCGTGCTGAGCCAGCAACCCACTATAATTGCAGGATTATAGAAGAGGGTATGGTCTTTTGTGACTGGCTTTTTTCACTTAGCACAATGTTTTTGACGATCATCTTTGTTATAGCACGCATATTTCATTTTTGTTATTGCCAAATAATATTCCATTGTAAGGAAACACCACATTTTGTTTATCCATTCATTCGTTGATGGACATTTAGATGGTTTCCACTCTCTGGCTATTGTGAATGATGCTGTTACCAACGTTCTTATTTTTCTGTGGATGTAGGTTTTTCAGTTCTCTCAAGTATATCCTGAGTGGGATGGCGAGGACATGGGTAACTCTGTTTAACACTTTGAGGGGCCTGGTGTGGTGGCTCACACATGTAATCCCAACACTTTGGGAGGCCAAGGTGGGAGGATCACTTGAGGCCAAGAGTTTGAGACCAGCCTGAGCAACATAGTGAGAATTCATCTCTAATTTTAAAAAATTAGAAATTAAAAACTAACTTTTGGCCGGGCGCAGTGGCTCACGCCTGTAATCTCAGTACTTTGGGAGGCTGAGGCAGGTGGATTACAAGGTCAGGAGATCCAGACCAGCCTGGCCAACATGGTGAAACCCTGTCTCGACTAAAAATACAAAAAAAGTAGCCGGGCGTGGTGGTGGGCACCTGTGGCCCCAGCTACTCTGGAGGCTGAGGCAGGATAATGGCGTGAATCCAGGAGGCAGAGCTTGCAGCGAGCCGAGATCACGCCACTGCACTCCAGCCTGGGGGACAGAGTGAGACTCTGT
>NW_012115155.1:3976492-3980293 GCF_000951035.1 Colobus angolensis palliatus | reverse complement strand
GATCTTGGCTCACTGCAACCTCCGCCTCCCGGGTTCAAGCAATTCTCCTGCCTCAACCTCCCAAGTAGCTGGGATTACGGGCGCCTGTCACCTGACTTTTGTATTTTTAGTAGAGACGGGGTTTCACCATGTTAGCCAGGCTGGTCTCGAACTCCTGACCTCAGGTGGTCCACCCACCTTGGTCTCCCACAGTGCTGGGATTACAGTCACCATGCCCAGCCCACTTTTCTTTTTCTGTCCATAAATCTTCCACCATGTGGCTACGCTAGTCACTGAGCATACTCTGGCTCAGGAGGCTGCCCGATTTCAAACTGTTGGTTGCTCAATTAAACTTTTAAATTTAATTTGGCTGAAGTTTTTATTTTATCACAGCTTCGTACAAAAGGGGCAATGAAAAATGTGCTGCTAAGGGACAGAGGCAGCTTGACTGCAGAACCCGCGCATCTACAGAGCTTGCAGAGAACTGGAGACCAACCCAACCCTCTGCACTCTGGCGAAGGAGTTCAGCAAAGAGAACGGACCGTTCACATAAGCCATTAGCTAAACAACAGTATCAAATCAAAAGGTCATAGCAGAATTCACAGGTATCTCAGAAAGTCTTTTAAAAGTCAGTAGTATATTTAGGATAAATCACAATACAAAAAAATCTATACACATTTTTATAATTTTTTGGCAATTTTCCAATTTTTTTTTTTTTTTTGAAACAGGGTTCTCACTGTGTCACCCAGGCACTGCAGCCTCGACTTCCTGGGCTCAAGCAATCCTCCCGCCTCGGTCCCCCTAGCAGCTGGGACTACAGCTGTGCACCACTACACCCGGCTAATTTTTGTATTTTTAGTAGAGATGGGGTTTCACCATATTGGCCAGGCTGGTCTCAAAGTCCTGAGCTCAAGTAATCCACCTGCCTCAGCCTCCCAAAGTGCTGAGATTACAGGCATAAGCCACTATGCCTAGCCAATTTCCCCATTTTTCTATGATGATTTCTTATTTCTAATAAAAGCAGCACAAGCCAAGGAGGAGGAAAACATAGAAAATGTATCACGAAGCAATGACACAGACATTTAGATATTCCCCGCAACTCCCACCATGCCTGTGACAGAACACCAGGCAGTACCAGCCATATCCCCTCCCCTCCTTCCAATGTGTATTTTTTAAAAGAAAGATTAAAGCCAAGGTTTTCCTTCTCCTTCTGGAGTCAGCTCACAAATGCTTGTGCCAACCCCACTTCCTTTTTCCTCAGTGAAGGTAGTTGGCGAAATATTCCTCTTTCTGGTTTCGGTTTAAGGAAAGGTTACAGCTGCTTGATGACACAGGCAGGCCACAGCCCAAGAACCCGGGCACCCATTTTGCCAGTTTTCTAAAACAATATAAAGTCACGTCCTTGTTCTTTGAGGGGGTGGGACAGTACATAAGACAGGCTTCCCAAGTCCCCCGGGCAGGACTCCTGTCGTTAACTCACTCATGCCCGCCACCTCCAGGGCTGATCCCAGGAAGACGGATGGCCAAATTCTCCTGCGAACAGCTGAAGAAAGAAAAACTGGATCCATCCCTGCTGATCCTTTGTTCTTTGTCTTGGAGATTTGAGAGTTAACATCTAGATGCCAAGAAACAAAATCCAAACACTAACACTGACTGATTATGAGTCTTTGCTGTGGCCGGGTACGGTGCCTCACACCTGCCATCCCAGCACTTTGGGAGGCTGAGGTAGGTGGATCACCTGAGGTCAGGGGTTCGAGACCAGCCTAGCCAACATGGTGAAATGCCATCTCTACTAAAAATACAAAAGTTAGCTGGGCATGGTGGCAGGCGCCTGTAATCTCAGCTACTTGGGAGGCTGAGGCAGGAGAATCGCTTGAACCTGGGAGGCGGAGGTTGCAGTGAGCCGAGATCGTACCACTGCACTCCAGCCTGGGCAATAGAACGAGACTCCATCTCAAAAAAAAAAAAAGTCTTTGTTGTATTGGTGCTGGGTCTAACAGTGTATCAAAGTAGAAGGGCCCAGTCCATCAACCATGCTTCCAAAACAACCCCTTAAATGATTACAACTGTCTTGCCAAGACCCCCAGAAAGTAAAAGCAAACATCCTGCCCTTTGTACTTCCTAACTGTGAAAAATTATCCGGCTTCACTTCCATTGTCAGGGTGAGCAAAGGGTTCATTAAAGGAAGTTCTGACAGCAGGGACGTGGCAGAGGAAGCTGAAGGGGAATCTTTCCGACTTCTGAACTGGTCTTGCTGGCAGGTCCAGCTGGTGGGTCCAGACAGCGAGGCCAGCATTCGATCAAGAAAAAACACAGCTGCAACGGATGAACGCACAACTCTAGCCAGAGCAGATGGCTGTGGGTAAATGTTAATTAATATTAAATGACACCAGATGATCATGAGTAACTGATGTAAGGATCGGGCTAAATAGGTTACTGCCTTTGTCATTTTTTTTCTAACAAGTCCAACTGTCTTCTATGGGGATTCTACATATTTTCATGGGTTTATTTTCCTTCAGCCAAAAACCTCGAAGTCTTCGTAGTAAGTAAAGGATTTCTAGTGCAGTAGGAGAGAAAGCACAGTGCATCTATCACATAACGGCCCCAGCTCCTGCTTGGGCAGACCTGGACACAGGCTTCTGGCTCCTCCCATCTTCTTGATGTCTTCAATCACATCCCTGGGCTCCCTCTTCATCACAATCACAGTTCCAAGATCCACTCTGTATCTAAACGACTCCCTCACCTCCAGCCTCCGGCACCCAAAATTCTAGTCCAAAAAGTACAGCCAGCCATGCAACATCTAACACAGTCAACTCAACACTTGCAAAATTTAACTTCTCATCTTCCCCTCTTCCCCCAGAAACTAGCTCCACTGTTCCCATGGACATTCTTTCAGAAGCTCAGGCAGCTTTTCACTTCTCTCAGCCCCTACTCTGTCTACCCCAACTCCATCCGTCAGCAAGCTTGGCCAATTCTCTCTGCAGGGCACTCCATCTGCCCTTACCCGGTCATGCCTATCACCAGCTACCCAATCTGACCCTTACCTCAAAGACAGCAAGAGCTTGCTCACAGGTGTCCCTGCCTTTGGTCTCTCCCCATTGGTAACATGATAGATGCAGGATTCAAAGCTAGGACTCTCTGACTCCAAAGCTGCTCTCTCCTCTCCTCAAAAAAACCCTTTAGTCCTCCAATGCCCATCATTTGAAGTCCAAACTTCCTAACCCCCCCGTCCAAGCTTTCCTAAATCTAACAATCCGACCTTGCCAGAGTTCCTCCTCCACTCACATGGGTGACCTCCCTAACCCCATTAAATGGATACGTTTCCACATTGGTGTCAATTATTCCGCCCAACCAAAATGACCTTCTCCTAGTTCCATGCTTGTCTAAATCTCACCTCTTTCGGCGGTGGCTCACGCCTGTAATCCCAGCACTTTGGGAGGCCAAGGCAGGTGGATCACCTGAGGTCAGGAGTTCGAGACCAGTCTGGGCAACGTGGTGAAACTCCATCTCTACTTAAAATACAAACCTTAGCTTGGTGTGGTGACACGCGCCTGTAGTCCCAGCTACTCAGGAGGCTGAGGAAAGAGAAATGCTTGCACCTAGGAGGCAGAGGTTGCAGTGAGCTGAGATTGTGCCACTGCACTCCAGCCTGGGCAACAGAGCAAGACTGTCTCAAAAAGACAAAAACAAAAAAAACCAACTTGGCCGGGCGCGGTGGCTCAAGCCTGTAATCCCAGCACTTTGGGAGGCCGAGACAGGCGGATCACGAGGTCAGGAGATCGAGACCATCCTGGCTAACACGGTGAAACCCCGTCTCTACTA
>NW_012115155.1:3967779-3975155 GCF_000951035.1 Colobus angolensis palliatus | reverse complement strand
TATGTGTGAATGTATTTCAGTAAAGCTGTTAAAAATAAATCATAGTAGGCACTCAAATTATTAGTTGAATATTTAACCTCTTACCTGTTTAATATCTTTTCTCACCACCTCCTCCCCTGCAACTAGACCTAAACATCTTGAGGGTGAGGACCAAGTCTATTTATTTTCATGCTTATTTTTATGACAAACCACACTTAGCCCAAAGTTAAACTACACTTTGTGCCCTTAACTATTTGTGGATTTGATGTTTGCCTTGTCAGGCTATGAAGGGATGCCGTGCAAGAGCATCCAGGAAGAAATGGTCTGTTAGAATGTCGAGGCAGAATAACTGGGTTCTGAATAGCAGCTCTTTCATTTCATAGCTATGAATTCACAGCCAGCTAACTGCCCTCTCTAAGCCAAGTCTAAAATAGGGAAAATAACAGTAGCTACCTCACAGAGTTGTTACAAGGACACAATGAGATAACTAAACAAAATGTTTACCCAGCGTATGGAACATGTAGAGCTCACTGTATGTTGGCTTAAAATGTAACACAGGCCGGGCGCGGTGGCTCAAGCCTGTAATCCCAGCACTTTGGGAGGCCGAGACGGGCGGATCACGAGGTCAGGAGATTGAGACCATCCTGGCTAACATGGTGAAACCCCGTCTCTACTAAAAATACAAAAAAACAGCCAGGCGAGGTGGCGGGCGCCTGTAGTCCCAGCTACTCGGGAGGCTGAGGCAGGAGAATGGCGTGAACCTGGGAGGCGGAGCTTGCAGTGAGCTGAGATCCGGCCACTGCACTCCAGCCTGGGCGACAGAGCGAGACTCCATCTCAAAAAAAAAAAATTAAAAAATAAATAAATAAATAAAATGTAACACAAATCCAAGGCAAATGCACACACACCAGAGAACTCTGCCAAACAGGAGAGGGGTCCTGGGGCATCGTCTCTCCCTCCCAAGCCAATTGGTGTTTATGTGTATATGGAAATATTACTACTATATATTTAACAAATGGAACTAAACATCCCCTAAAACTTCAATATTTGTCTATCCATCCTCTCATCCTACAAGATAAGATTTCACTTCCTGATCCCCTTGTGGTTTAGCAGGGCCACATGTCTAGCTCTAAATAATGAATTGAGGGTGGGTGTGGTGGTTCATGCCTGTAATCCCAACACATTGGGAGGCCAAAGTGGGAGGATCACTTGAGCCCAGGAATTTGAGACTAGCCTGGGCAACATAGTGAAACCCTGTCTCTATAAAAAATTTTAAAAATTAGCCAGGCATGGTAGCATGCACCTGTAATCCAAGCTATTAATACTAGGGAGGCTGAAGTGGGAAGACTGCCTAAGCCCAGGAGGTGAAGGTTGCGGTGAGCCCAGATTGCACTAATGCACTCCAGCCCTGGTAACAGAGCCAGACTATCTCCAAAAAAAAAAAAAATTGTCAGAGTGACCAGATCATGTACTTGTGCAAGACACTCCACAACTCCTTCCCTCTCCCACTAAAACTAGCAATGGTTCAGTTGGTGGCTGCTCTGTCACCCTACATAAGGACAACGTGGAACAGATCCCCAGCTAAGCTGCAGTGGAGAGGGAACGCGAGTGAGAAACAAACCTTGTTCTTTGCCTATGAGCTCTGGTGGTGTTCCCAGAGGATAACCTAACCTAACCTGACAGATTAGTCATGGAGCTCCCAGGCTGTAGATTATTTTAAATCCCTCACCCAAAAACCTAAGATCCTTTATTCCCTGGCTTCTGAAACAAGCCACTCTTCCCATTCTGTTAGCCTCTCTGACCATTTCTCCACTTCCTCGTGGACTCCATTTCCTCTGCCTACCTTGTTAAGCCATGCTATTAACCAAGAATCTGTCTGCAGCTTGTGACTCTTCTCATTGTAAACGCTCTCCAGGGAGATCCTACCCACTTTTGATTTATGACACTGGCTGCTCCAGTGTCATAAACCCAACACATCCAAAAGCAAATGCATCAGCTGCCCAGCCCCCTTCGGACATGCGATCTTCCTACACTCCTCACCTCAGTGAATGGCACCAAACCTGGGCCAGAAACCTAGCAGCGATGCTAGACTCCTCCCCTTCCCGTCTCGTCTCGTCCCACTACCCGCACCCAGCCCACTCATTCAACCAACCAGTCCTGGAAATTTTACCCACCTTTAAATGTTTGTTATTGCTGTTGTTGTTCAGGGGAAGGGACATTGTTTATTTTTGCTTGTTTGATGCTTATTACAGTACATAGTTTAAAAAAAAAAAAAAAAAACCAAATTCAGGCTCAGGGAAAGTCTTATTTTGGTGTCAGCCCTGACTGTGATGCCCTGTCTGAAAAGGAGGACAAACAGTTTAATCCAGACCAAGAAACAAGCAAACTTTAATTTCTGAGTACACAATTATGAAACTATGCCAGTAGCAACCTGCATGTGTGTCTCATCTCTTTAGCCACTTAAGGTCTCAAAACACTGCCAAAGCTTTCCTTCTCTATTAAGCTCCCTTAAGCATCGCTCATATTATTATTCAAGTTTAAGACATGGCAAATATCCCCAAGTGTATATGGCTGGTTATCTTCTTATAAATGAATCCATAAGACAGTGTCTCCTAATTCATCTCTATTTTCTCTAACCTGCTTGATTTTCTACAATTGAAGAAAGTAATTCTGGTATACTAAAACCAGAGCCCACGTTTCTCAACATCTTCAGTTAAATGACCTTTAGTTCCCCAATCAAGGTATAACACACAAATGTTATCTGCGCTTTACAGCATAGAACTCTGAGCGGCTGGTGTCTTTTGGTTAGTGTAACCATTACACAGCAGTATGTGCTTGTCACCCCGGTCTTCTTTAGCCTCAAAGAATATTCAGAATTTGTTATGCACATGGGAGATTTCTTACAGCAGCACACTCACTTACAAAAAGACCAAAAAAATTTTATTGCTTTACAACAAGCCAGCAACAAACACAACTGAGTAAGTATAAACATGACACTTCTAAATCCTCAAATGGAATTCCAAGACCAGAGTGTGCTTCTCCACTTAAACTGCATTTGTTAGAACTGAAATCCACAACTTCTGGCAAGTACTTCAATATTCTCAAGCAGAATCAATACTTAAAGAGGTTAAAAAAAAAAACCCTATTATCAAACTTACTGCCTTATGTGTGATGATCTAATTTAAAAGTCTTTCATGCTTGATCCTGGCAGTGCTACTAATGCACATTTTAAGTGACCATCATGGGCACTTTTAAGAACCTAACTTCACAAAAGAGCCGTCAAGAAAATTGTTCTAAAATCCCAATGCACAGTAACTCATGCCTCATTTCAACTGCTTTCCTCGTGATGAAAAAATGTAGTCAGCCTTTAACTTGGCCTGATAAAAGCTGTGAAGAGTATGCCAAATAGCCCCTCATACAAACAGGAAGCCCAAATTGTTGATCAGGTTGATCGGGCAAGAAAAGGTGACACTTTTAGATACTTTGTATTATTCTGGAAAGCACTTTCCTTTCAGTGAGTGCAAAGTAACTATGGATTAAGTCACCATTTTAATCATCTCAATTCGATAGCAAGAGTTTCCTGGCACACACTCTTAGTACTACCTGAAAATTGAAGACCACCAACAGTATTTACATGACTTGCCCCAAACTGTACATTTAAAACCTGATAGTCACTAACAACCTGAAATTTCTTACTCTAAAACATATTACCAAATCCCACTGATCTATTTTGTGTGTGCTTTCGTGTTTTTTGTTTTTATATAGAGATGGAGTCTCACTTCGTTGCCCAGGCTGGTCTCGAACTCCTGAGCTCAAGCAATCCCCCTGCCTCAGCCTCCCAGTGTGCTGGGATTACAGGTGTGAGCCACCACGCCCGGCCTGATTTATTTATAATTCACTATTTTATCTTTCTTCCAGACAAAGCAAAGCATTTTTCTCTAACAACATAATAGTCAGGATTTTGCTTATTAACTTATGTGGGTGGTTTTATACTCCCAGATCAAATGATCTAGCTGACTACCAGAAAAAAGGTTTCATAGTTTAGGAATATATCATATCACGTGTTAGTTCCAAATGTACGTGAAGACAATTTTTAATTGCCGCAATAGCAGAATATTAAGGCAACATGAGAAAGCAGAGGTGTTTTAAAACACTAAGCCCTCTACTCCCTGCATGGTGGAGAACCAAATGATGTTACTAAATCCCTTAATACAAAAACTTTCCAAAATAATCTGTTGAGCTTGACTTTGCAGTTTAATCTTGTATATTTTGACGGCAGTGAGAGAGAACCTGGAGCTGTAATTCCCTTGGCAAAAGAATTCAACATCTGATTTACTCACAATGCTTAAAATAAGGAAGGGAAAATATAAAATAAGTTTTCCTTGCTTGGCAACCATCTTTTTAATCATCTATTTTAATACTGTATCCAGGCTATGCCTGGGTGTGGATGGCTAACTCGCATATAGAAAGTATCAAGCATCACATCTGGAAGAATCACAAACAAGACAATGAACTTCTCAATCAGTACATCAACAGTCAAGGTAAGCAAGAAAAGGACTTTACCAAGAAACTAACATTTACACTTTTTGACGGAACTGAAATACACTGAATTACAGAGCAAATTCACTGAAACAACAAAGAAAATTCTGTCCATGTAAAGGCTATTACTTTTTTACCCCCAAAAAAGTGTTTCAATTCTGATACTCACACCACAACTGGTTAAGAAAATAAAGCGCAGTGTTTAGCAACTGGGCATTCTAACTACCGTAAGAGGCACTCTGTGCTCACCCCTTCCTGGCAACCGCTGAGGTCAGCAAGGCCAGGAGAAAGGAGAGCCTCCTATTTTTCAACACAAGCTGCTGCTGTCTCCTTATTGAAGCCCCGGATGGAGAGATCATAGACCACCTCCTCTACTTTCTTCACGTCATATTTCAATCCGTCGTAGCGCTTCCTCAGGGAGTCATTTTTCAGGTTGAGAAGGCGGAAACCGGAATCCAGCTCATTGATGAAGGTGGAGATGTGGAGGGGTCGGGAGTAGTCTCCAGCAGTCACGCTGTTGACAGACAGCCTTGACTGTACCAGGAAAGAGAAATCAGGGGCTTGTTACAACATGCTCCTCCTCAGCGCATCTTCCTCTGAATCACAGCCACAAGAACCGCAGGTCTAGACAGCTACGTTCATGTTCTATCTCAGGGCACATGCAAGTACAGACAAGACAGGAGCTTCTCCGAAAAGAATCCCACTGAAAATGAGACCATTTCTGCCAAGTAAAATTTAATATTACTAACATCTAAAATTTCTCTAATTTCTTAAATTGGCTATTGCATAATAAAGTGTTACATTACATACACAAGCATCTTTACAGCTCATCTGCTATCATAACGAAGAAATAAACCACAAAGTAATCACAGCAGCTCCACTATCTCTTCCAACCTTGGCCAAATGATCACATTTCTAGAGCCCACCTACTAAGCTGCAACTCTAATCACCTAGAATCAAGCAAGGCAGACTTGGGATAAGAATCTAAAATTACATCAGTGTAACCCTGTCTTGAAGGAGAACTAAGATTGATTTCAAGACTCAACTCAAGACTCCCCTTCTCAGTGTCAGTATACAACCACCCACTGCTCCATTTGACTGGCTTTTAAAAATATATTAACATAATAAAAAAGATTCCCCTTTCTGTAAAATCCTCTCCACTTTCCCAGGTTTACCTACACCACCCCTTCAGTGCATTCTCAACATATGGGTTCTTTTTGTCTCACATAAAGGTTTTGTTGTTGTTGCTGTTGTTGTTGTTTTTAATATAAATCAAGAAGGGGTCTTGTTTTGTTGCTTAGGCTGGTGTGGAACCCCTGACCTCAAGTGATCCTCCCACCTGGGCCTCCAAAACTGCCAGGATTACAAGTGTAAGCCACTGCACCTGGCCCCAACATGTATGGTCCTAAAGACACCTTCCACTTAACAACTAATACTAACAAGATGCTTCATGTTTACTGGTCAAGTGTCTCGAAAAAGCCAGACAAGTGGTACAGCCTGCAAGTGGACCCCATTATCCATTCTCACCATCTCCCTCAGGTTTTCAGTGCACACATACCCACTCCAATAGACTCCATTTCTGCCTCCCCTGCAGGCAAGGCACCAGAATGTTAACAGAAATTGTGTGTACAACTTGAAAGAAATGTCCTCAGAGCGAGAGGGCATATCCTTTTTCCTATTTCCTCCTACTGCTGGCTAGAGTGAAGATGTGACTAGAGCAACAGTTCTGGAATATAAGAAAGAAGCTGAAGCTAGAAGAACCTAGGGCCAAAGATCAAGGAATCATCAGACCAGCCCTGGACTGCTTTCCTCTGGAACAAGGACAAGCAAACTTTTTCTTAACGAGACAGATAGTAAATATTTTCACCTCTGCAGACTGGCACAGTCTCTATCACAACTACTCAATTTTGCTACTGACAGTTTTTTTTTTCTTTAGACTTTTACAAGGCAATTTCCCTAGATAGTGATTAAAGGAATAAAGAATAAGAATAACTTATATGGTTATATAGACAAATGAGTCTCCAAAACAATTACATGAATTAACAGTTACCAGGAATAGGTGTTTACTACCCTAAAACGAAGAGGTCTTATCATCTATTAAAAATTCTTAACTCAGTAAGTATGCACTCATCATTTGATCTGGCTTTTCTCTAATGCCTAGGAAACTGTAACACATACAGTGCCAGTCAGTGACTACCCGGTGACTGAGAGATGGCTTAGAAAAGAATTAAGACGTTCTGAATTTTGGTACCCATTTTAAAAACTGACAGTGAAGCAGAAAGATCAAAAAAGCAACCAGCAAGTTACTGAGCTTACCAGTTCACTGGCAAGAATTAGAACTCCTGAGAGATAATCTTCTACATCCAGATGAAAACCTTTCTCCCGATCTGGCTCAACTAAAAAACACATGAAAATAAAGTCATGCTGTGAATCCAAGTCAAGCCTCAGAATATAAAAATATACACATAATTTCTCCCAAAGTAAGTGAAGAAAGGATGAATCTTTTAAAAACTGGCTTTTTAATATATTCACACCCTTGGCAACTAGACCTCACTGTGGATTTTTTGAGTTCTTAAGCAAAATTCAATTCAGTCTTCCCTCAAAAAGTAATACTATCAAAAATGGTATCGAGTTGTGTCAGAGAATGTACTTCTTGTCAGAAAGTGCATGATAAAGCATTTAAGAAAAGAGTTACGATATTTGCAACTATCAAATGGCTGACAAACACACACACAAAATGAGACTAAGCAGATGTAGCAAAACGTTAACAAGTGGTAAATCTAAGTGGCGCGTAAACAGGTATTCATTTTACTACTCTTTCCATTTTTCCTGTAGGCTTGAAAGTTTTAAAAATTCAA
>NW_012115155.1:3946005-3963214 GCF_000951035.1 Colobus angolensis palliatus | reverse complement strand
AAACAAAGTACAACCACCCTTTCCACCAACAACTAAGCAACCATGCCTGATTCTGCAGATCCCACTAATTAAGACACTTACTGCCAAGAATTTCTGTAACTGCTTCTCGAGTCACTAGTGTTTCTGTTTCCAAATACACAACAAATGCTGCCAAGAAGACCAAGCGCTGCAACACAAACCTCCAGTGCTCATGAAATCTGCATGAAAATAAGCAAATTTAGCCTCCAAGGTTAGGGACCTTCAGAAAGATGGGTTTAATACAGTCATGTTCAAACGGTTTAGAAATGGGATCATTTTTCAAATAAAATCTTATGCAAACCCCCAACATGTAAAGAGAAATATGACATTTAGCATAAATTTCACAAGTTGAAATGTATAACAATTATTCAAGTTTAATCAGTGAGAAATATGGTCTAATTCTGATGAGTATGAAAATTTACACCCAGTGTGATGGCTCACACCTGTAATCCCAGCACTTTGAGAAGCAGAGGCAGGTCGATCACCTGAAGTCAGGAGTTCAAGACCAGCCTGGCCAACATGGCAAAACCCCGTCTCTACTAAAAATACAAAAATTAGCCGTGCGTGGTGGCGTGTGCTCATAGTCCCAGCTACTCGGGAGGCTGAGGCAGGAGAATTGCTTGAATCTGGGAGGCAGAGTTTGCAGTGAGCAAGATCACACCACTGCCCTCCAACCTAAGCAACAGAGACTCCATCTCAAAAAAAAAAGAAAGAAAAAAAGAAAACTGAAGGTTACAGATGACAAGAGCAATTGTGCTTTCTAAATTTCATCAGTAAGAACAATGATACTGCTCTGAAAAAAATAAAACTTTGCAACTGATGACTGAAGACAACTGCAGTTATATATCATCCTCAACGTATTCCTACATTTTGATTTGAGTGCAGGATACCAAGAAAATTCTGATTCACAAAATTACCATTTGCAATCACTAAACAAATGGACTTAAAACAGAATACTGAGCTAGAAGCCTGAAAAAAGAAAAGGAAATTTTACAACCTGTGGATATTTACGCAATGCCTCCTGATTTTCAAATGTGGCAATACATTCAAAAAAAGGTCTCGACACAATGCAGGTCACACAAACCCTTCTGAAGACCAAATCCAGCCAGAGGGCAGCCTGTGTGTGACCTCCAGAGAAAATGGTCTCTAAATACCCCACCCGTTCTACTGTCCTACCTCTCTCTGTGCTTCAGCTATGACAACAGCGGTCCCTGACCTTTTCAGCAGCAGGGACCAGTTTCGTGTAAGACAATTTTTCCACAGAAGCGGGCCAGATGGTTTCAAGATGAAACTGTTCTACTTCAGATCATCAGGCATTAGATTCTTATAAGGAGCACGCAACCTAGATCTCTTGCATGCACAGTCCACAATAGGGTTCGCACTACTATGAGAATCAAATGCTGCCACCGGTCTGACAGGAGGTGGAGCTCAGGTAGTATTGCAAGTGATGGGGAGCAGCCTGTAAATACAGATGAAGCTTCACTCGCTCACCCACCGCTCATCTCCTTCTGTGCATTCCGGTTCCTAACAGGCCACAGACCAGTACCAGTCCGCGGCCTGGGGGTTGGGAACCCCTGCCTTATAGCAAGGATCAGCAGATTTTTTCTGTAAAGGGCCAAGTAGTAAATATTTTAGGCTTTGTGGGCCACTTTCACTGTTACGTATTCTTATCTGGGCGTTTTCCTTTTTTTAAACAACTCTTGAAAAAACAAAAGCAGTTCTTAGCTCCCAGAGGCAACAGCCACTAGTGGTTTATCAACCTCCGCCTTAAAAGAATATTCTCATGAGGTTATACTATCCACCCCTGAAAATATTCATCCTATTTACTGTTGATATATATGCCTTACCAGAACATCTTTTTCAGTAAGAAAATTAAAATGAGTAGAAATTCTTGATTCACATGCAGTTCTTCCCAGTTTAACACCTATGAAACCAGGAGACATTTCACAATCCATGTTTCACAATTTTTTTTTTTTTTTTTTTGAGATGGCGTCTCACTCTGTCATCCAGGCTGGAGTGCAATGGCGCCATCTCAGCTCACTGCAATCTCCACCTCCCAGGTTCAAGCGATTCTCCTCCTGCCTGAGCCTCCGAAGTAGCTGGGACTACAGGCATGAGCCACCATACCGGGCTAATTTTTGTATTTTTAGTAGAGACGGGGTTCTGCCATGCTGGCCAGGCTGTCTCGAACTCCTGACCTCAGGTGATCTGCCCGCCTTGGCCTCCCAAAGTGATGGAATTAGAGGCGTGAGCCACCACGCCTGGCCCATGTTTCACATTTATGACTGGCAAAATTTTCCTTCCCTACTGGTACATAAAATAATGGCGTATCTTAAAATCAACAGTGTTGACTTTAATAAGAAGACATGGCATAAAATACTAGTTAATTATGTTACTTGGCAGTAAAACTCAAGCTTCAAAATAAAACTCAACTCCATATGTATACTGCCACCTAATCTCATTATTTCACTAACTATAGTTCACCCAATTTCACAAGAAACTTGAATACAGCAAAAAGATATTCTCACTTTTGACCCTCATACCACATTTTCTTTTTAATTGCTTTTTCACTGCAAAAGTAATACATGTTCCTTAAGATTCAGAAAGTAAAAAGAAGAAAAAAATAAAATCACCAATTTTTGTCATGACCATTATCAGTTTGGTTCTTTCTCTTTTTGTTACTTCTACACAGAAGGATGTTTGCCTAGTTGTAAGCAATCATTTAGTACGTATAATTTTTCTCCTTTTTTTACTTAACTTTATAAAATAACGCTCTTTTTCTTACAAACCTGTAATACTGTTCAGCAGGAAATTTGGTCTTCAAAGATGTTAGATGTGTTTTTACTGTACCAAAATGTTCTCGAGCTTTCAAACACCTCTTTGGAACTAATCACAAAAGATAACCAAATGTAATAATGAAAAACTTACCAAATTTCAAATACAGTTCTTGCTTAATAGTCTAAGTAATCTATCTGGAAATTAATAAACTTTTTTTTTTAACCTCACAACTAATGTACACATCTCTGCTTTTCAACCTGGCTCTCAAAAAGTATCATCCCCAGTTTCCCTACTAATTAGCTATACTGAAAAATAAACACCTTGCTAAAAGGGAATCTATTAGGAGACACATTGGTAATTGGTTAGGTTGCCAATATAACGTCACCCTTAAGGAGCTGCACACCAGCTGCTATTCCTGTTCCCTCCTCAGAGGATGCGTAAAATTGGATTGCTTCTCCCTCCCATATTTGGCAGAAAAAAGTCTTTAGCAAGTATTCACAATCAGGATGACCAACTCCATATCATTAAGAAAAATGACTTGCCTCTACCATGTGTAAATACATTATTACATCATTCTTGTATCTGAAAACATACTTCAGCTCGTTTAGCTGTGCTGGCTATGCCTTACAATGAAGGTTCCATGTCTAAACTTGACATATTTTACTTTCATTCAAGAGGCTGACTATAAACACATTAATTTGAGAACATTTTATACTGTTAATCTCATATTAAAAGGTACTCAATCACTGAAAGGCTGGATTCAAATACACACTGGTGCATACACACACATATACACACACACACAAAAGGGCCAAATAAAAGTCACTAGACAACATAAAAGAGTTATAAACCCTTGGGCCAGGCGCAGTGGCTCACACCTGTATTCCCAGCACTTTGGGAGGCCGAGGCAGGCGGATCATCTGAGGTCAGGAGTGCAAGACCAGCCTGGCCAATAGAGTGAAACCCCGTCTCTACTAAAAATACAAAAAAAAAAAAAAGTAGCTGGGCGTGATGGCGGGCACCTGTAATACCAGCTACGTGGGAGGCTGAGGCAGGAGAATCACTTGAACCTGGGACGCTGAGGCTGCAGTGAGCTGAGACGGCGCCACTGCACTCCAGCCTGGGCAACAAGAGCGAAACTCCGTCTCGCGAGAAAAAGTAAATACATAAATAATAACAAACCCTTTTCCCACTTACCCTGAGAATACTGTGCTAGCAGAAAGCTGCACTTCTTTTTTCTAAACACGAAATGGGTTAAGCAATTGTAATTATCATCAGTAGAATGCCATCACAACAGAAAACATCTCTATTTAAACCATACCATCTGGCAGTGGAAGAAAAATCAACCAAAATTATCAAATCACCTACTTCTTCAATTTTTACTCACCGTAAAGCATGATAGCCATTTTTCATTATAAAATGTCTTCCGGATAGAAACTCACTCTCTAAATAAGAGACTGATAATTGGGTATAAAACAAAGAACTTACTGTCCTGAAACCCAGCACCCTGATGGACCCCTTGCAGTAGAGTTAAAATCTCTCGAGCTGTTTGTTCTAAACTCTGTACAACTTTTCGGATTTCCTAGAGAGAATTAAAAATAAAAATCAGATACTCAACAGAATTATTGTCATACACTCACACCAAACACATTAGTTTATGTGATCTATCATAACCAAGTTTGAATCCTGACTTTTTTCCACTTACTTCCTCTGTAAGACTTCAAAAAGTCACTAAAAAGCCTTAGATTCCTCAGGTACTCTTTAAAGGATAAGAGCCACCCATTCACCCCAACGATTCAATTGGGGCATTATAATGGAGGATGTGTGTGAACGTAACTTGCAGAATGAAGAGTTAAATGCAATACAAGAGTTGGGTATTTACACTTCTTTTTCTTTTTTGCTTTTTGTTTTTGTTTTTGTTTTTTTTTTTGAGACGGAGCCTCGTTCTGTCACCTAGGCTGGAGTGCAACGGCGCGATCTCAGCTCACCACAACCTCCGCCTCCTGAGTTCAAGCAATTCTCCTGCTTCAGCCTCCCAAGTAGCTGGGATTACAGGCGTTCGCAACCATGCCCAGTTAATTTTCTTTTGTATTTTTAGTAGAGACAGGGTTTCGCCATGTTGGCCAGGCTGGTCTCAAACTCCTTACCTCAAGTGATCCACCCGCCTCGGCCTCCCAAAATGCTGGAATTACAGGCATGAGGCGCCGCTCTCGGGCTCTAATTCATTTTTAAAATATTCACTGAGCATACTTATGTGTGAGGCACTGTGTAAATACTGGGGAACCAAGCACACAATCCCTTCCCTCTGACGGTTTAACATACAATGGGGGAGATTTTTTTTAAATATTCAACATTACACAGATTAAAAAGAGTTAATGTGCTACTAGAAAACATAACAGGAAATCGATCGTTTAGACTGTGACGTCAATGACGTAAATACGAGACAATCACGAAAAGAACGGGAAAGAAGCAAATTCCAGGAAAAGCGAACAGGCAGGAAGCTATCTGGTGCACTAGAAAAGGTAAAGTGAACATCATACACAAAGACTGAGAGCATAAATGAGATTGACGAGAGACCATGTGAGCCACAGCAGGGTCTGATTTTTTATCCTATGTGGGATAGGAAACCATAGGAGAGTTTTAGGCAGATCACATGTGCTTTTAAGACACCAACAAAAATACACGAAACGCTCATTCGCTGAAGACCAGGTGCTAATCGAGCCTTCGATATAAACGAGTGCTGAAAAGAAGGAAAACTGACACAAATGAGGCAGGTGATGCTTAGAAGCTGAGACCCGAACACGGGGAATCAGGACAGAGCGGCAAAATTTGGGGCGGGGGCGGGGAGTGTCCTAACCTAAAGCTAGAGGAGAAGTAACCCACCCTCGGAGGCGTCCCCACCGCCCGAGACTGAGCGACAGAGGAAGGTCGGGCGCAGTGGCCCACCTAGGCATGGAAAGGCAAAGGGAATGGGGAAGGGAGGGGGCTCGCCTCTCGGATGTCCTGCTCGGCAGCCAAAAAGCCCTGCAGCTCCACGAAGATCTCGCTCACAGACATGGCGCCGGCTGCACAACAATCAGCCAGTGTAGCAAGGGCGGCCAGGGAAGTGGACGCCGGAGGCAGCCAGCGCAGTCAATCGCAACGGCCGCCGCTATCGCCGCGTCCCCCTGGTCTTACGCCAAGACCGTCGCTGGGGTCCTCCGAGGCCCGCGGCGCGCCGGAGGACGGGCTGTCCGCCGCGCTGCCTGAGGCGCCGTCCGCGAGGCGCGCGTCCAAAGAGCAGAGGAGGGGGAGGGTGGGCGGGGCCTCAGTCTGAGGCCTTCAGACAGGCATCGCCAGAAACAACCTGCGAGGGAGGCCCTGGGAGCACGTGGGCCTGAGGGAGGGCGGGGACTGGCTTGTGGGTGGTGCAGGCGAGCGGGGTTGTTTAGGTTACATGTATATATTTATTTCATACACTACAGCAGTTGGGGGAAATATTTCACAACGAAAGAGTATGCACAAAAAAACAGGTGCAGAAGAATGTAGAGAGAGTGCAGCCTTCGTGAGAAAGTAGGGGGCCAGTGCATTTACATTTCCAAAAAAAGTAAAAGTAATGTATGTAGGACTGTGAGTAGGGAATGGATTGGAAACGAAAATTTTCTGTGTAAATCTTTTATTTTTTATTTTTATTTTTTTTTTTGAGGCGGAGTCTCGCTCTGTCGCCCGGACTGGAGTGCAGTGGCCGGATCTCAGCTCACTGCAAGCTCCGCCTCCCGGGTTTACGCCATTCTCCTGCCTCAGCCTCCGGAGTAGCTGGGACTACAGGCGCCCGCCACCTCGCCCAGCTAGTTTCTGTATTTTTAGTAGAGACGGGGTTTCACCGTGTTAGCCAGGATGGTCTCGATCTCCTGACCTCGTGATCCGCCCGTCTCGGCCTCCCAAAGTGCTGGGATTACAGGCTTGAGCCACCGCGCCCGGCCAAATCTTTTATTTTAATGTCTTCTCTGTATGGCTGTATTACCTATTTTTAAATTAAACGGATTTTTTAAGCGTGGGCGGTGGGATGTTTCTCTTTCCACTCACACTTTGCCTTAATTCCCCTTCCATGCCCTATAACTGTTTCCTCTTTGTTCTTGAAGAGTTATTTCATACACAAATACTGTGTATGTGTGTGTTCTTGAACAGTTAGTACATACACAAATACAGTGTGTGTGTGTTGCACTCTCTAGATGAATTGGAATGATTCTTATCTAAATTATAACTTACTGCTTGCTTTGTGCCTGACGTTATTCAAAACTCTTCACATGAAGGATCATATTTAATTCTCATTATATGAGAAGAATTTCATGTCCATGAAGAAGACAATAAAACCACTAGCACCTCCATTTTTAAAAAATTATCCCCCGGGCGCGGTGGCTCACACATGTAATCTCAGCACTTTGGGAAGCCGAGGCTGGCAGATCACGAGGTCAGGAGTTCGAGACCAGCCTGATCAATATGGTGAAACCCCGTCTCTACTAAAAATACAAAAATTAGCCTGGCGTGGTGGTGTGCGCCTGTAATCCCAGCAACTCGGGAGGCTGAGGCAGGAGAATCGCCTGAACCCAGGAGGCAGAGGTTGCAGTTAGCCAAGATCACACCACTGCACTATAGCCTGGGCAACAGAGAGACTCCGTCTAAAAAAAAAAAAAAAAAACCCTTTCTTAGCTCCTGTTTGTTCTCCCAAAACCCATTTGTCTGTCTTAAAGAATCCTATTTGTTCTCATACAAACTTTCGTCACCTCTCCCTTTTACCTACTGAGTGAGGCACATAAGCCACTAACTGGTTTTTTTCTTTCTTTGTTTTTCATGTGTTTTTTTTGTTTGTCATTGTTTGTTTTGTTTTGTTTTTTGGTAGAGACAGTCTCACTCTGTTGCCCAGCCGGGTCTTGAACTCCAGGGCTCAAGCAATCCTCCCACCTCAGCCTTTCAAAATGCTGGGACTACAGGTATCAACCACTACATCCAGATATAAACCTCTAATTTTAACCATTTAGTAGGCTAGCTACTTATTTTGGTAGCTCCAGCATCCATGCAAATAATCCTTTTTTGAGAGTGTTCTATAAAAAGTTTAATTAGACCCTATTAGTTGATGGTATTGTTGAGTTCTTATATGCCCATGCTGATTTTCTCTTCTGTTAATCTGTCTTTTGTCAGTTTAATTTGCAGGCCCTGGCTGGGCATGGTGGCTCACACCTGTAATCCCACCACTTTGAGAGGCTAAGGAGGAGGATCACTTGAGCCCAAGAGTTCGAGACCAGCCTGGGCAACATAGTGAGACCGCTATCTCTACAAAAATTTTTTGAAAATTGGCTGAACATGATAGCTCATGCCTGTGGTCCCAGCTACTTCAGAGGCTGAGGTGGGAGGATCACTGGAGCTCAGGAAGCCGCAGCTGCAGTGAGCCATGATTCTGCCACTACACTCAAGCCTGGGTGACAGAGTGAGACTCTGCCTCAAATAAATAGTTTTTTTGGAGGCCCCCATAAACTGAACAAAATATAATAAAGAGAAAGCTTTTCCTCCCCCAGTACTAGCTTCATAAAGAACTGGAAAGTGTTCCCTTCTGGTCTATTATCTGGAAGAGTTTATGTAGATTGGTGTTTGTTCTTTAGTTGGTAGAATTCTCTGCTGAAACCTTCTCCAGTGAAACCTTTGGAGCTCTCTTTTGGGGAATTTTTATTGCAAATTCAATTTCCTAATAGTCATAGTGCTACTCAAAGTATCTTTTTCTTTAAGAGATGGGGTCTCGCTTTGTCAGCAGGTGATCCTTCTGCCTCAGACTACCCAGTAACTGGGACTTTAGGCACATGCCACCACACCTAGCTAGTTTTTGTTTTTTTGGTAGAGATGGGGTCTGGCTATGTTGCCCAGGCTACAAAGTATCTATTTAATATTGGGTGAGCTATGATAGCTGTGTTTTTTAAAGGAATTGGTTCATTTAGTCTAAGAAGTCAAATTTATTTGAATAGAGTTGTTTATAGTATTTCCTCATATTCGTTTGTTGTTTTCAGGCTCTCTAGTGCCACCCTGTATTTCATTCCTAATAGGAGAAATTTATTCATTTTCTCTTTGTTTCTCTTTGTTAATCTTGCTGGAGGTTTATCCACTTTATCGATCTCTTAAAATAACTAGTTCTCTGTTTAATTTTCTTTTCTTTTCTTTTTTTTTTTTTTTAGAGATGGAGCCTCATTCTGTCGCTCAGGCGGGAGTGCAGTGATGTGATCTCAGTTCATGCAACCTCTGCCTCCTGGGTTCAAATGATTCTCCTGCCTCAGCCTCCCGAGTAGCTAGGATCACAGGCTCACACCACTGTGCCCAACTGATTTTTGCATTTTTAGTAGAGATAGGGTTTCACCATGTTGCCTGGGCCCCCCTTGAACGCCTGACCTCGGGTGACCCACCCACCTCAGCCTCCCAAACTGCTGGGATTACAGGTATAAGCCACCACACCCGGCCTCTATTCTGTTTCAACTTCATCAATTTCTGCTCTTTATTATTTCTTCTTTCTGCTTGTTTTGGCTTTATTTTACTCTTCTAGGTTCTCGAGATGGAGCTTAGATTATTAAGATTTTCCTACTTTTCTAATGGATGCATTTTAGTGCTGTAACTTTCCCTCTGGGCACTGCTCTTTTTTGGTATGTTGTAGTTTCGTTTTTATTTGGTTCAATGTATTTTTTTTTTTTTTTTTTGAGATGGAGTCTCGCTCTGTCACCCAGGCTGGAGTGCAGTGGCCGGATCTCAGCTCACTGCAAGCTCCGCCTCCTGAGTTTAGGCCATTCTCCTGCCTCAGCCTCCCGAGTAGCTGGGACTACAGGCGCCCGCCACCTCGCCCAGCTAGTTTTTTGTATTTTGTTAGTAGAGATGGGGTTTCACCGTGTTAGCCAGGATGGTCTCAATCTGCTGACCTCATGATCTGCCCGTCTTGGCCTCCCAAAGTGCTGGGATTACAGGCTTGAGCCACCGCACCCAGCTGGTTCAATGTATTTTTTAAATTTCTCTTGTGACTTCCTCTCTAACGGATTACCTAGAAGTATATGGGTTAATTTTCAAGTGTTTGGAGATTTTTCTGTTACTGTGTTATTGATTTCTAGTTTGAGTCTATTATAGTCAGAGAACAAGCTATGATTCAATTCTCTTAAATGAGTTTTTTGTTTAAATACTCCAGAATATGGTCTCTCTTAGCATATACTCCACGAGCACTTGAAAGGCTCTGTTGTTGGGTGGAGCATCAATTCGGCCCTTTTAGCTGATGGTGTTATTGAGTTATTCTATGCCCTGCTGATTTGTCTAGTTGTTCTATTAATTTTTTAAGGAATTTTCTACAGAATCAGTCATTTCATCTGTGAACAAATAGTTTTATTTCTTCTGTCCCAGTCTATATACTTCCTATTTCCTTTTCCTGTCCTAATGTATTATATAGGACTTCCAGTAAGATATTGGATAGGAATGGAAAAAGGGGACATCCTTGCCTTCTTCCCAACTTTACAGCCAAAGTGTTCAGTTTCTCACCCTTCACTATGATGCTAGCTGTAGGGTGTTGTTGTTGTTGCTGTTTGTTAGTTTTTACAGACAGGGTCTTACTTTATCACCCAGGCTGATCATAGCTCACTGCGACCTTGAACTCCTGAGCTCAATTGATCCTCCTGCCTCAGCTTCCAGAGTAGCTGGGACAACAGGTGGGCACCACCATGCTTTGATAATTTTTTTAAAAGTTTTTCGTAGACATGGGGTCTGGTCATGTTGCTCAGGCTAGTCTTGAACTCTTGGCCTCAAGGGATCCTCCTGCCTGTGCCTCCCAAAGTGCTGGAATTATAGCCGTGAGCCACTGCGCCTGGCCTTTGTTTTGGTTTTGGTTTTTTAAGAGACAGGGTCTTGCTCTGTCACCCAGGCTAGAGTGCAATGACATGATCACAGCTCACTGCAGCCTTAACCTACTGGTCTCAAGCAATCTTCCCACCTCAGCCTCCCGAGAAGCTGCAACTGTAGGTGTGTGTCATCCTGCCTAGCTAAACTTCTTTTAGTTTTGGTAGAGATGGAGTCTAACTGTGTTGCTCAGGCTGGTTCTGAACTCTTGGGCTCAAGCAATTCTCCTGCCCTGGCCCCCAAAGGGGTGGGATTACAGGCGTGAGCCACTGCACCTGGCCTTATTCTATCAATTGTTAATAGAGGAGTCTCTAACTATCACTACAGCTTTTTTTTTTTTTTCAGACGGCGTCTCACTCTGTCGCCAGGCTGGAGTGCAATGGCACAATATCTACTCACTGCAACCTCCGCCTCCTGGGTTCACGCAATTCTCCTACCTCAGCCTCCCAGGTAGCTGGGACTACAGGCGTGCACCACCACACCCAGCTAATTTTTGTGTTTTTAGTAGAGATGGGGTTTCACCATGTTGGCCAGGATGGTCTCGATCTCTTGACCTTGTGATCCACCCGCCTCAGCCTCCCAAAGTGCTGGGATTACAGGCGTGAGCCACAGCACCAGGCCATTGATTTATTTCCCCTCTCAGCTCTGTCAGTTTTTGTTTTACAAATTTGCAACTCTGTTGCTTGCTATATACACATTTAGGGTTACTATGTCTTCTTAGTGGATAGACTTTTTATGATTATATAATGTTCCTTTCTGTCACTCATCATTTTTTTCTACTGAAGTCTATTTTATCTGATATTTTTATAGCCACTCTTGCTTTCATTATTTGCATTATATATGTTTTATCTTTTTTTAAATTTCAACGTGCCTATATCATTGCCTATATCTTTTTATTTGAGGTGAATTTCTTCCAGATAGGATATAGTTGGGTCTTTTTTGTAAAATTCACTCACCAATCTCTGTCTTTTAATTGGTATATTTAAACAATTTATATTTGATGTTATTATTGATATGTTAGCACTTAAGTCTGCCGTTTTTGTTTTTTGCTGTTTGTTCTGTTTTTTATTTGTTTTCTTTTTCTGCCTTCCTGTGAACATTTTTAAGAATTCCACTTTGTCTACACTGTTTTTGAAAAGATCTCTTTGCATAGCTTTGTGGTTACTCTAAATGTTGTGTGTGTGTGTGTGTGTGTGTGTGTGTGTGTAGACAAACAGATAAAATTTATCACTGTCTCCTGGTATTATCATTTTATTAGCTCAAGTGAAATATAGAAACTTTATTTCCCTATGTCCCTTTACTCTCCCCCATTAATAATACAATAGTTGAATGTTTCCTCTACATACAGTTATAACCGCATCAGACAATATTATAATTTTTGCTTCAACAATTATAGTTTAGAAAACTCAAGTGAAGGAAAGTCTATTGATGTTGCCCGTATTTTTGCTTACTGTGTTCTTTCTTCCTTCCTGATGTTCCAAGGTTTCCTTCTCTTATTTTTTCTTTCCCATTTAGAGAATTTTTTTTGCCATTCTTTCAGGATAGGTCTACTGCAACAAATTCTAATAGCTTTCCTTTATCTGCAAATGTCTTGATTTCTCCTTCATTGCTAAAGTATATTTTCCCTGTGTATAGGATTCTGGGCTGACAGTTCTTCACATTCAGCCTTTGAAAAATTTGTCACTTTTCTCTAAACTTCAGGGTTTTTAATGAGAAATCTTCTGTCAGTGATTTTTCTCTTATGGGTAAAGTCTTTTTTTTTCCTCTGGCTGCTTTTGAGATTTTTTTTTCTTTAGTTTTCAGAAATTTAATTATATTGTGTCTTCACATGGACTTCTTTGAGTTTATTCTCAAAGAATAAACTTTTGGGGTTTGCTTGCTCACCTTCTTAAATCTGTAGGTTTATGTGTCTTGCTAAATTTTGGGAGTCTTTGAACATTTTTTCTTTTTTATTATATTATTTTCTTGGTGGGGGGTGGAATGTCACTCTATCGCCCAGGCTAAATGTAGTGGCACAATCACAGCTCACTTCAACCTCGGCCTCACAGGCTCAAGTGATCCTCCTACCTCAGCCTCCCAAGTAGCTGAGACCACAGGCATACACCACCACGCTTGGCTAATTTTTGTATTTCTTGTAGAGGCGGGGTTTTACATGTTGCTCAGGCTGGTCTTGAACCCCTGGGCTCAAGTGATCCACCTGCCTCAGCCTCCCAAAGTGCTTGGACTATAGGCATGAGCCAAGGTGCCCAGCCTAAACATTTTTTCTTTGAGTGCGTTTTTAACCTTTCCTTCTCTCTCTTCTCCTTCAGAAACTCTGATGACAATCATATTACATCTTTTGTTATAATCTCAGAGGTCCTTGGGGCTGTGTTTGTTTTTTACCCTATTTTCTCTCTGTTGTTCAGATTTATAATTTTTATTTTTCTGTCTTCCAGTTTGTTGATTCTTTCTTCTGTATTCTACATTATGCCCAAATACTGAGTTTTTATTTTGTTCACTACATTTTTCAATTCCAAAATTTCCATTTGGTTTTTCATAGCTTCTATTTTATTGCCAAGACTTCCTGTTTCTTTGTTGAGACTTACTATTTCTTTCATTCATCTCAAGTATGTTCAAAATTGCTCGTGGAGGAATTCTTATCATGGTTGCTTTAAACTCTTTATAAGATAATTCTAACATCTCTGTCATCTTGGTTTTGGCATCTGTCTTGGTCCACTCAGACTGCTATAACAGAATACCAAAAGCTGGGTGGCTTATAATAATGGAAATGGATTTGTCACAGTTCTGGAGGCTGGGAAGTCCGAGATCCGGGGGCTAGCAAGTTCAGCGTCTGCTAAGGACATACTTTCTGATTCATAAATGAGACCAACCAGTTGGCAGGCTGAAAGCCCCAGCTTCTCTCCTGGCTTCCCCGACAGCATCATGGGAGGGGTGTTTGGGTGCATCAACAAGCCTCATGAGGGTGGAAGTCTAGGCACCCCACTGGGACTTTGATGGCATATGTGAGGTAGAGAGCAGCACTGTTTTTTCTGTGTGTTTGGCTGCAGTAGAGCCATTATTATCTAAAAGTTTTCTGTTTGGCCAGAGGTGACAAAAGAAGAAAAAAAAAATGAACAGTCTTCTGTCTTGCTAACCTGCTCCTTTCTTGGTCTTTTGGCTAAGGAGAACAGGCCTGTGGAGACCATGTGTGGAACCTCGCACAGGGCAGAGCATGGCAGAAATGATGGTCAATCCCAGCAAAAGAGGAAGGAAATTTCCCTCACCGCTTCAGATCACATGGCCCTGAATTCTCTGAAGACTGGCATTTATGGAGGTCACACTGTTGAGGTGACACAGACAAGGGTTTCTCCTCACTTCTTCCTACAGAGCTGCCCCTTTCAGGCCCATCCCTAGAATCCCTTCGCTGGACTGAAGGTGTCCCCCCAAAATTCCTATGTTGAATCCCTGATCCCCATTCTGATGGTGGGAAGAGATGGGCCTGTGGGAGGTGATGAGGTCATGAGGTGGAGCACCATGATGGGATTAGGGACCTTATAAGAAGAGACACCAGAGAGCTTGCTTCTCTCTTGGCCATGTGAGGACACAACTGAAGACACTTCGTACAAACCAGGAAGTGGGTCCTCAACAGACACCAACCTCCCAACACCCTGATCATGGACTTCCAGCCTCCAGAACTGTGAGAAGTAAACGTCTGTTGTTTATAAGCCACCTGGTCTATGATATTTTTGTTATAGCAACCCTAATATACTAAGAAATCTTGTGACCAAGTAAGGGACAGCTGGGCCGGAAATCGGAGTGGCTCATCAGGCAACCGCACAGGGACCAGGCAGAGTGGTGGGGAGGGAGAGGAACACAGGAGGGGGAAGGGAGGCGGGCTGAGCAGTTGGGGGAAGCTTAGCCCCATCCCAGAGAGCCCTCTCTCTCCTGGTCACTCATGTGCCCTGTCTCACCCTGCTGCCTGCCCAGCCCTGCCACCAGCCCTCCTCAGTTTCCGTGCTTGGCCCCCAATAGGTGCTCCAGGCCACAGGTGATAAGGGCGGGGTGACACGGGGGGTGGAGGAGGCCTGGGTGATTCTTGCAGGAAGAGAAGCAGGTGACACACACTGAGGACTTACTAGTCCGCTCAGGGCTGTATGGAAATACCCGCAGGCATTTTAATTGTTACAATGAGTAGGGAACAAGGATACAAAAGTAGTGTGCACAGGATGATCCAGCTCAGTGAAGAACTGTCCCATCCAAGGTGTCAGTAGCCCCCCATCTACATGCAAAATCAGAAGAAAGAATTAAAAAAAAAAAAAATCAAAAGGAAGAAAGGGAAGGAGGAGGAAGGAAGGGAGGGAGGGAAGGAGGGGGGGGGCTGGCATCCGTCCGTGAGCATCCTGGAGCTCCTCCAGGACCTGTCCTAACAGACAACAATCACCCGACATACCAAGCCAGGCCCAGGACCGGCGCTGTCCTCAGACCACGCAGGCTGTGCGGCAACTGTATTTTTCCCTGTGGCTGCCAGGATAACTTAACAGAAACAGAAAGGCTTAAAACAACAGAAACATATTCTCTCACAATTGTGGAGACTAGAAATCCTAATTCAAGGTTTTAGCAGAGCCATTTTCTCAGAAGGCTCTAGGGACGAATCCTCCTCACTCTTCCTAGTTGCTGGTGGTTGCCGGAAATCCTTGGCCTGCCTTAGCTGGTGGCACCATCACTCCAATTTCTGCTTTGGTCATCATACGGCATTCTGCGTATGTGCACGCCCAAAATGCTCTCTTCTCATAGGACACTAGTCACGGTTTACGGCTAACCCAAACCCAACAGCCTCATCTTTGTTTCGTTTTGTTTTGAGACAGAGTCTTGCTTTGTCACCAGGCTGGAGTGCAATGACACGATCTCGACTCACTGCAACCTCCACCTCCAGGGTTCAAGCGATTCTCCCACCTCAGTCTCCCGAGTAGCTGGATTACAGGCTCGTGCCACCACACTTGGCTAATTTTTGTATTTTTAGTAGAGACAGGGTTTCACCATGTTGGCCAGGCTGGTCTCAAACTCCTGACCTCGAGTGATCTGCCTGCCTCAGCCTCCTGAAGTGCTGGGATTACAGGCGTGAGCCACCGTGCCCAGCCATGACCTTATCTTAATGTGATTCCATCCTCAAAGACTCTCCAAGTACAGTCCATTCACACGTACCCATGTACCAGCGATTAGGACTTGAACAAATCTTTTGGAGGGTGATAGAATACATTCTGTCCCAGAATTCTGACTCAGTAATCAATGCCGCAAATCTCTATTCCTGTTTCTAAGTGTGGTCTATGGAGTATTGGCCTCTTCTGGAAGCTTGATAGGAACAGAGAACCTGGGCCACCTCAGACCTACTGAATCAGCACCTGCCTGGTCCCAAGGGCCCCAGGCAATCCACATGCTTATTCAAGTTTGAGAAGCCTTGGGTCACTACCCACCTGGGGGGATGTAAGGCAAGGCCAGGAACTCACGGAGGTGGAGTTGGTTGGGAAAACCTGAGAAAGGATTTCTCTAGAGATTTGTTTGCTGTCATTCCTTCCCGTATCCTCCTCTCCCCTTAGTAGCTATGAGACATGTCAAGATGTCACCTTCAGGAAGGAGGACAGTGTTCACACAAACACAGACACACACACACGCGGACACAGACAGCACCTTCAGGGAACCAGTGAATTTGGTCTACGTCCTCTGGAATTTGGGGGATACAGGGACTTGTACCTGGTTTATACACCGACATCTATGAGGCCAGCCAGGAGGCCTGCCTGGCAGCAACGCAGAGTGCAATCCCATGGCAGTGACAGACGAAAGATGTGGCCCTTCTTAAAGAATCAGGATGATAAAGTCCAGTTGGAAAGGCCCTTCCAGAAGGAGCCTCTGGACGCAGAGCTGACCTTGGCCGGCAAGCAGAAGCTCTGGCAGGCAGGCAGAGTCATGAGTGGACGGCTAAGGGACGCCACAAAAGTGTGCTTGGAGAGAAGGTGCCAGCACCCTGGCATTTGCGGCCTCTGAAGCTCCCTGGCCACGTGGCACCCACCAGCGAGGAGCCCCTTTCTGCTTTCTCCTTTTTTTTTTGGCCTTTCCGGGATTAGAAAAGGCCAAAAAAAGAAACTGGTGTGTAGAGAGAAGGTGGAGCCAAGAACAAAGATGATGTGGACTGTGCTCCCCTTTGGGGATTTCTCTGCCTGAGACACTGAGCCAGGGAGAGGAGACATTTGATATTAGATTTTGAACGTGTGGAACATGCTTCTGTTAATTGACATCTGAGGAGCCATCACAAGTGCGGAGCTCTCCCCAGGATTTCATCCTGGGGGGAGCAAGAACAAGCCCATGGAAAGGGGCACCCCTGAAAAAGAATCAAATTGCTCTTGCTCGCTCACTCCCGAAAATCCAGCCTAGCCATGAAAACACAATGGGGTAGGCCGGGCGCGGTGGCTCAAGCCTGTAATCCCAGCACTTTGGGAGGCCGAGATGGGCAGATCATGAGGTCAGGAGATCGAGACCATCCTGGCTAACACGG
>NW_012115155.1:3942949-3945175 GCF_000951035.1 Colobus angolensis palliatus | reverse complement strand
AAAAAAAAAGACAAGACAGTGAGAGGTGACAGCATGCTAGCAGCCCTCGCTCAATCTCGGCCTCCGCTCTGGCCGCGCTGGAGGAGCCCTTCAGCCCTGCGGCTGCACTGCGGGAGCCCCTCTCTGCGCTGTCCCAGCAGGCTCCCTCTGCTTGAGGGGAGGTGTGGAGGGAGAGGCGCAGGCAGGAACCCGGGCTGCCTGCGGAGCTGGAGGGCCAGCGCGAGTTCTGGGTGGGCGCAGGCTCGGCCAGCCCTGCACTGGAGCGGCAGTGAGGGGCACCCGGGCTAGCAGCTGCGGAGGCTGTGCCAGGTTTCCCATCAGTGCCAGCCCACCCACGCTGTGCTCGAATTCTTGCCAGGCCTCAGCTGCCTCCCCCAGGGCAGTGCTAGGGACCTGCAGCCTGCCATGCCCCGCCGTTGGCTCCCGTGCAGCCTGAGCCTCCCCAATGGGTGCAGTCCCCTGCTGGGTGGTGCCCGTTCCCATCCACCGCCCAAGGGCTGAGGAGTGCAGGCACACGGCGCAGGACTGGTGGGCAGCTCTGCCTGTGCCCCCTGTGCTGGATCCACTAGGGGAAGCCAGCTGGGCTCCTGAGTCTGGTGGGGACTTGGAGAACTTTTATGTCTAGCTACAGATTGTAAATACACCAATCAGCACTCTGTGTCTAGCTCAAGGTTTGTAAACACACCAATCAGCACTCTGTGTCTAGCTCAAGGTTTGTAAACGCACCAATCAGCACTCTGTGTCTAGCTCAAGGTTTGTAAACACACCAATCAGCACTCTGTTAAAATGGACCAATTAGCGCTCTGTAAAATGGACCAATCAGCAGGATGTGGGTGGGGTCAGATAAGTGAATAAAAGAAGGCTGCCCCAGCCAGCAGTGGCAACTTGCTTGGGTTCCTTTGTATGCTGTGGAAGCTTTGTTCTTTTGCTGTTGCAATGAATGTTGCTGCTGCTCACTCTTTGGGTGTGCACCGCCTTTATGAGCTGTAACACTCACCACAAAGGTTTACAGCTTCACTCCTGAAACCAGCAAGACCACGAACCCACCAGGAGGCATGAACAACTCCAGAAGCACCGCCTTTAAGAGGTGTAACACCACAAAGGTCTGCAGCTTCACTCCTGAAGCCAGCGAGACCACAAACCCACCAGAAGGAAGAAACTCTGAACATGTCCGAACATCAGAAGGAACAAACTCTGGACACACCATCTTTAAGAACTGTAACACTCACCACGAGGGTCTGTGGCTTCATTCTTAAAGTCAGGGAGACCAAGAATCCACCAGTTCTGGACACAAAAGGTGTAAACAGCCACAGCCTGGCTTAAAACCCAACCACCCCCTCACATTTACTACAACAACCCCAGTTTCATACTTTGACACCACACAGAGCCATGGGACTCCAGCCTGCGCTCTCGCAGCTCTTCCCTCCTATGTTGGGCTCCAATCCCACTGCCGGGTCCTCCTTTCTATACCTGGGAACACATGTGTAGGCCTGTCTGATCCAGTAGATGGCAGGGCCTCAGTTCTCCAGACCCTGCTCCTTAGCCTTCAGGCTTCGCTGCCAACACCACCTCCTAAGGGGCACTCTACTGCGTCACCCAGTGTGCCTCTCCCCCACCAGGCTCTTCCATCTCTCAAAGCAGCCATGCTGCCCCAGGCTGTAAGTTCTCTAAGAGTAGCCACACAGGAGGGGCTCACACACTAGTGAGTGAAAGAATAACCAAATTAGGGCTGGGCACGGTGGCTCACGCCTGTTATCCCAGCACTTTGGGAGGTTGAGGCGGTAGATCACCTGAGGTCAGTACTTCCAGACCAGCCTGACCAATATGGTGAAAACCCATTTCTACTAAAAATAAGCCCGTCGGGCGTGGTGCGGACGCCAGTAATCCCAGCTACTCCGGAGACTGAGGCAGGAGAATCACGTGAACTCTGAAGGCAGAAGTTGCAGTGACCTCAGATTGTGCCATTTCACTGCAGCTGGGGCAACCAGAGAGAAACTGTGTCTCGAAAATAATAAGCAGCAAATTGAGGAATGTGAGCAGCATTTCAAGGGCACAGGTACTGTTTTGTAATTTTAGACCGCCTTTCAAAGTAGGCGTGAAGGTAATTGTTTCAAGCACTCTTAAGCCAAGCCAATCGGCGCCCCTACAGCGGAGGGCGCGGAAGCTCCCCCAGCCGCAGACCCCACTGCTGCCCCCTCCACCGCTCCGTCCACTACCCTCGTCCCG
>NW_012115155.1:3939695-3942874 GCF_000951035.1 Colobus angolensis palliatus | reverse complement strand
CGTTCCCCACCCGCGCCTCGGCACAACTCACGTCCGGAGCCGCGCATCCGCGTGACTCATGCCTCTCCCCACCCCTCGCCAGGCCTCGTGCCCCGCCCTCGCACCGCGCCCTTGCACCGCGGCACAATTTATGCCCAGTCCCGCGCCCCGCGCCTCATGCCCCACCCCCGCTTCTCCGTGCAACTCCTGCTCCGACCCCGCGCGCGACTCATGACCCTCCCCACCCGTCGCCACGCCTCGCCTCCGCGCTTCGCCACGCCCCTGTCCTGCCTCTACTTCCGCCTCAGGGGAGCTGGGAGCCCGTCGTTTCCGGGAGCGCCGCGTGGAGTTAGTGTTGGTCGCTTTTGGCATGGCGGCTTTTTCTGGCCCAGCTGCGCCGATGCTGTCGCTTAACCCGCAGGAAGATGCCGAGTTTCAAAAGGAGGTGGCGCAGGTTCGCAAGCGCATAACCCAGGTGAGCAGGCACCCTGGTCCAGGCTGCGAGCGGGGGCGACGGACAGGGTCTAGGGGGTATCTGGGGTTGCGCGGTTCCCCTCCCGAACTCCCTTTGCCTTCGCGCACGCCTTCATTACTTCCAGAGTATCCCTAGCGGATTTGACCGAATCAGGGACCCACCTCTTAAGCTTGCAGGCCACGGTTTCTGAGACTAAAGGGGTTACGCTGGTCGGTAAATGATGGAGAGGTTTGGCCGCTGAGGCCTTGGAGCCTTCATGTGGAGGGTAAGGGGGAAGTATTGGGGTGAGGGAAGCAGTGGAGGGAACCAGCTGTAGGGAATAGGTTCCCATATCACAGGTTATCTCCAGGTTAGACCTGTCACGCTTCCGCGTTTCCCCCGAAAATGGGGGTCCCAGACTTAACACATTGGGGAGGTTTGTATGCCGGGTTGGTGATCTGGGAGTTATTAAAATAGAGTAGTTGCCAGGTTCCGCTTGCTGACTAGGGCCCCTGACATCGCTTATACTTTCTGTGGTTTTTAGCATAAAATACACAGGAAAACGTAGAAGTTCTTGTTACAGAGGTAAGAGTATGATGGTTGAGACGCTGAAAGGCTAATCTGTGTTATAAGAGTTAACAAGCGTCTCGAAAATTTTCCGATGAAGTGCGAGTAAACAGTAATATGCATACAAAATTGAAGGCTATATTTATGTAGAGTTCTCTGGGCACAAGATCTAAAATGGCTTGTTCAAAGATGTCCTTGCTTATCCGTTGATTGACATAGTCATTGAGCACTAATATTATACTGGGTGCTGGGATGCCAGGCTGGAAAGGTAGTTGATTACTGCTTGACCATGGCCTTTGTAGGGAGAGAGACACTAAACAGCCACTTCTTTAATTCCTACTGTGGTAAGTGGAAATGCAGAGTCGGTTCTTGGGCCTAGGGCTAGGGGTTTTGTAAGTTTCGTTACAATGTGATTTTCTTATTTAAAAAAATATTTAATTTACCTGGTCTTTATGTCTTCAGCGAAAAAAACAAGAAAAACTTACTCCTGGAGTAGTCTACGTGGGCCACCTACCTAACCTACTTAACGAAACCCAGATCTTTTCATATTTCTCCCAGTTTGGCACTGTGACACGCTTCAGACTGTCCAGAAGTAAAAGGGTAAGATTTTTAAAGTTGGATTTGATGTTTTGTTTTTCAAATGTGTATGATTCTTGACATCAAAGAGCACATTCACGTACACATTACTGCTTATCAGATTTCATTCCAAAAAGGAGAGTGGAGGTTTAGAATCTGAAACAGCCACAGGAGCAAAATCAATATTACTGTAAAAGTTTGTTTTTTATATTTCTCCAAATCCTTACATTAAATTGACAGTCCTGGTAAATGAACTTCAGTATGAGGCCCAGGTTTATACATCTTTTTGTATTAGCCTCTGGTACAAGCATCCTTATAATAGCAAAGGTTTATATAGTGGATAGTTAGAGATGAGGACCCTGGAGTTGGACTGCTGAGGTTTAGGGCCAGGCTCTACACTTTACTAGAGTGATATGACCTTACCATGCTTCAGTGTTGTGATCTGTTAAATATGAGTAAAACTTCTTGGGAGTATTTAGTCAAAGGTTAAATGAAATATTGAATATAAAGTCCTTGGCACATAATAAACACTAAGTATAATTACTGTTGTGTCATGCCTTCTAATGAGAAAAAGCTGTACGTAGCTTGTTTCGGTAGAAGAGTGACCTGCTTTGTTTTCTTTCCCCGCCCATAAACTGATTGTAGCCATAGGCACCTATTTGATTTAGCATCTAGGGGATAGGGTGTGCGTCCATCATCTGTTAGTTGTCCTAAAGATACAGATTATAGGTAGAATTGAGGTCCGTTTTGTACCCTTCCCAGTGATCCGTCCACCTCGGCCTCTCAAGGTACTAGAATTACAAGTGTGAGCGAGCCACTGTGCCTAGCCTTCGCCTTTAATTAGGGAATTAAATTCACAAATTCCGTTTTCTTTTTTCTGAGACAGAGGCTTGCACTGTCACGGGGGCTGGAGTGCAGTGGTGCGATCTCAGCTCACTGCAACCTACACCTTCCAGGTTCAAGCGATTCTCCTTGCCTCACCCTCCCAAGTAGCTGGTATTACAGGCACCCGCCACCACACCTGGCTTTTTTTGTGTGTGTGTTTTTAGTAGAGACGGGGTTTCATTAGTTGGCCAGGCTGTTCTCAAACTCCTGACCTTGTGATCCTCCCACCTCAGCCACCCAAAGTGCTGGGATTACAGGCGTGAGCCATCGCTCCTGGCCACAAATTCAGTTTTCATTGCTATATATGTTTATAAGTTTTTACTGTATCTGTATATATATATGCTATAATACATATGTGTACATATATAAATGTACATATAGTATTATTTTAAAATTGTATTATTTGTATCATTCTTCAGCTGAATTTTTTTACTCAATAATCTGAGCTTTATCCATGTAACTAGTGCGTTTGTTATCATCGTTGCTTGTTACTTAGGTAACTAAAGTTTATCCACGCTCCTATTGAACATTAGGTTTTGTTTTGAGTTTTTTTTTTTCCTGAGACAATCTCACTCTTGTCACCAGGCAGCTGTAGTGCAGTGGGACGATCTCGGCTCACTGCAACCTCCACCTCCCAGATTCAAGTGATTCTCCTGCCTCATCCTCCTAAGTGGCTGAGATTACAGATACTGGCCACTGCACCTGGCTAATTTTTTTT
>NW_012115155.1:3938692-3939075 GCF_000951035.1 Colobus angolensis palliatus | reverse complement strand
AGCCAGGATGGTCTCGATCTCCTGACCTCGTGATCCGCCCGTCTCGGCCTCCCAAAGTGCTGGGATTACAGGCTTGAGCCACCGTGCCCGGCAGGTTTTTTTACTATTTTTAACTTTACATGAAGCTGCTAGGAACAATCTTTGTGCAGGTATAAGCAGACTTTTCTAGAAGAGCATTTTGCAGACTGGCTCACAATAAGAAGTAAGTTTTTACCATCACAGAGAAGATGAGGGTTTTCAAAAGTTTTATAGCACAAACCAGCACACATACACATGCATGTAAGCGTAACTGAAATAAAAGCCAAATGAGACAATATTTAAACTTGTTTTGTGTGATTCGCTGATTTTCTATTTCATTCTATTCAGGGGTTTTTTGGTTGTTA
>NW_012115155.1:3931628-3938102 GCF_000951035.1 Colobus angolensis palliatus | reverse complement strand
TCACCATTTTGGCCAGGCTGGTCTCGAACTCCTGACCTCAGGTGATCCACCCACCTCGGCCTCCCAAAGTGCTGGGATTATAGGCATGAACCACCTCGCTTGGCCTAGTTTTTCTTTTTTGAGATGGAGTCTTGCTCTGTCACCCAGGCTGGAGTGCAGTAGCCCAATCTCAGCTCACTACAACCTCCGCCTCTCGGGTTCAAGCGATTCTCCCAGCTCCGCCTCCTGAGTAGCTGGGATTACAGGTGCATGTCACCATGCCCAGCTAATTTTTTGTATCTTTAGTAGAGACGGTGTTTCACTGTGTTGGCCAGGCTGATCTCGAACCCCGGACCACCTCGGCCTCCCAAAGTGAATTTTTTGTATTTTTAGTAGAGATGGGGTTTCACCATGTTGACCAGGCTGGTCTTGAACTCCTGACCTCAGGTGATCCACCCTCCTCAGCCTCCCAAAGTGCTAGGATTACAGGCTTGAGTCACTACGCCTGGCCTTCCCCTCCCTTTTGAGTGTTGAGATTATAAATGGATTTTGAGGGATTTAAATTTTTCCAAGAATCTGCCTATTGAAGATAATTAAGCTGAGACTCAGTTGTGGAAGTGTCCAAGTTGCTTGTTACTGACACAACTGGTGCTAGAAATGAGCTTCCTGATTCCCACTGTTAAGCCATGTGGCTTTTAAGTTGAAGACTTTTTTTATACCATGGGGTGTTGTTACTGAATAAATTCCAGCCATAGGAACTGTGTATTTATCACATGTAACCAAAAGCCCAAGAATACCACAAAATCAGCTGTGCGTCCAGATTCTTGCATCTTTTTCCCATAACAGTCCCCAGAATATGTGAATTGAAGTTAGAATTAAGCATGTGGTAATATTTGATAAGGGGCTAATATACATTTTTTAAAATAATGGCATTTTAGGAATTTGATGATGCATTCAAATTTGATTGTTCTACTTTTTGTGGCGAATTCTCTGTTGCAGACTGGAAATAGCAAAGGCTATGCATTTGTGGAGTTTGAGTCTAAGGATGTTGCCAAGATAGTTGCTGAAACAATGAACAACTACCTGTTTGGTGAAAGACTCCTGGAGTGTAAGTGCTCCTGTCTTACTGCAGGGTTGCCTGGGTGCCTGCTGCTGGTGGGTGACTGGTGGGAAGGGCGGCTTGCCTACCTGCTTGGACATGCCACTTCATCTCTGGGATGACTCTTACAGAATGGTGCAAGGACTTCAGTGTATGTTGCAGGCGGATTCTAATTGGAATTTTAAAATCTCCCAGCCTGAGAGCTGTTTTTACCCTCAATGGAACTGGACAAGTTACCTTGGGGACACACGGGAGGAGCAGCTGACCCATCCTTATGGGCTGTGAAAGGCTTCTCTGAGGAAGTAGCATTGACATTGAAACCTGAAGACTAAACAGGAGCGAGCCAGGTGAAGGGGACAGGAGTGAAGACAGACCATTCCTGGCTGAGGGACAGTGAATGCCAAACCAAAGGTGCCTAACCATTCGGCTGTGAGAGAATGTGAGGAAAAGTAGCAAGAGATGAAGGAGGAGGAAGAGGCTTCAGGTCAGGTTACTGAGGGCCTTCTAAGTCAGCCAGTTCAGAATTTATCATGAGGGCAGTGGGGATAGCATCAAAAGTGAGGAATCACATTGCAAAATCTGTCTAAATGGCAGTGGCTGTAGCTCTTCCACATAAGAGAAGCCAGAGGGAGCGGAGGAGCGATAGCACCAGATGAGTAGTTCGTCTTGCAGGAAGCAGCCAGTGCAGGTTCGTCCTACAGAAAGGAGCTAGCGCAGTCCCTACCCTGCAGAAAGGAGCCAGCGCAGCCCCTACCCTGCAGTCCATAGGGTACAGAGAGCATCCCTGTCCAGGTCCTGCTGCCCTTGGGAGCCAAAGCGAAGTTTCTGGCCTCCCTGTGCCCATGGTAGCATGTGGTCATCTTAGGTACCCAAGTTCACAGCTGATGAGGCTGACCAGGTAGTGTCTCTGTTCACTTACCATTGCTGTGAGAGAAGCTGGGATTACAGGTGTAAGCCACTGTACCCAGCCACATCATTTTGTTATGTGAGGAATGGCACTGGGGAGATTCTAAAGTTAACATTAAAATCTCTTTCCTACCATTTGGTTGAAACTTTTTATGTTTTTTTCTTTTTAAAAATAGGTCATTTTATGCCACCTGAAAAAGTACATAAAGAACTCTTTAAAGACTGGAATATTCCATTTAAGCAGCCATCACATCCATCAGTGAAACGGTATAATCGGAATCGGACACTAACACAAAAGCTACGGATGGAGGAACGATTTAAAAAGAAAGAAAGATTACTCAGGAAGAAATTAGCTAAAAAAGGAATTGATTATGATTTTCCTTCCTTGGTAAATATTCATGAAATCTTTTTTGTGGTTTGTTGTGGGGAGGGGAGGGGGCAACTTTGTACCTTGTAAAGGACCTAGCCTAGTGCTTATCACAATCTTGGCTCACTACAACCTCCACATCCTGGGTTCAAGCGATTCTCCTGCCTGTAGCCTCCCAAGTAGCTGGGATTACAGGTGCACACCACCATGCCTGGCTAATTTTTACATGTTGAGTAGAGACAGGGTTTCCCATGTTGGCCAGGCTGGTCTCGAACTCCTGACCTCAGGTGATCCACCCACCTCAGCCTCCCAAAGGGTTGGGATTATAGGCGTGAGCCACTGTGCCCAGCCAGTTTTTTGACTAAACTTTTTTTTTCTTTTTTTTTTTGAGACAGAGTCTTGCTCTATTGCCCAGGCTGGAGTGCAGTGGCACAGTCTCCGCTCACTGCAACCTCCACCTCCCAGGTTCAATCGATTCTCCTGCCTCACCCTCACGAGTAGCTGAGATTACAGGTGCGCGCCACCACACCTGGCTAATTTTTTGTATTTTTAGTAGAAATGGGATTTCACCATGTTGGTCAGTCAGGTCTGGAACTCTTGACCTCAGGTGATCCGTCCACCTCGCCTCCAGAAGTGCTGAGAGTACAGGTGTGAGCCACCATGCCTGGCCTGACTAAACTTTTGAAACATTCCATTGTAGGTTCTTCCTAAAACATTATGAGACCAGATTCTGTTATTTCCGTTATACAGAAGAGGAAAATTGTTTTTTGTTGTTGTTGTTTGAGACAAGAGTCTCTGTTGTCCAGGCTGGAGTGCAGTGGCACAATTTCGGCTCACTGCAAACTCCTCCCAGGTTCAAGTGATATGCCTGTCTCAGCCTCCCAAGTGGCTGGAATTACAGGCGCCCACCTCCACGCCCAGCTACTTTTTGCATTTTTAGTAGAGACAGGATTTCACCATGTTGGCCAGGCTGGTCTCGAACTCCCGACCTCGTGTGATCCACCCGCCTTGGCCTCCTAAAGTGCTAGGATTACAGGAGTGAGCCACCGTACCCGGCTAGAAGAGGAAACTTCTTTTAAGGAGATAATCTGATTTGTTTAACTTACATAATCTGTTTTTTAAGTTACTGAAGTAAACCCACTATTTAACTGAAAACTATAATACTCTTACATTGCCATTTATTAGCCAACTGAGGTAGTGTGTGTCTGTAGTCCTTGCTACTCAGGAGGCTGAGGCAAGAGGATCTCCTGAGCCTAGGATTTAAAGTTTGCAGTGAGCTGTGATTGTACCATTGCACTCCAGCCTCAGCAATAGAGCAAGACCATATCTCTAAAAAAATAAAAGATTGTCATTCAGAGGTGACACTGCCAGAATTAAGTCTTTGGTTTGCTGTATGCTATAAGTAAATACCAAAACACTGAACCTTTCGTCCATCTGTCACAGTAAGGAGAGCTGTGTCTTTTATTATAGATCAAGAATGAAGCTCATTATGGTATGGCTAGTATAGGTAAGGGTCTTATTCTTTTCTTTTCTTTTTTGAGACAGTCTCCCTCTGTTGCCCAGGCTGGAGTGCAGTGGCGCTATCTTGGCTCACTGCAACCTCCGCCTCCCGGGTTCAAGCGATTCTCCTGCCTCAGCGCCCTGAGTAGCTGGGACTACAGGTGCACACCACCACACCCAGCTAATTTTTTGTATTTTTTTAATAGCGACGGAGTTTCACCATGTTAGCTACCCTGGTCTCGAACTCCTGACCTCATGATCCACCCACCTCGGCCTCCCAAAGTGCTGGGATTATAGGTGTGAGCCACTGGGCCAGCCAATTTACTAGGTTTTTAACCTTATCCAGAAACTAGATGACTGTTATTCTCCTTTGGCTCAATTCTCGGTGGTTAACTTTTTGCCCAAATTCCAAATATTGTCTTTAATAGTATTAGAACATTTCAACACGGCCTTAGGCCCTGGTGCTCTTGTGAACCATTTGGGAACTGAGACAGTGAAACTTGGTAAGAGGCATGCAAGCACTGCTTTTCCTGTACCCTGTTTGTGACTTAGTGGAGATGGGGGTGGCCTGCCTTTGCACATTCTTCTTGCTTCCACCCTCCTGAATTCAGGATTCTGTGAATCGGTGAGCTCCAGGTTTTGGCCTTCCCTTCAACCTCTGCAGCTCTGTCAGTTCCTCTACTGGGTTTTTCCTAGTTTTGCCCTTTACTTGAGATAATTCACTATATTTGTGAGTTTTGATTTTTAAACTGAAATACTTTGTCATTTAGGGAGGATTTATTAATAATGTATATGAGGATCTAATGCTAAGTTTAGAAAGAAAAGATATGAGATTGTCAATTTATAACTTCTTTATTAAAGATTTTACAGAAAACGGAAAGTATTTCAAAAACTAATCGTCAGACGTCTACAAAAGGCCAGGTAAAATGTTTTTTATCATTTTACATGTAAGTTATTAGAGAAGGATAAATGGGAAAACATTTAAGACTACCATAGCTGATCAGTATTCAAATTGATATATTTTAAAATTTATTTTAAGGTTTTACGTAAGAAGAAGAAAAAAGTCTTAGGTACTCCTGACACTCTTGAGAAGACTGTGGATAGCCAGGTAAAATGGTTTTCAATCTTCCGGGTACCAGATATTATAGAAATAATTTGAAGAAGGAAAAGTAGTTTCTGCTACTCTCATTTTAAGATTTCAAATTAAATATTGTGACATTTGGTAGATCTTTATTGTTGATTTAGCAATTTTCTGCCTAAAACCTTGTAATGGAACATGCTGTATTTGTTAATTGTGAATTTCTGTACTAAGTTTGATAGGCATCTGAGTTCTTTATTCTTTACAATAGTATCACCAAAAGATGGAAACAGACCTAAAATAATGGGGCACAACTTGTAAAAATAGAGGAGAGGTGATATTTTTGGGGTAAGTGATAATCTTGGTCTACATTTCTGTATTATAATCTTTACTTGTTGAATCCAGGGCCCCACACCAGTTTGTACACCAACATTTTTGGAGAGGAGAAAATCTGAAGTGGCTGAACTGAATGATGATGATAAAGATAATGAAATAGTTTTCAAACAGCCCATATCCTGTGTAAAAGAAGAAATACAAGAGACTCAAACACCTACACATTCACGGAAAAAAAGACGAAGAAAAAGCAATCAGTGATTTTCAGTGTATTATATTTCTTCTGAAAAATATATTTTTATGAGAGTGGACTTTGTATTTTACTAGGTGCAATGAAATGCAACCTTTGACAAGATTTTCAGAGGAAAAATACACTGGTCAAGTTAAGAAAAGCAGTCTGTAATTTGGATTGCCTGCCCTTGGCTGAAATACAGGGGTGCATACCAGCTTGCGTTGGGTTGGCTGACACTGCCTCTTTGTCCTGGCCTCTAGTTTTCTTTTGATGTTTCATAGCTATCCTTAGTTTACTCTGCCTGGGTAGAAAGTTAACCACTAACTGCAGGTTTAAGTTCTAAACTGCAGCGTTTTCTGTCACCAGCAGTTAAAGACCACCAATCTTGTTTGTCCACCTACATGGTTTGTCAGGGACATTTAACTCATGGGGATGCTTTAGATTTCAACGTGAAATGGTTAAAGCTGGAAGTTTATATGTAGAGTGAGAAGGCAGTTCCAGTGTTAGCACAGGTTTGTTTTATGTGTTCAGATTTTAATCGAGATTCAGAAATGACTAATTTTTACCAATAATGTTACGTTAGTTTTGGTTGTGCTAGCATGGATTAATAACCACCATTTTATACCAGTATCATCAGTGAGGAATTGTATTTCAAGATTCAAACAATAACCAGCAATTAAACTTTTTTTCTACGATTTATTTGTTTGCGAGTAGGACTTGGGAGTCATTGGGAAAAAAATAGTAAAATTTTCCCCTTCATTAGCGAATTCAGATTCATTAAAAACATTGCTTTCAGATGTCGTAGCTCATGCCTGTTATCCCATCTCTTTGGGAGGCTGAGGCAGGAGGATCATTTAAGGCCAGGAGTTGGAGACCAGCCTGGGCAACATGATGTGAGCCCCTCTCTACAAAAAATTTTTAAAATGAGGCTGGGCGGCCGGGCGCGGTGGCTCAAGCCTGTAATCCCAGCACTTTGGGAG
>NW_012115155.1:3923445-3923908 GCF_000951035.1 Colobus angolensis palliatus | reverse complement strand
GAACCCAAGAGTTGGAAGTTACAGTGAGTCAAGATCGTGCCATTGCACTACAGGCTGGGCAACAAGAGTGAAACTCCATCTCCAAAAACAGACACCAGTTAGAATGGCAATCATTAAAAAGTCAGGAAACAGGTGCTGGAGAGGATGTGGAGAAAGAGGAACACTTTTACACTGTCGGTGGGTCTGTAAACTAGTTCAACCATTGTGGAAGACAGTGTGGTGATTCCTCAAGGATCTAGAACTAGAAATACCCTTTGACCCAGCCATCCCATTACTGGGTATATACCCAAAGGATTATAAATCATGCTGCTATAAAGACATGCACATGTATGTTTAGTGCGGGACTATTCACAATAGCAAAGACTTGGGACCAACCCAAATATCCATCAGTGACAGACTGGATTAAGACAATGTGGCACCTGCCAGGCACTGTGGCTCACACCTGTAATCCCAGCACTTTGGG
>NW_012115155.1:3912980-3914750 GCF_000951035.1 Colobus angolensis palliatus | reverse complement strand
ATTTTTTAAGTCTTTAATATGATACTGGGCTAGGTATTCTGATGCAAAATAGAGTTGGTTTTAAGTACATGTAAAGAGCAGATTAGATCTCTAGAATTGTTCCTGGTGCATAGAAGATTTAGTATGTATTTGTTCAATAATGCCCTATTTGAACCATCTCTCGAACTTTGGATCTGGACATCCATCTGGTTTCCCCTGAGAAAGCATCAGATAAAGTTCTCCATGTGAAGACATAAGTCTGTTGTGTTTGATCTTAAGGGGCATGTGCATTCAAACACATACATGTACATGGCAAGATGAACTGAGTATTTCTCCCTGAACAACAACCTGATATCCCCCTTATTTGTTTGTTTAGAGATGGAGTCTCACTCAGTGGTACCCAGGCTAGGCTGCAGTAGCACGATCTGCTCACTACAACCTCCACCTTCCTGGTTCAAATGATTCTTCTGCCTCAGTCTCCCGAGTACCTGGGATTACAGGCATGCGCCACCATGCCCAGCTGATTTTTGTATTATCAGAGACAGGATTTCACCATGTTGGCCAGGCTGGTCTTGAACTCCTGACCTCAAGTGATCCACCCGCCTCGGCCTTCCAAAATGCTAGGATTACAGGCATGAGCCACCACGCCTGGCCAGCTATAGATATTTCTTGTAAAAAAACTTTTTTTTTTTTTAATGGAAAAGTGTGTATCAAAATTAATTCAGTTATCAAACTAATTAGGTTTTTCCTGGTTTCTTTTTTTGTTTTTTTAGTTGAAACAGGTCTCGCTGTGTTGCCCACAGTGTTCTTGAATTCTGGGGGTCAAACGATCCTCTTGCCTCAGCCTCCTAAAGTGCTGGGTTTCCCAGCATGAGCCACCAGGCCCGCTGTTTTTCCCTTTCTTAATTTTTAAAAATTAATGAGGTTTGTTTTGCTATTATATATAATCAAACAAAAAGCTATACAGGAAAAAATTTGGAGCCCGACATTTTGCAAGCTGTGTATTGGCCATAAGATGGAGTGTTGAGTGAATAGATGCCACAGAAATGGCCTTTGGCAAATGAATGAAGTTGACACAAGTTCAGAATGGGGTTTTCCATTACTATTGTTTGGAATACAGCGTGGCCAAAGCCAAGGCAACTGGTCACTGTGACTGGAAATTGTAGCCTTGGCTGATTGTGGTATGAGACTGCTAATATGAATTCTAAAGTCTCACTTTAATGCATCAAAGCCTATTTCTTGAAGTGGTTGGGGGTTAAAGTACAGCACATGAAAATGATAGAGAATTCACATTTCAGTGTATGTAAGTAAAGACTTACTGGAATGCAGCCACATTTATGTGTATATGTTGTCTGTGGCTACTTTTCTGCTATGGGAACTCAGTTGTAACAGACCATATGTGGTCCTCTGCTTAGCACTGCTGCTGGATGCACTACAGATTGTGCATTTCATCACTGGAGTAGTCCCAACTCATAGGAAAGCATCAGAAGAGTTAAATGTTTAAAATGGAGTATTGGCTGGGTGCGGTGGCTCATGCCTGTTAATCCCAGTACTTTGGGAGGCCAAGGCAGGCATATCACATGAGGTCAAGAGTTTGAGACCAGCCTAGCCAACATGGGGAAACCTCATCTCTACTAAAAATACAAAAAACTGGACTGGGCACAGTGGCTCACGCCTGTAATCCCAGTACTTTGGGAGGCTGAGGCAGGCAGATCACGAGGTCAAGAGATGAGACCATCCTGGCTAACATGGTGAAACACCCATCTCTACTAAAAATACAAAAAATTAACC
>NW_012115155.1:3908066-3912452 GCF_000951035.1 Colobus angolensis palliatus | reverse complement strand
ACATCTCAAAAAAACAGAAAACAAACAAAAATTATCCAGGCGTGGTGGCAGGCGCGTGTAATCCCAGCTACTCGGGAGGCTGAGGCAGGAGAATCACGTGAACCTGGAGGCAGAGATTGCAGTGAGCTGAGACCATGCCATTGCACTCTATCCTGGGCAACAAGAGCGAAACTCTGTCTCAAAAAAATAAAAATAAAATAGTATCAGCACCCAATTTCTTGACAGGAAAATGAGGCTGTAACTAAAGTAAGTTTCCAAGTGGCTTATTTGTTAGCCAAGCAAGGAAAGCCATTTAGCAATGATGAGATAATTGTGTTTGATTCCAACAGCAGAAGAAATGTGGCCAGAGAAAATAAACTTGTTGTTGTCGTTAGAGACAGGATCTCACTGTGGTCCAGGCTGGAGTGCAGTGGCGTGATCATGACTCGCTATAGCCTCTGCCTGCCAGGCTCAAGCGAACCTCCCTGTTCAGTTTCCCAAGTAGGTGGGACCACAGGCATACACCATCATGCCCAGTTAACTATTTTTGGTAGAGACGTCTCACTTTGTTACGTGGGCTGATGTCGAACTCCTGGTCTTAAGCCGTCTCCCCTCGTCATCCCAAAGTGTTAGGATTACAGGCATGAGCCACCAAAATATACTTAGAACTGTTGGCCTTTCAGTGAAAACAGTTGCTTGAGGAAGCAACATCAGTAGTTTAAAAACAAGACAAATGATTTTGAACGTTTTCCTTGGCTCCTGAGGGGCTAACAGGTGTTACGAATACTGCTCAGTTGATCATTCAAAGAGTCATTGCCGAGTTGGAAGTGTTGGGGCGATCAGTTTGTTTCAGTTTGCCCAGAACCTTTCTGGCTTAAACACTGGAAGTCCCACATTCTGGGAACCTCTTCAGACCCTGGAACATTGGACCTTAGAAGTCACCCTGGAAGTGACTGAACAATCAGCCTCTGAATAGTCTGTGGAGCAACCATAAGCAAAAATATTTTCAAAGTTGAGAAATTTATTACAACCTGAAGCAGGATTTGCCAAGTTGGGACACAACTGATAGCAGTAAAAATATGTATGTAGTAGAAAAGGGCTTAGTCGAACAAATTTCCCACTTGTGAAAATATAGGGCATTTGAAGGCTAGTCATTGTATGAATTACCAGCAGATGCTTTTCAGAAAATACATAAACCTATCGTGTCATTGAAGCAGTAGTCACCAGTGCACTTCATTTGTTCCCATGGACTTGGTCATCATCAGCAGTTCCATGGATTTTTGACAGAAATAGAATATCCTGACTCATCCTACCTACCACACAGCAGTTTGATGGCTTACCAGAGATAAAGATTTACCTAGACCTTCTGAGTTCAGGGCCAAGATTTAAAATTTCTGAGTGAGAATATTCAACTATTATCATCAAATACTGAACAGGTGCAGAAAGTAAATTTTGCTGCAAACTTGCTGTTTCTGCATGAATTTAAGTCAATGAATTCAATTTAGAATTAAAAGCCAAAGCCACTTACATTCAAAACTTACAAGGCTGAAAAGTCATTTGGATGACAACGTTTGAATCATGAGTAATATCAAGCTACTTTATGTACTTCCTGTGCTGTGGAGAGTTAACAGCCGTGAGATCTGCATTCCTACACGTGTATTTTCAGCAGATATACTTTCCAACCTCAAACTGTGGTTCTAACAGTGTTTTCAGACCTCGGTAAAAGTGCAAAGGAAATTTCCATGTTTCAAAATGTATGTAACTGAGTGACTACAAAGCTTCCACCTATCTTTCAACAGAAGATGACTAACTGCAGTGTAATAACATGCTGGCACATACCACAACAGAAAGGTAATAGAATGCTACAGATGCTTGTCAATTGAGGAATATACTCAATTGAAATCATATGTGGCCAGGGGCGGTGGCTCACGCCTGTAATCCCAGCACTTCAGGAGGCTGAGGGTCCCAAATACCCGAGGTCAGGAGTTCAAGACCAGCCTGGCCAACATGGCGAACCCAGTCTCAATGAGCTGGGCGTGGTGGCAGGTGCCTGTAATCCCAGCTACTAGGGAGGCTGAGGCAGGAGAATCACTTGAACCTGTGAGGTGGAAGTTGCAGTGAGCCGAGATCGAGCCATTGCATTCCAGCCTGGGTGACAGAACGAGACTCCATCTCCAAAAAATATATATGTAAAATCTTATTGCAGATCAACATCAACACGTGAACATCTGCAAGCAATGTTGATAGGAAACACTAGCTTCACACCTTCTACAAAAATGAACTCAAAAGGTATCACAGACCTACATGTAAACATAAAACTAAAAAACTTTTAGAAGAAAACACAGAAAAATCTTCATGACCTGTGTTTAGGCAAAGAGTTAGACGTGAAACCAAAAGCATGATCTATAAAAAGGAAAAGCTGATAAATTGGACTTAATCAAAATTTGAAACTCACTTGGTGAGGAGTCTTTCTGAACCTGTTCTGGTTCAGGGTTGCCCAATTAAAAAAAAAAAAAAAATGCGGCCGGGCACAATGGCTCATGCCCATAATCCCAGCACTTTGGGAGGCCAAGGCAGGCGGATCACCTGAGGTCAGGAGTTCGAGACCAGCCTGGCCAATATGATGAAACCCCACCTCTACTAAAAATACAGAAATTAGCCAGATGTGGTGGTCTGCACCTGTAATCCCAGCTACTCGGGAGGCTGAGACAGGAGAATTGCTTGAACCGGGGAGGCAAAGGTTGCAGTGAGCTGAGATCTCGCCACCGCACTTCAGCCTGGGCAACAAAGCAAGACTCTGTCTCTGGGGAAAAAAAAAAAAACAAAAATGCTTGGTGAAAGACTTAAGAGAATGAAAACACAAACCAGACTCCGTGAAAATATGTGCAAAATATTTTTCATCCAAAATAGACCTCTCAGCTGAGCACAGTGGCTCACACCCGTAATCCCAGCACTTTGGGAGGTCGAGGCAGGTGGATCACCTGAGGTCAGGAGTTCGAGACCAGCCTGGCCAACATGGTGAAACCCCGTCTCTGCTAAAAATACAAAAATTAGCCGGGCATGGGGGCACATGCCTGTAATTCCAGCTACTCAGGAGACTGAGGCAGGAGAATGGCTTGAACCTGGGAGGCAGAGGTTGCAGTGAGCTGAGATTGCGCCATTGCACTCCAGCCTGGGCAACAAGAGCAAAACTCTGTCTCAAAAAAAAAGCCAGGCGTGGTGGCACGTGCCTGTAATCCCAGCTACTCAGAACGCTGAGGCAGGAAAATCACTTGAACCTGGGAGGCCAAGGTTGCAGTAAGCCCAGATCATGCCAGTGTACTCCAGCCTAGGCAACAGAGCAAGACGCTGACCACCCCCTACACACACACACAAAAAGATAAATCAATCAGCCTGAATTGTCATAGGGAGCCTAATTTCTGCTTTTTGACCATAAAATAGGAAGTAATAATGACTTTTCAACACTTTTACTCCATTTAAGGACTCAGGCGGCGGGGCATGGGGGCTCAAGCTGTAATCCCAGCATTTTGGGAGGCTGAGGCAGGTGGATCACGAGGTCAGGAGTTTGAGACCAACCTGGCCAGCATGGTGAAACCCCATTCCTACTAAAAATACAAAAAATTAGCCGGACATGGTGGCACGCGCCTGTAATCCCAGCTACTTGGGAGGCTGAGGCAGGAGAATCCCTTGAACCCGGGAGGTGGAGGTTGCAGTGAGCCAAGATCACGCCATTGCACTCCAGCCTGGGTGACAGGGTGAGACTCCGTCTCTAAAATAAAATAAAAGGACTCAGGCATAACATGAAGTATGCAATAATAATTAACGTTTATTACATGTTTGCATATGTAAAGTACTATTGTAAACATTTAAAATATGTTAACACATTTCCTGAGAACAACTCTATGTAATCGATATTTACTATTCCCATCTAAAAGATGAGTAAACTGAAGCCCAGGGAGCTTAAGTAGCTTGCCCACAGAGTGTATATGGTGACCCAGCTGAACTGACTCAAGCCCTTAAAGTTTACTTTCAGTGGGATTAGCATAAATGCTAGATTATTCGTGGCCATAGAAAGGAAAAGGGCATAGTGTCGCCCAGGGTGCAGTGGCTCATGCCTGTAATCCCAGCAGTTTGGGAGGCTGAGATGAGATGGAAGGATTGAGTGAGCCCAGGATTTTGAGACACCAGTGAGCACTGGAGGGCCCCACTGCACTCCAGTCTGGATAAGAAAGCAAGATCCCCTCTCTAAAAACAAACAGGGAGATGTAAAAAGCTTGCATTGACAAGACCTAGTGACTTTCCTTTGTTGTTGTTGTTGTTGTTTTTTGGGGGGGGGGTTTATTTTGAGACAGAGTCTCGCTGCGATGCCCAGGATGGAAGGATTGAGTGAGCCCAGGATTTTGAGAC
>NW_012115155.1:3904463-3907146 GCF_000951035.1 Colobus angolensis palliatus | reverse complement strand
GGTCTTGAACTCCTGATCTCAGGTGATCCACCCGCCTCGGCCTCCCAAAGTACTGGGATTACAGGCGTGAGCCACCGTGCCCAACTGGAGATTCACTCTTTTACCCAGGCTGGAGTGCACTAGCGCAATCTCGGTTCACTGTGTTTCCGCCTCCCAGGTTCAAGCAATTCTGCTGCCTCAGCCTCCTGAGTAGCTGGGACTACAGGCACCCGCCACGACACCCAGCTAATTTTTGTATTTTTAGTAGAGACAGGGTTTCATTGTGTTGGCCAGGCTGGTCTTGAACTCCTGACCTAAGATGATCCACCCGCCTCGGCCTCCCAAAGTTCTGGGATTATAGGCGTGAGCACTGCGCCCGGCCTCAGCACACCAACTTCTACACTACAACAGGACAGAAACTACCACTATCAAATGCCTCTTAAGCAATTTGGTGCTTAGGAAACAGTCTTTCCAATAATTGACAATTGGTGAAAATATATTTGCCAAATGGGTGTGGATCACCAGCAATACAACATTCCGATGACATGAAGCATGAAAATATTTACCTTATGAATTTGTGTATAAAGATGAAAAAAATATAACTTTGATTAATTTTACAATATTTATGGGCAAATTATTTATTTATGTATTTTTTAAATAGAGATGGAGTCTTACTATATTGCCCAAGCTGGTCTCCCAACTTCTGGCCTCAAGCAGTCCTCCCACCTTGACCTCCCAAAATGCTGGGATTATAGGCGTGAGCCACTTTGCATGGCCAAAGCAGTTTTGGTTTGGTTTGTATTGGTTTTTAGAGACAAGATCTCACTGTGTCGCCCAGGCTAGAGCACAGGAGCATGATCATAGCTCACTGCAGCCTCGAATTCCTGGCCTAAGGTGATCCTTCCACCTTGGCCTCCTTAGTAGGTGAAACTACAGGAACTTGCATGAGGCCCGACTAATATTTTTTTTTCCTCAAGACAGAGTTTTGCTCTTGTCGCCCGGGGTGGAGTACAGTGGCATGGTCTCGGCTCACTGCAACCTCCACCTCCCAGGTTCAAGTGATTCTAGTGCCTCAGCCTCCCCAAGTAGATGGGATTACAGACACGTGCCACCACGCCCGGCTGTTTTTTTGTATTTTTAGTAGAAACGGGGTTTCACCATATTGACCAGGCTGGTCTCGAACTCCTGACCTCAAGTGATCTGCCCGCCTCCCAAAGTACTGGGATTATAGGCATGAGCCACCGAGCCCAGCTGTTTGTTTTTTTGTTTTTGTTTTTGTTTTTGTTTTAGAAATGGGTCCTCAGTATGTTGCCCAGGCTGGTCTGGCATTCCTAGCCTCAGGTGATCCTCCTGCCTCCGTGTCCCAGATCGCTAGGATTAGAGGCGTGAGCCACTGCCCATGGCCAGCAAATAATTGTATGTAATTATATACAGTGTATATAATGTTCTTAGGTACATATTAAAATGATGGCTCTATTTAAAAAGAAAATTTCGGCTGGGTGCAGTGGCTCAGGCCTGTAATCCCAACACTTTGGGAGGCCGAGGCAGGTGGATCACTTAAGGTCAGGAGTTCAAGACCATCCTGGCCAATGTGGTAAAACCCCGTCTCTACTAAAAATACAAAAATTAGCTGGATGTGGTGGCAGATGCCTGTAATCCCAGCCAGAAGACTGAGGCAAGAGAATCACTTGAACCTGGGAGTTGGAGATTGTGGTGAGCTGAGATTGCACCATTGCACTCCAACCTGGCGACAGAGTGAGACTCCGTCTCATAAATAAATAAATAAATAATTTTACACAAGAGAAGTTTGCTTTAGTACCACCATCACTGTAAACACAATCTGTAGCCCACGGTGTTCAGAGTATATTTGCTGTTTTCCAGTCACTGGGCTATTTTGGTTTTATTTCTTATTCATGAGGCCTGAAGTATAAACGGGAAGTAAACACTGGACTTAGAATTTGGAGCATTTTTCTACTTCAGCTAGTAAACCTCAACATTTTGGAAATATTTTTCAAGTTATATGTAGGTGATCTATTTCTGTCCTTTTTTCTCTCCAGAACAAATAAAAACAAAATAATAAAACTATTTGGCTAGCTAGGGTTTACCTGAGGTCAGGAGTTAATGTCCCATCCCATCGATCCACTTAGGGAATGTTTCACATACCTATCTACAAATCCATCCTGTTCCAGTAACTAATCTGTTTTATAATTAAGTAGCTTACCAATTATTGCAGTGGCCTGCTCTGCTTCAATTTGTATTAACAAAAAGAAAATGAAAATGAACTTGTAGCAGTATCGCAGACGTTACTTTTCTCTACTGATAGGGGCCAATTTTGGAATCTCCCCTGTTACAAATAAATGCTGTCAACCCTACAAAGTCCAGGAAAAGAAATTCAGACATTTGATACTTGCCAAACATAGTTTCCGCAGCAAATGTGCCATGAGTAACGCTGTTGTTCTCTGTAGCTTCATTCACAGGTTCTGTGATCTGGTTATTCAAAAGAGGAGTTTGCTGGTTTGGGGGAAAGTAGGATTTTTGCAAGAGGAACCAGGGGAAATATCTTAATTATCTGTCCCCAAAGATAAACTGTTGAGATGTTTTTGGCAGTGATGCAGGATACTCATTGGCAGTTTTTTATACTGTGTCAATTTTTCTTCTATTTCTCCTTTAACACTTGGCTAGATGATCAATATTGTGGCGTTTC
>NW_012115155.1:3900288-3904233 GCF_000951035.1 Colobus angolensis palliatus | reverse complement strand
TGAGACGGAGTCTGGCTCTGTCACCCAGGCTGGAGTGCAGGGGCCGGATCTCAGCTCACTGCAAGCTCCGCCTCCCGGGTTTACGCCATTCTCCTGCCTCTGCCTCCCAAGTAGCTGGGACTACAGGCACCCGTTTCGTCGCCCGGCTAGTTTTTTGTATTCTTTAGTAGAGAGGGGGTTTCACCGTATTAGCCAGGATGGTCTCTATCTCCCGACCTCGTGATCCGCCCGTCTCGGCCTCCCAAAGTGCTGGGATTACAGGCTTGAGCCACCGCGCCCGGCCTAATTTTGTATTTTTAGTAGAGACAGGGTTTCTTCATGTTGTTCACACTGGTCTCGAACTCCCCACCTCAGGTGATTCGACCTTCTCAGCCTCCCAAAGTGCTGGGATTACAGGCATGAGCCACCACGCCCGGCCTTCTAATCAACTTTATAAAAAACAAAAACCACTGCCAAGGCATGCCTGCTGTAATTTTAAACACTGCACCCAGTAGTTTAGTAAATGCAAACTGTGTAACTTCCCTACCTTGCAAATTTGTGCTTAGCCAGCTATCTGATTTGATGTTAATGTAGAACCAGCCATAAAAAGGCATGTTATTCAGTAGGCTCCTTATTTTCTGGTGACTTTTTTTTTTTTTCCATTTAATTTATTATCTGAATAGGTAATACATGCAAATGGTATGAAAATTCACATGGCTTGAAAAGGTATCTCTGTCCCAGGCATTGCTCCTCCGCCCCAGTCCCCTGACCGGCTTGCTACTCAAGTGGACATGCCACCATCCTCCCCAGCTTCCCAGGCGGTATCCCCAGCGATGGGGACAGGTCTGGCACATCACATTCGTTTAATGAATGAACACGTTCAAAACATTCGTGAGTGCCCACCATGTGTCAGGCACTGGGGATCAGCAGTGAACGAAACAAAAATTCCTGACCCCATGAGGCTTATATTCGGCACTGCGAGACTAACAATTACCAGATAAAGAAGTAAAGAAGGTCGGGTGCAGTGGCTCACACTTACAATCCCAGCACTTTGGGAGGCCGAGGTGGGCAGATCACCTGAGGTTGGGAGTTCGAGATCAGCCTGGCCAACATGGTGAAACCCCGTCTCTACTAAAAATACAAAAAAAATTAGCCAGGCGTGGTGGTTGGGAACCTGTAATCCCAGCCACTTGGGAGGCTGAGGCAGGAGAATTGCTTGAACCCGGGAGGCAGAGGTTGTAGTGAGTAGGGATCATGCCATTGCACTCCAGCCTGGGTGACAGAGGGAGACTCCATCTCAAAAAAAGAAAAAGAAAAAGAAAAAGTAAAGAAATACATTATGTGACGCAAATGGTAAGTACTGTGGAGAAAAATAAAACAAGAAATGGGCTTAGGGACTTCTAGAGGTGGAAGTGGGACTGCCATTTTCAGTGGGAGATCACTGAAAGGCCTCATACTGAACATGACATTTGAGTGGAGACCCCCGTGAGGAAGTGAGGGAGCCATGCAGAGATCTTGGAGGAAAAGCTTTTAAGGCAGAGGGAACAGCAAGTACAAAGGCCCAGAGGCCAACCAAGCTGGGTTATTTTATTATTTTTACTTTTTTAGAGTTGGGGCTCACTCTGTCATCCAGGTGGGAGTGCAGTAGCATGATTGTAGCTCACCACAGCCTCGAATTCCTGGGCTCAGGCATTCCTCCCGCCTCGGCCTCTTGAGTAGCTCAGACTACAGGCATGGTTATTTTAGAAACAGCAAGGGCACCAGTGTAGCTGGAACAGAGTTGCCAAGGGGGAAGTAGAGAAGGAAAGTAGACAGGTGCGTCAAGACCATGGAGGTCACTGTAAACCATTGGCTTTGGCTCTGAGTGAGTCAGGAGCATCAGTGGGTTTATGGTTTAAGGGATCAATGCTCAATACTGCAGCACTGAGAATAGACTGTAAGGACACACAGGAGGTTGATGCTATTACAGGAATCCAGATGGGCGTCAGTGGCAGGTTGGACCTGGTGATATCAAGGAAAGTGAAAAGTGTTTACATTCTGGATAAATGTTGAAAGTAGGCCGGGCGTGGTAGCTCACACCTGTAATCCCAGCACTTTGGGAGGTGGAGGTGGATGGATCTCTTGTGCCCAGGAGTTTGAGACCAGCCTGGGCAACATAGAGGACCACATCTTTACAAAAAACAAAAAGTTAGCTGGGCATGGTGGCACATGCCTGTAGTCCCAGATACTTGGGAGGGTAAGGCGGGAGGATAACTTGAGCCTGGGAGGTCGAACCTGCAGTGAGCTGAGATCACACCACTGCGCTCCAGCCTGGGTGACAGAGAGAGACTCCTCTGACTCAACAACAACAACAAAAAAGTGGCTGACAGGTGTAGCTGATGATTTTGATATGAATGTGAGAGGGAAAAAGAGGAGTCAAGTTTGACACCGAGGACTTTGACCTGAGCAACTGGAAGAAGGGAGCTGCCTTGGCTGAGATGAGGAAGGCTGTGGGAAGATGTTTGAAGGAAGAGTGGAGATCAGAAGTTACACTTTAAAGATGGTAAGTTTGATGCTCCTGATAGTTATGGGCTAAGACAGAGTGTGCAGCTGAAGAGAAGCCTGTGGTTCACAGGAGAGTTCTGAGCTGGAGACATCCGTTCAGGAGACAGCCATGAGACCTGATGAGATCGCAAAGGAGCAAGGGCCTTGAAACCCTCTCATGTCTAGAGGCCAGGACAATGGGCGGGAACCAGCAGGCGACACCGAAAAGCAGAAATAGCGAGGTGAGGAAAACGCCAGTGCACTGTGTCCCGGAAGTCAAGGGAAGAGGGTGGTGCCCAGGAGGAGAAAGTGATCAGCTAGACCCCATGTTGCTAGACATGTTAAGATGCAGTCTGAAAGTGGACAATTGGATTGAGCAATCTGGCAATGACCTTGCAATAGGAGAGCTAAGCAAGTTTCCAGCCTTGAAATTGTATAATCCTTTTAGTTTTTTGGGTTTTATTTTTATTTTTCTTTTTTGAGGCTGAGTCTTGCTCCATTGCCCAGGCTGGAGTGACTCGCTGCAACCTCCGTCTCTTGGATTCAACCAATTCTCGTGCCTCAGCCTCCTGAGTAGCTGGGATTACAGGCGCTCACCACGCCCAGCTAATTTTTGTATTTTTAGTAGAGACAGGGATTTCACCATGTTGAGCAGGCTGGTCTCGAACTCCTGACCTCAGTCCACCCACCTCAGCCTCCCAGGGTGCTGGGATTACAGGCATGAGCCACGGAGCCTGGCCTATCCTTTCAGTTTATACAAGCTATTATATTTCAAATTAAACAACGAAGGATGAGTCAAATAACACTAAAGCAGTCCCCTCACCAGAGGTAACATGGCACTTCCCACATCGAAGAGCAAAGGTAGGAAGCATGGAGCCCCCCAGCTATTGTTGAAACTATGACTGCCCTCATCATTTCTGGTACATTACTTCTACCTGAGGCCTCTTGATAGGAGTCAAAATTGAAACCCAAGTCAGCCTGGTTCCAAGGGCTGTGTCCCTTTCTCCTTATGCATTTTTATTTCTTTTTAGAGCAAAATGTTTTCACCAGCTTCTGGAAGTTACAAATCCATTTTCTTCATCTTTTGCTCTGCTTTAGAAAAATGTGAAACTGAATGGCTGGGTGTGGTGGCTCACGCCTGTAATCCCAGCACTTTGGGAGGCCAAGGCAGGCGGATTAAGAGGTCAGGAGATGGAGACCATCCTGGCTAACACAGTGAAACCCCATGTCTACTAAAAATACAAAAAAGATTAGCCAGGCGTGGTGGCGGGTACCTGTAGTCCCACCTACTCGGGAAGCTGAGATAGGAGAATCGCTTGAACCCGGGAGGCTGAGGTTGCAGTGAGCCAAGATTGCGCCACTGCACTCCAGCCTGGATGACAGAGTGAGACTCTGTCTCAAAAGAAAGAGAGAGAGAGAGAGAGAGAGAGAGGGAGGGAGGGA
>NW_012115155.1:3888791-3898948 GCF_000951035.1 Colobus angolensis palliatus | reverse complement strand
CCCAGCTAATTTTTGTATTTTAGTAGAGATGGGGTTTCACCATGTTGGCCAGGCTAGTCTCGAAATCCCGACCTCAGGTGATCCACCTGTCTCAGCCTCCCAAAGTGCTGGGATTACAGGCGTGAGCCACTGCACCCGGCCAGGGTACAGATTTTACATCTACTTCTACAGGCCATAGATTTGGCCACAGAAATTCACCTGTGGCATATCAGAGTATAATTGGCAGTGTTTTCTTTCTTTCTTAATGGTACATAAATTGTGGAGTGTCTTATATCCACAAGCATCTTGGATTTGATGAATTATGATGCTGGCCACATGCAAGCTGTCCATGGCCCTATCTATGCTGCTGTAGGTGCCCCACGGTTGCTATGCTCACCTGTATCTCTTTTAGTCCCCAGTACGTCATGTTTTTCTATCAGTATTAGCTACTTATTTTCTTTTCTTTTTTTTTTTTTTTTTGAGACGGAGTCTCGCTCTGTCGCCCAGGCTGGAGTGCAGTGGCCGGATCTCAGCTCACTGCAAGCTCCGCCTCCCGGGTTCACGCCATTCCCCTGCCTCAGCCTCCTGAGTAGCTGGGACTACAGGCGCCCGCCACCTCGCCCGGCTAGTTTTTTGTATTTTTAGTAGAGACGGGGTTTCACCATGTTAGCCAGGATGGTCTCGATCTCCTGACCTCGTGATCCGCCCGTCTCGGCCTCCCAAAGTGCTGGGATTACAGGCTTGAGCCACCGCGCCTGGCCAGCTACTTATTTTCGTACTTCCCCCATTCATTCAATGAAAATCTTTCTCCAGAACTCATTTTCCTCTTTTGGAAATGGCACTCTGGAAATCAGAGGCATTGCCTTTTATTTCTTCTCTTACTGGGTTAATTTTTTTGCCTCCCAGGAAATGAAATTAACTACATTCCATAAAGCCCCGGCCGCAGTGGTGGGGAAGGCACGAGACATAAGGCAGAAGTCAGGGATGGAGATTGTCTTCTGGCCCTGTGGGAACTTGCTGGGGTGCCATGGTGTAGCCCGCTTCCCCCCTCTGAGCCTAGGCACTTGTATCAGGGAGAGAAGGCACTGAATTTGCCAGTCAAGCTCCTTTGCCCTAACTTCTAGAGTTCATTTGAGCCCCACAAATCCTCACTGGAAAGGAAGTTCTGATGCGACCCCCAGCCTGCCCTGGTGAGGGACAGCTCCAAGACTGTGCTGACCACAGCAATCAGTACCTCCTCTCTGGCAGAGTAAATAGCCACAGGCAATGCACCTCCCACAACCACACTCCTCCACCACCTTGACTGATCTGTCCTACCTGTCACAGATCAGTGTCTAACATCAGAGAGCATTTCTGAGGTACAAATACTGGGAACATAGGAAGGTGGGCACAAACTCGAAGAGTCAGAGGGACAGACCCCACTGTAATTGTTTACCGTCTGTCTCCCTCAGACTGTGTCCCGTTCAACCTGGTGCCCACCCCCACCTACTCCCCCATACTTGGCAATTCTACACAGAACTGCATAGAACAGGTACCCAGGAAGTGCCAAGGGAGTGAATAGTTCAGATGTGGGCGTATGTAAGAGAAGTGCCCGATGAGTTCATTCACTGGAAAGGAAGAAATTATCTGATGCCACTGTAGGGGATAGGGAAGACCGAAGATTCAGCATACCATGCTAGGAAATGCCTCAGAAACACAGGAGGACTGTGGCAGACATCTGCTGTTTCTGGTTCCCAGCCTCGTTGGCCTTGCGCATTCGCCTCCCAATATTCTTTGAATTCACCACCTCTCCCTACTCTAGTCAACCCATGCAAGTCTCCCTTGCAAATCAACCCATGTGAGTGACTCCAGCAAGAGGTCCTGCCAGTGGCAACAAGGCCCAGGCCACAGGGACAGACATGTCATAAAGTTTGAGCAAATGAGAGTCCTCCCTAGGACTCTTGCTAGAACTGTTGGGATAGGCACACTTCCCACAGTGTCTCTAAACTGGAGGAGCAGCTGGTGGCCCTTTTATCACCACAGGGAGCTCTAGCCCAAGAATAAAGCCAGCCCCAGAGAAAGCCAAATCAAGAGATAGGAGATGGTTTCCTAACGCCCTTGTCTGAGTCCCTCAATCCAGCCATGCATGACATCCCCTAGACTTTTTAGTAAGGTGTGCTAATAATTTTCTTTTACACCCCGAAACCAGTTTGAGTTAGATTTCTGTCACAGGCAAACAAAAACATCCTAATACAGGCAACAGATTTTTTTTTATTATTATTAATTGGCTGATTTGCTGGGCATAGTGGCACACACCTGTAGTCCTAACTATTTGGGATGTGGGAGTATTGCTTGAGTCCAGGAGTTTGAGACCAGTCTGGGCAATATAGCGAGACTCTGTTTAAAAAATAAGTAAATAAAATTTAAAAAAAAAAAAAAAGGAGGCTGGGCGCTGTTGCTCACTCCTGTAATCCCAGCACTTTGGGAGTGGGATGTGGGAGTATTGCTTGAGTCCAGGAGTTTGAGACCAGTCTGGGCAATATAGCGAGACTCTGTTTAAAAAATAAGTAAATAAAATTTAAAAAAAAAAAAAAAGGAGGCTGGGCGCTGTTGCTCACTCCTGTAATCCCAGCACTTTGGGAGGCTGAAATGGCGGATTACCTAGGTCGGGAGTTCAAGGCCAGCCTGACCAACATGGCGAAACCCTGTCCTTACTAAAAATACAAAATTAGCTGGGTGTGGTGGCGCAAGCCTGTAATCCCAGCTATTCAGGAGGCTGAGGCAGGAGAATTGTTTGAATCCGGGAGGTGGAGGTTGCGGTGAGCCGAGATCATGCCATTGCACTTCAGCGTGGGCAACGAGAGCAAAACACCATCTCAAAAAAAAAAACCAAAAACCTGGTGTGATTTCATTCTGCGTGGCCGTTCTCTCAAGCAGTGGCCGTTTATCTCCGTCCGCCTTCTCTCCCGCCTAAGTGCACGCCGCCACCCGATGGAAGATTCGATGGACATAGACATGAGCCCTCTGAGGCCCCAGAACTGTCTTTTCGGTTGTGAACTAAAGGCCGACAAAGATGATCACTTTAAGGTGGATAATGATGATAGTGAGCACCAGTTATCTTTAAGAACCGTCAGTTTAGGGGGTGGTGCAAAGGATGAATTGCCCATTGTTGAAGCAGAGGCAATGAATTACGAAGGCAGTCCAATGAAAGTAACACTGGCAACTTTAAAAATGTCTGTACAGCCATCAGTTTCCCTTGGGGGCTTTGAAATAACACCACCAGTGGTGTTAGGGTTGAAGCGTGGCTCAGGGCCAGTGCATATTAGTGGACAGCACTTAGCAGCTGTGGAGGAAGATGCAGAGTCAGAAGATGAAGAGGAGGAGGATGTGAAACTCTTAAGTATATCTGGAAAGTGGTCTGCCCCTGGAGGTTTCACAGAAAAAAGTAAAACTTGCTGCTGATGAAGATGATGATGATGATGATTTTGATGATAAGGAAGCTGAAGAAAAAGCGCCAGTGAAGAAATCTATACGAGATACTCCAGCCAAAAATGCACAAAAGTCAAATCAGAATGGAAAAGACTCAAAACCATCATCAACACCAAGATCAAAAGGACAAGAATCCTTCAAAAAAACAGGAAAAAACTCCTAAAATGCCAAAAGGGCCTAGTTCTGAGAAGACATTAAAGCAAAAATGGAAGCAAGTATAGAAAAAAGTGCATTGAACAGTCCTTGGCACTACTGGTAAATTAAGCCCAAAGATGGGGAGAAAGGAAAAGGGGAGACAAATATAGTCCATACTGAGTGTCATCAACAATCCAGACTGAAGTCTTCTATTTATCTCAATCCCCGTTCCTGATTTGCCACCCATGCCTCTTCAGGCTGGAAACAATCTCACTCTTGGTTCCGTAAAGCACTTTCTTCTGACTGCTGTGATTCAGTGAACCCTGCCCTTTGCTTTCTATTACTTGTGCATTTGCCTCACCTCTGGCCATGTTTTAAATTGCCTTTGTACCTCCTTAGCTGCTCAATAAATATTTGAATGAATAAAAGAAAAGAAAAGAAGAAAGAAAACAGAAAAAAAAAAGATAAACTGGCAGATTTGAAACAATTGTAGGTTTAAGAGGAAAGACTTATAACAAATAGCTGGGAATGATGCAGTTGGAGATGGGCTCAAGAGCAGTGGTGGGAAGAGGCCCGCTGCCAGCGCCGTCCCTGCTCCCGCCCTGCTGATGTGGTCACAGCAAGGGGCTGCAGTGGACTCAAGAACATTCCTATCATCCTGATGAAGTCAGAAAATAGAAACCTCACTCTTTTGTCTTCCTGTTAGCAGGTGTTTGGAAGCCTTCAAACAGTTTCCAAAAGTCTCAGCAAGCTGAGAGCAGAGGCTCTCAGAAGTCCATGGGGGATGTTTGGCACCTGTTTTGCTGGTAAAATGGAAAGAAGTTCATACATACTCTTGCCACCCCCAGTGTGACCAGAGGGAAGTTTCTCCCCTCTTTACGTTGTAAATGTCTTGCATAATTTAGCCTCTCTTTTCCTGGTTAAACGTTACCCACAGCTGCCTGCTAAATGGAAAAATGGCCAACAAATCACCAGGCAGGTATGTGTCAGTGAAGAATTTCCCACTAACCAGCAGGGATGTTGACCCTTCATTTTAACAACCTGGGGTTGGGAGACCATAAAAATCCCTTGTGCGGGGGGTGTAGGGTTGCAATTAATTGTTCCTCACAGATGCTACATGTGTCAGGAAGTGAGGGCTTTCTCTGATGATACAATGACCTTCATTCAGCCACCAGATCCTTTAAGCAGGTAACACAAGCCCAGTGGCAGAGTTTTTCTATATTTTTTCCTTTCAAAAGCCATGTTTTCAGAGATTAAAAATTTGTTCTGCTTGCATTGAAGTAGGCCTTAACAACAAAACAAACTTTTTTTTTTTTTTTGAGACGAAGTCTCGCTCTGTTGCCAGGCTGGAGTGCAATGGCGTGATCTCAGCTCACTGCAACCTCCGCCTCTCCAGTTCAAGCAATTCTCCCTCAGCCTCCCAAGTAGCTGGGACTACAGGCGCATGCCACCATGCCCGGCTAACTTTTGTACTTTTAGTAGAGACGGGGTTTCACCACGTTGGCCAGGCTGGTCTCGAATTCCTGACCTAGGTGATCTGCCCACCTTGGCCTCCCAAAGTGCTTGGATTACAGGCGTGAGCCATGGCGCCTGGTCCAAAACACACTTTAATGTCAGTTTATTGCACCTCAGCCTCTCAAAGCACTGAGATTACAGGTGTGAGCCCACCATGACCAGCTGTTGAATGAGTTTTGATAAATACATACACTTGTGCAACTAGCCCCACAATCAAAATGCAGAATATTTCCATCACCCCAAAGTTCCCTCATGCTCCTTTGCCATCAATCTCCTCCCACAACCCCTGGTTCCAAGCTACCACTAATCTCATTTCTGACACTATAGTTTGTCTTTTCTATAATTTATTTTTCTTTCTTTTTTTTTCTTTTTTCTTTTTTTTTTTTGAGACGGAGTCTCGCTCTGCCACCCAGGCTGGAGTGCAGTGGCATGATCTCAGCTCACTGCAACCTCCTTGGTTCAAATGATTCTCCTGCCTCAGCCTCGCAAGGAGCTGGGACTACAGGCACCTGCCACCACGCCTGGCTGAACTTTTCTGTAATTTCATATGAATGGAATCATACAGCATGGACTCATTCTTCTCTGTTTCACAGACCATCATCCATGTGTCAGTAGTTCTTTTTATTGCTGGGTGAATGAAGCACAGTTTGTTGGTCCATTCACCAGCTGATAGACATTTTAATTGCTTCCAGTTTTATGCTATCATTAATAAAGCACTTATAAATATTCATATACAAGGCTTTGAATGAACATATGTTTTTATTTCTCTTGGATAAATACGTACAAGCTGAGTTATATGATAAATTTATTCTAACTTTATAGGAACCTGCCAAACTATTTCCAACAGCAATGTATGGGAGTCCCAGTTGCTCTGCATCCTTGCCAATATTTTGTACAGTCAGAATTTTAAATTTTAGCCACTCTAGTGGGTGTTTAGTGGTATCTCATTATAGTTTTAATTTTGGCCCCTCATTTGACAGAGAATCACAGGCAGAAGAGTCAGAGCTTGGACTTCGCACCCACGGTCTTTTGAAGGCCACAGGCAGGGGAGGCAACGCCCATGCACCCAAGTCAAAACATGTGGAGAAAATCTTACCCTGTGGAGGAGAAACCCACTTGTGGATTTGTTTCAAAACTTAGTTTAGATCTTTTGATCTTGTCGGGCTTTTGAGTTTTCAAAGAGCCTGACAAGAACACAGAGGCCCAGGCTCATGGCAGCAGGATAGGGCCTGGGCCTTTGTTTTTTCCCAAGTTCCCAAGCTGTCCTGGTGGCAACCAAGGTTTGAGAACCTCAGCCTAAGAACAATCCGCTACTTCTCCTGCACCAAACATGGCCCCTGGTTGGATGGAAGCCGATTCCTCCAGAGCGCCCTGTCTTAAGCCTCCACACTGTCCAGTTGTCTATAATTTCTTTAATCTTTTTCCAGCTGGTGGGGTTTTTTTCATTATTATATGGCTTTATTTACTTTTTGTTTTTTTTTTGAGATGGAGTCTTGCTCTGTGGCCCAGGCTGGAGTGCAATGGTGTAATCTCTGCTCACTGCAACCTCCGCCTCCCGGGTTCAAGCAATTCCAGCCGCAGCTTCCCGAATAGCTGGGATTACAGGCACCTGCCACCACGCCTGGCTAATTTTTGTACTTTTAGTAGAGATGGGGTTTTGCCATGTTGGCCAGGCTGGTCTCGAACTCCTGACCTCAAGTGCCCGCCTTGGCCTCCCAAAGTGCTGGGATTACAGGAGTGAGCCACCACGCCCAGCCTATTTATTTTTTAAATCAACTTTATTTAAGTATAATTTACAAACAGTAAAATTTACCAATTTTAAATAAAATATTCAGTGGGTTTCAACAAACCCATACAGTTGTAAAACCACCATTACTCCAACCATCACTCTTCCCCCTTTGCAGTCAAGCCCCTTCCCCCATTCCCAGCTGCAGGTAGCCACTGATCGGCTTCCTGAAACAATGGTTCTGCCTTTCTGTTCTTTCTTGTAAATACAGTATGTGGTGTTCTGTGTCTAGTTTCTGCCACTTAGCATAATGCTTCAGAGATTCATCTGTGTCGTGTATCAGTAATTCGTTTTTTAACATTTCTAAGCAGTGTTCCACTGTATCGATTCCTACAATTTGTTCACCAATTGATGGGCATTTGGAGTGTTTCCAGTGGTTGGCTATTATAGATAACACTTCTGTGAAAAACAAGTACAAGTCTTTTTGTGAATGTTTCCATTTCTGTGAGTAGATACTCAGGAGTGAAATGCTGGGTCATAGGTATGTTTACATTTTTTTTTTTTTTAAGATGGAATTTCGCTCTTCTTGCCCAGGCTGGAGTGCAGTGGTGCCATCTCGGCTCACCGTAGCCTCCGCCTCCCGGGTTCAAGCGATTCTCCTGCCTCAGTTTCCCGAATAGCTGGGATTACAGGCATGTGCCACCACGCCCGATTAATTTTGTATTTTTAGTAGAGACGGGGTTTCTCCATGTTGGTCAGGCTGGTCTCGAACTCCCGAACTCAGGTGATCCTCCTGCCTTGGCCTCCCAAAGTGCTGGGATTACAGGCGTGACCCACCACACCCAGCTGGTATGTTTATAAGAATCTGCCAGAAGCCAGACCTGTTAGCATGTGCCCGTAGCCCTACCTATTCAGGAGGCTGAATTAAAACCCAATTGTGTTTGAATAAAAGCACTGTCAGGCCAGATGCAGTGGCTCACGTCTGTAATCCCTGCACATTGGGAGGCTGAGGCAGAGGGGTAGCTTGAGCTTAGGAGTTCAAAACCAGCCTGGGGCCAGGCACAGTAGCTCATGCCTGTCATCCCAGCACTTTGGGAGGCTGAGGCAGGTGGATCACCTGAGGTTCACCTCCCTGGCCAACATGGTGAAACCCCAACTCTACTAAAAATACAAAATTAGCCGGGGGTGGTGGTAGGCACCTGTAATTCCAGCTACTCAGGAAGCTGAGGCAGGAGAATAACTTGGACCCAGGAGGTGGAGGTTGCAGTGAGGCAAGATCGCGCCATTTCACTCTAGCCTGGGCAAAAAAGCAAAACTCCATCTCCAAACAACAACAACAACAAAAACCAACTTGGGTAACACGGTGAAACCCTGTCTCTACAAAAAAATACAAAAATTAGCTGGGCATGCTGGCACGCACCTGTAGTCCCAGCTACTTCAGAGGCTGAGGTCGGAGAATGGTTTGAGTCCAGGAGGTGGAGGCTGCAGTAAGCCAAGATGGTTCCACTGTACTCCAGCGTTGGCGACAGAGTGAGACCCTGTCTCAAAAAAAGATATATTTTAGGCATATTTACCACACACACGCACGTACACACACACACACACAAACAAATAGGCCAGTGCAAGATGAGCCAGAAGAGAGCTGCTTTGTTCAATCTGAGTGACTAAGAGTGATGATGCCACCCACCCAGACAGGAAGCAGACCGGGTGAGCAGGTTTGTGGGGAGAGATGAGGTCAGCTCTCGGAGGTGACAATGCTCCTAATGATCAAGCCCTCAGTAGAGGCCCGCTGTGCCCGCATGGGAGGTGCTTTGCCCCCACCTCCCTCGGCCTCGCAAGGTGAAGGCTCTTGCTTTCATTTCACAGGTGAGCTAACGGTGTTTAGCCAGTATGACTCAAATTTGTCCAGCCCACTGTGCCTGTCTGGGTTTGGGTGCTGAGGGCCATCCCTTGTGATGCAGCCAGCAGGCAAGGGGCGACCTGGAGCTGAGAGAGCAGATGAGAGTCAGAGGAGCTGCAACGTTTCCTGCACTGAGATCCTGGTAAAGCCACAGGCACACGGCTTGGTCCCTGCAGGTGGGAAGAAAGAGGAAGAGATGGGGGAAGCCCTACATGGAAGACACTCTCTCTACTGAGTCCTGCCGATCACAGCAGCTCCTCCTGGAGAAGTGTCCACCCCAGTGTTCCCGAGTTAAGACCTCGGCCTTGCTCAGCACCTGCCCGGCAGCTGATGCTGGGGCCTTTGCCAAGCATGAGGAGTGGAGCCAGCTCAAAGTGACTCATTCTGAATCAGGCTAGCTCCATGGATCCAGATCAACGCCCTGGACCGCACCTGGCAGTGAGGAACCAGTGGGAGGAGAGGTACATGCTGGACTCCACCGGACAGCACGTAGTCTCTCGGCGCAAGCAAAGACACCAGCCTTGCACAGAGCCAGCCCAGCCAGGGAAGGGTGGAGAGGAGGCAAGGCTGGGGGCTGGTGGGTGACTGTTAATTCCCAAGCCGGGTGAAAATCTGTATGGGTTTTGAGGAGGAGGTAACTTCCCAGCTCCAAATAATAGAAGCATCCAGAAGGAAATAACCAGAGGCTTCTGCCAATTGATCTGGAGACTGGGAAAAGGTCCCACAGTTATTAATAACCTCTGTGTTCTGGGAACTGATTTCATGCACCAGACAAAGGGATTAAAAAGTTGCTGGTGAAGGCAAAGTGGTTTCAGCCAAACCTCTCCTTTCTGTCTCCCAATAAATGAGCATTTTTCTCCACAGGAACCCTTCGTGCTGATTGGCCCTTTGACAAATCTGGTGAGCTGGAAGCTGTGTGGCTGATTGGCATATTTTGATAACCACTCTGTCGTCGTGAAGTACTTTCTTCCGGCACTGAGTATGGGGGTGAAAACAGTTGCTTCTGTGGCTTCTGGAAAACAGCTGAGGATGGAGCCCACTCCTGGCCTGAGCCCTTAGCAGCATGTCCTATAGGAATCCTGGAAGAGAGACACTATATTAATTAATCCTTGCAAAGTTAATGCAATGAACTTCAACTTGTACAATGGAGCTGTGGTAATGCTGTTACACAGCTGCCCTGTCGGAGGTACTGGGCCCACTAGTAAGAGGATACAAATAAATAGGTTAAGATCTGAGAGACGGCTGGGCGTGGTGGCTCAAGCCTGTAATCCCAGCACTTTGGGAGGGGCGGATCACGAGGTCAGGAGATCAAGACCATCCTAGCTAACACGGTGAAACCCCGTCTCTACTAAAAAAAAAACACGAAAAACTAGCGGGGTGAGGTGGTGGGAGCCTGTATTCCCAGCTACTCGGGAGGCTGAGGCAGGAGAATGG
>NW_012115155.1:3879751-3888644 GCF_000951035.1 Colobus angolensis palliatus | reverse complement strand
AAAAAAAAAAAAAAAAAAAAAAAAAGATCTGCGAGACTGTTAGAAAGACAGCTTCCTGTAGAGACAGCGTTAGAAACCACAGTCAGGGCTGGGCGCAGTGGCTCACACCTGTAATCCCAGCACTTTGGGAGACCAAGGCAGGCAGATCATGAGGTCAGGAGTTCAAGACTAGACTGGCCAACATGATAAAACCCCGTCTCTATTAAAAAAAAATACAAAAATTAGCCGGGCGTGGTGGTGGGCGCCTGTAATCCCAGCTACTCAGGAGGCTGAGGAAGGAGAATCACTTGAACCTGGGAGGCGGAGCTTGCAGAGAGCCAAGATCGTGCCATTGCACTCCAGCCTGGGCAACAAGAGACAAGAGCAAGACTCTGTCTCTTACTAAACTATGAGCAACTGGAAGGAAGGGTAAGTGTCTCACCCGCACCCATACCCATATCTGACAGTGCCCATCAAGATTAGTTGCTCTGTAAATTAATAATAATTGAATGCTGTTGTGACATGGTATTATTTCAAAAGACAACCAGCCACTGCTTACAACTACATTCCTGTGATAACTGATTTCCTGGTCTCAGCTAAGGAGATAAGAACTGAAACCGCCTTTGCAAAATGATGACTGAGACAATGAAAGAGATCTAACTTAACCGACTCCATCTTGCTTCTAGCCTCTAAGCTATCCTTATTCTTTCCTGGACATAGGCTACACTAACTTCGGGAGAAACTTGGTTTATAGTTTAAACAAAGATAGTAACAGCTCTTTCCCAAGCAGACCTCCTTCTTGCCTGAGGACTAGATTGCCTTTGTAGTACTACCACTAGCTACAAGATTAGAAATTATGGTTTAGGAGTCATGCAGCTGGAGGCTACAAGATTCCGAACATCCCTGCACTGCTCCTAAGATCAGTGCCTGAGATATTCTTCAGACCCTGCACTTGATGGATCAGCTGGCATCACCCAGATCAATAAACTGGCTCATCTGATCTGGTGGCCCCCATCCATGAACTGACTCGGCGCAAGAAGACAGCTTCGACTCCCTGTGATTTCATCTCTGACCTGACCAATCAGCCCTCTTGGCTCACTGGCTTCCCCTCACCCACCAAATTATCTTTAAAAGCTCAGCTCCCCGAATGCTTGGAGAGACTGATTTGAGTAATAATAAAGCTCCAGTCTCCAGCACAGCCAGCTCTGGGTAAATTACTCTTTCTCTATTGCAATTCCCCTGTCTTGATGAATCGGCTCTGTCTAGGCAGTGGGCAAGGTGAACCTCTTGGGTGGTTACAGAACTGACTCTTGTCTTTGTTCCCACCTGTTCCCATTGGTGGGATCCCCGGTCCCCAGGCACAGTCAGGAGCAGGTCTTTGCGAGGCTCTGTGACTCACTCACAGCCCAGCCCTGGTCAAGTTCACAGTTCCTCTGTGCACTCAGCACATGCAAAGGTAAATTCTTCTTTCTTATCCCTCTTCCAGCAGCCCCTTTGTCTACTGATATAAATGTTGACCAGAGGTTTTCTAACTCCCTCTCAAAGCCTCCCACCTAAATTACTGTAAAAGACACTTAACTGGCCTTTGGTCCCTTTCAACCCATTTTCCTTTCTGCAGTGAGAGTGGTTTTTTTGTTGTTGTTTCTTTTCTTTTCTCTTTTTAAAGACTGAGTCTCACTCTGCTGCCCAGGCTGGAATGCAGTGGCACAATCTTGGCTCATGGCAACCTCCATCTCCCAGGTTCAAGTGATTCTCCTTTCTCAGCCTCCCAAGTAGCTGGGACCACAGGCACGTGCCAACATGCTCGGCTGATTTTTGTAGTTTTAGTAGAGACAGGTTTTGTCCATGTTGACCAGGGTAGTCTCGAACTCCTGATCTCAGGTGATCCATCCAGCTCAGCCTCCCAAAGTGCTGGGATTACAGGCGTGAGCCACCGAACCCAGCCTCATTGGTCTATTTTTTCTTTTTTCTTTTGAAACGGAGTTTTGCTCTTGTTGCCAAGACTGGAGTGCAATGGTACAATCTCGGCTCACTGCAACCTCTGCCTGCCTCTGCAATTCTCCTGCCTCAGCCTCCCGAGTAGCTGAAGTACAGGCATGTGCCACCACGCCCGGCTAATTTTGTATTTTTTGTAGAGACAGGGTTTCTCCATGTTGGTCAGGCTGGTCTCGAACTCCCGACCTCAGGTGATGCACCCACGTCGGCCTCCCAAAGTGCTGGGATTATAATCTAGTTTTTAAAAGGACTTTTGAATAGGAAATCAACACAGAGAGCTTTAAAACCCACCCACTACAGAAGAGGATAGGGTGCCTCTTGTCTCCTGGTGGTCCGAGGGCAGGGCCTCCTTTGGACCTCCTTCCCCTGCCCTCTCCCTGTCCACAGTCCTCTGTCTTTCCCTCAGCAGTGTCCTTCCTGTTGGTCTTTCTCTCTGTTCCCACTGCCAGCTCTGCTTTCTGCTCCAATAGCTTCTCATCCCCAGGCGTTCCCACCCAGACTCTGCCTCCTAGAAGCTGCCCTACAAGTGCTGCCAGGGAAGCTGCCTAAGGTTCAGCCCCTGCCCTACCGGCCCTCGGCTGCTGAGGCTGCCCTCCCGCTTGTCCCAGCTGATCACGACTGATGTGTGTCCCCCCGCACCGGATGGACTTCCTTTCCAAACTGCTTGGAGAGCCCTTCTTTCTCCCAAGAGTCAGCACAAGTCCTCCTTCCCTAGAAAGGGCCCTGGGCTCTTCCTGCCGGCCCCACCTGAATTTCTCTCTCTCCTTTGTGCTCCTATTCTCACTCGTGCTCTGTAGCCACTTGGCTACTTTCCAATCTCTTCTAAGATAAGCAAACTCCTGGAAGGAAAAAACAAGGCCCATTTACCTTCGAGTGTCCCCAGGGCTAGCCAGTGCCCTGCATAGAGGAAGCCACAGTCAGCAAGTGTGGAATCTGGAAACTCTCGGTGGAATCTTTGCCAGGCCCAGGTGCAGAGACTGGACTGGGGGTTGTTATTTAGCTTATCGGAGCCTCCATTTCCTCAGACTGGGAAGATGGTTTTTCCTCGCAGGCTGGCAGAGAGAATGCAACCAGTGTAAATTAAAGACAGTATTTGATAAATGTGGGTCCCCCTAGGTGGGAGCAGGACTGGCTGTTAGGTGTCAAGGGTCTGTGAAACAATCTCTCCCCAGGGCAAGTGGCTGGTGCAGGGCTGGTCCAGAATTGTTGAAGGCAGTGAAGCCTGGCTTGGGAGAGGAAGGTCCATCCTCCATCAGGGAAGGAGAGGGGTGTGAGTGCTTCCATGGTGTCCCGTCCACAGATGTTCAAGGCCCCTGTGCAATTGGGCTTAGGAACAGGGTCACATGCAGAAGTCTGCACTGAAGGTGCAGCCAGCCAAGCTTCATCCTTGCTTCCCAGCCCCAGCTGCTCCTCTTCCCTCTGTCCCAGCCATTTCCTTGGGCTCTTCCTATGGGCCGAGGGCAGGAGGCAGCAGCAGCAGCCACACCAAGGGAGGCCTGGCACTGAGCATGGATGCATGTGCATTTAGCCCTTGAGTGCCAGTGCCATAATGTGGCCTCGGTCCTGGGGACACAGGTTCAATGTCTCAATGTGGAAAGGTTCTTCTGATGTGCCCTCTTACTAGGGCAACCAGAGAGGCCTCAGTTCCAACTGGAAGGCCATTCCTTTACCCTTTCACCCATTCATTAACAAATGTTTATTAAGCATCTAGATGGGTTAGGCACTGTTCTATGGGGCACAGCCTGCTTCTAAACAGACTAACAAGCAGTCCTGCTGTGAGCCCCATCCTGCCCTCTCCTGTGCCTGTTCCTTCCCATTGGACTCCTTGACCTCCAGGCCCTGTAGCAGCTGTAAGGAACAGCTTTCTCTTCCCTGCCACTCCCTGCCACAGACAGAGTCTTGCTCTACTGCCCAGGCTGGAGTGCAGTGGCACGATCTCGGCTCACTACAATCTCCACCTCCCGGCTTCAAGCAATTCTCCTGCCTCAGCCTCCCAAGTAGCTTAGGGATTACAGGTGCACGCCACAACACCCACCTAATTTTTGTATTTTTAGTAGAGATGGGGTTTCACCATGTTGGCTAGGCTGGTCTCAAACTCCTGACCTTGTGATCCATCTGCCTTGGCCTCCCAAAATGCTGGGATTACAGACGTGAGCCACCACGCCTGGCCAGCGGTAGCTTTCTCTGTGCAGTGCTAGTTCTCTGTCCCTTACTTTTTGGCTTCCTCTACTTTGTGGACATCCCCAAGCTATTGCTTCTTTCTCCTATTTCTTTGTCTTTTGGATTTATGCCTGCTTTAATACTTTTGTTAACTTTAGTGATGTTTCAAGTAGGAAGAAGAAATAAATTCTGATATTCCATCTGCCATATTTGACTAGAATTTCCTTCGAACTGAGTTTTCACTTAAAGTATTTTTACAATGATTTATGAAGTCTGAATGTTTTCAATTTGAAAATGGCAGTTGTTTATTTTAGAAATTTACAAATAATATACAAGTGTAAAGAAGAATATAAAGATGACTTGTCATCTCAGAAATTCAGAAGTAACCCCTCTTAACATTTTTATATATATACATATGTAGATACACATTAGTTAAAGGGAATTAAATAACTCTGTTTGCTTAAGTTTGATGCTGACATTTGGATGCTGCCAGCTTTGTAGAAGGCTTTTGCTGTGGGAGGCACTTGCAAGCCTTGCTACCACACAGGAGTATCCCTTATCATGCTGACATTCGTGCCTCTCACCTTTCCTCAGGCCTGCCTCTCTCCCCTAGTGAGCCTCGGCCTAGACTGCCCACTTCCACTGGAGATGTTCATCATCAAGTCATTTACCGATCAAAACCACAGTTCTTACCTGCAGTGTCTGAAGGAGGGTAAGAAACGGAGTCTGGATGTGCCTTCCCCAACTCTGTCATCCCTAGGAATATTCTCCCAGGTTGTGACAGAGCCCAGAAAAAAGCCATTTGCGATGACCTCACTGTACCCAGACTTCTACCAGAGTCCCTAACCTTTTTCTGGCCTTTGGTGATCCCTGATGGGGAATTGTCAGCTGGGGGAAAGGTGATTTGTTTCATTCAATCCGCCAAATGCAAATGACCAACATTTTGGGTCTTAGCCAATTTTGAGGTTTTGGATTCAGAATATGTTCCGTTGGGGCTCAGGACACACCATCCCAAAATATGACACCAAAAAATCTTCCACCCCAATAAATTGCAGATCTTTTCAAAAAATAATTATGAGAGACAGAGACTTATATTGCTGGTGGGCATGTATACTAGCAAATGCTTTTGGGAAGTAATTTTTTAATTTTTTAAATCTTTTTACCTTTTTTTCTAAATAATAGAGGCAGGTTCTTGCTATGCTGCCCAGGCAGGTCTCAAACTGCTGGACTCCCAGAGTGCTGGGATTATAGTCATGAGTCACCGTGCCCTGCTGGAAAGTCATTTTTAAAGTGTCAAGAACCTTAAAAATGTTTGTACTTTTTGATCTTTGTTCTGGGACTCTAGCCTAAGGAAATAATTCTAAGTACAATAAAAGCTTTCTGTACCAAAATACCAATTGCAACATTATTAATAATGTAAAAAAAGATACTAAAACACTTAACTATAGGAGAATAGTACTGTGAATTGTAACCATGAAAAACTCATTATAATAAAGCCAAATGATTATTGTTGAAATAAATTAAAACAACTAAACTCAGTATTTAATATAGAGTTCGATGATGGCTGTGTTAAAACAAAAGTAATGTATGGCTGGGCGCGGTGGCTCATGCATGTAATCCCAGCACTTTGGGAGGCTGAGGCGGGTGGATCACCTGAGGTCGGAAGTTCAAGACCAGCCTGACCAACATGGAGAAAGCCTGTCTCTATTAAAAATACAAAAAATTAGCCAGGCGTGGTGGCGCATACCTGTAATCCCAGCTACTTCGGAGGCTGAGGCAGGAGAATCAATTGAACCTGGGAAGTGGAGGTTGCGATGAGCTGAGATCGCGCCATTGCACTGCAGCCTGGGCAACAAGAGTGAAGCTCCATCTCAAAAAAAAAAAAAAAAAAGGAGTAATGTATGCAGTGAGACATTTTAATACTAGGTATCTTTGGATAATGAGACAGAGAAAATTTTATTTTTTTCTACTTCGTTTGCTTGAGATGGAGTTTCACTCTTGTTGCCCAGGCTGGAGTGCAATGGTGCGATCTTGGTTTACCACAACCTCTACCTCCCAGGTTCAAGCAATTCTCCTGCCTCAGCCTCCCTAGTAGCTGGGATTACAGGCGCCCGCCATCACACCCAGCTAATTTTTTGTATTTTTAGTAGAGACAGGGTTTCACTATGTTGGTCAGGCTGGTCTCAAACTCCTGACCTTAGGCGATCCACCCACTTCAGCCCCACAAAGTGCTGGGATTATAGGCGTGAGCCACCGTACCTGACTACTTTCTTTTTAATAGTACAAACTTTGTTCATAAATAAGACTTTGACTGGGCACAGTGGCTCATGTCTGTAATCCCAGCACTTTGGGAGGCCGAGGCAGGCGGATCACCGGAGGTCAGAAGTTTGAAACCAGCCTGGCCAACATAGTGGACCAGCCTGACCAGCATGGTGAAACCCCATCTCTACTAAAAATACAAAAATTCACCAGTTGTGGTGGTGGGTGCCTTTAGTCCCAGCTACACGGGAGGCTGAGGCAGGAGAATTGCTTGAACCCAGGAGGCAAAGGTTGCAGTGAGCCAAGATTGCGCCACTGCACTCCAGCCTGGGTGACAGAACAAGACTCCATGGGAGATTGAGGCAGGCAGATCACCTGAGGTCAGGAGTTTGAGACCAGCCTGGCCAACACGGTGAAACCCTGTCTCTACTAAAAATACAAAAATTAGCTGGGCGTGGTGGTGTACACCTGTAATCCCAGCTACTCAGGATGCTGAGACAGGAGAATCTCTTAAACCCGGGAGGCAGAGGGTGCAGTGAGCCTAGATTGCACCACTGCACTCCAGCCTGGGCAACACAGTGAGACTCCATCTCAAAAAAGAAAAAAAAAATTAGCCTAGAGTGGTGGCATGTGCCTGTAATCCCAGCTACCTGGGAGGTTGAGGCAGGAGAATCGCTTGAACCCAGGAGGCAGTGGTTGCAGTGAGCCAAGATCATGCCACTGCACTCCAGCCTGGGTGACAGAGCAAGACTCTGTCTTAAAAAACAAAAAGAGAGTAGTAGAAGGCACCATGCCATTTTACTTAAAATTGCTAATTAGGTTTTTTAGATGGATGACAGTTGAGATCATTAAATCCCATTTCTGCCTGTCAGATATCCACAAAATAGTACATTGAATACTCAGTCCTAAAAAATGGCAGAGATTCCAAATTGCCTCTCAATACCAGAGGGAACGGCCCAGTTTCTTCCCTCACAATAAAGGTACATCTTTTGATAAACAAAGGAGTGTAGCATTAAGACTCTTACAGGATTGTGTTGCAGAAGTTACTTCCATGTCTTCATTCACAATGTGTATTCTCACCTTTATTTCCCATTCAGTAACACTGCCAGTTTTATCATCTCTTCTTTCAACTTCATTTAAAAGAGGATGCTGACTGGAATTTGGCATAATAGTATCCACCACAGCCAGGTTCCTGTAGTCCCCGCTACACAGGAGGCTGAGGAGGGAGATTTTCTTGAACCCAGAAGTTCGAGACCAGCCTGAACAAAACAGGGAGACTCCAGCTTTGCAGACAACACACAACAGAAGCATTTCAGATGGGACAGTAGAGTTTCTTGAGATACACTTGATTTTAATTTTAAGCAGAGGAATTTCCTGGAGAGTTTCACTCATGAGGATAGTAGAAAAACTCATAGTAAACATTCAGCAAAACAGGTTATAGGGCAGTCATCTCCTTCAGCACTTTATTGGGGTTTGTATACGAATTCTGAAATACTGTAGGCCTAATCCTGGCACAGAACCAAAGCTGGCTACATTGTACTTGAACAGCTGACCGGTCCCCAGTACAGATTCGTATAAAGTAATGGAGAAGAAAGAGCCCTCTTAACCCCAGAAAAGTCTTTATTTGCCCTGGTTGAAAATCAAATCTCACTCAAGAAACTTTTCCTACTTTTCTATAGTTTACAAATAATCTTATTACTTTTATAATTGGAAAAACAACAGTAAACCCACTGTTCAAGGGAAACAGCCAGTTGTACTTTCCATTAGTCAATGCTACTGTTTGGATCACAGATTTTTTTCTAGAAATGGAATTCATATGAGCTTATCTTCTGCAACCATTTATTTGATTTAGGAGAAAACTGAGGTTTGAAGAAAGGCAATGTCTCCAAATCAATCCTGCCTCCTGGCCCTCTGGCCCTCACTCCACACTGTCTTGGAGCATGACTGTGGCATAGTGTGGCACCTACCAGGCCCTTCATAGCTCTCAGTGAGTTACAGAGGATTGGGCTCAAGGTAGCTGATCCTGGGGGTGATGGGTGTTCTACATTCTTGCGGAGAGGAGGGAGCTGGAGTTGGGAATATGCTGCATGATATGGTTCAGATGTGTATCCCCTCCAAATCTCACGTTGAAATGTGATTCCCTCCCATTGGGCATATACTCAAAGGAATAAAAATCATTCTACTATAAAGACACATGGCCAGGCATTGTGGCTTATGTGGCTCACGCCTGTAATCCCAGCACTTTGAGAGGCCCAGGCAGGCAGATCATGAGGTCAGGAGTTTGAGGTCAGCCTGACCAACATGGCAAAATCCCTTCTCTACTAAAAATACAAAAAATTAGCCTAGTATGGTGGCGTGCACTTGTAGTCCCACCTACTCGGGAGGCTGAGGCAGGAGAATTGCTTGAACCCGGGAGGCGGAGGTTGCAGTGAGCTGAGATCTTGCCACTGCACTCCAGCCTGGGCAACAGAGCAAGACTCTGTCTCAAAAATAAATAAAT
>NW_012115155.1:3859593-3878531 GCF_000951035.1 Colobus angolensis palliatus | reverse complement strand
GTCAGGCCACAAGGTTTCTAGTAACTGCCTGTAACCTGGTCTTTTTCCTCACCCTGGCCTTCCTTCCATCAGCGTACCTGCATTCACTGGGTTTCTTGCTTGGAATGACATCTCCATCCACAGAGCTCTGCCTCCAGTTAATTCATGCTCAGCCTCAGGCCTCAACTCCACGTCCCTTCCTTGGGGAAGTCTTCCCTGACCCCTGTATCAGGTTAGGCTTTTTTTTTTCTTTGCTTTTTCTCCATTGACAGTTCACCACTATAATTAAGTAATCATCTCTCTATTGCGCATTAACGTCTGTTTCTTCCTCCAGACCACAGGAACCTTGTGCGATTGTTTACCCAGCATCCCTGGCAACAAGCTGATCCTGGCAGATAGCGAGTGTGCAAAGCACATTAGATGAATAAATAAGTGAAAATTATTGATTCTTCCAGCTCTACCAGGGGGCAGGGGCTGTAGCCTTCTTTCCCTGTTTGCTCCCTGGATCTACTCCCATGGTGCTGGAGAAAGCAAGTGTAGCATTGCTTGTTTATGTATGCTTCCATTTGTTCAATAGATATCTATTGAGAGCCTGCTATGTGCCATTTTGGAGTCAGTGGTGAACATAGCAACAAAATCCTGCCCTCACAAGATTACTATATATATATATATATATTTTTTTTTGAGATGGAGTTTCACTCTGTCGCCCAGGCTGGAGTGCCATGGTGCGATTTCAGCTCACTGCAACCTCTGTCTCCCGGGTTCCAGCAAATCTCCTGCATCAGTCTCCTGAGTAGCTGTGGCTACAGGCTTGTGCCACCACGCCCGACTAATTTTTTTGTATTTTTAGTAGAGACGGGGTTTCACCATGTTGGGCAGGCTGGGGTGTTGAACTCCTGACCTCAAATGATCCATGCGCCTCAGCCTCCCAAAGTGCTGGGATTACAGGTGTTAGCTACCATGCCCACCACAAGATTACATTCTATACTGAAGGAGACAGACACCAAGCAAATAAACAGGAAACTATGCTGTACGCTGGTGCTAGGGCCAGAACAATTTATGAGAGAAGTGGAGGTGGGGGAGCCATACTAAATAAAATGGTTGGGAAAGCCTTCATGATAAAATATAATTGAGGAAAGACATAGGATATAGCAATTTGATGAAAGGGCATGTCAGATAAAATTCGGGATGCCCAGATAATTTTGAATTTCATTTTTTTATTATTTATTTGTTTTTTGAGAATGAGTTTCACTCTGTCACCCAGGCTGGAGTACAGTGGCATGATCTTGGCTCACTGCAACCTCTGCCTCCTGGGTTCAAGCGATTCTCCTGCCTCAGCCTCCCAAGTAGCTGGGACTATAGGCACGTGCCACCACACCAGGCTAATTTTTGTATTTTTTTAGTAAAGAAGGGGTTTCACCATGTTGGTCAGGCTGGTCTTGAACTCCAGACCTCAGGTGATCTGCCTGCCTCGCTCAGTCTCCCAAAGTGCTGGGGATTACAGGCATAAGCTACCACATCCAGTCAAAAGTTTTTCAAATTCTAATGCTTTTAATTCACAAACTGCAATTCATATTGCCATGGAGGAAACAAAATTGTTACTAATGAAGAATTATAAGAGCTGTTTTGTTTTTTTTTTTTTTTTTTGAGGTGGAGTCTCAGTCACCCAGTCTGGAATGCAGTGTCGGGATCTCGGCTCACTGCAACCTCCACCTCCTGGGTTCAAACAATTCTCCTGTCTCAGCCGAGTAGCTGGGATTACAGGCACCCATCATTATGCCCGGCTAATTTTTGTATTTTTGTAGAGACAGGGTTTCATCATGTTGGCCAGGCTGGTCTTGAACTCCTGACCTTAGGTGATCTGCCCACCTCGTCCTCTCAATGTGCTGGGATTACAGGCATTAGCCACTGTGCCAGGCTAAGAGCTGTTAAAAGTAGTACCTGATCTTTGGCTTTTGGAGTATCAGGAATTACTTTTTACTGTGAGAGAGAACTTGACTTTTGTGTGTGCAGTGGCTGACAAGTCACTGGCAAAACCTGGAAAGTGACTGACAGGATTGTAGTGAATTGTTGTTATTGCAAGAGGCCATTTGTTCTTTATGCACTTAGATTAAAAGGCAGGTTTGAACACCTGGACGTTGTGGGAACATTCACTACCAATGGATAAGGCTCTGATGGAAGATGGGCTGATTTGCGTTGGGTGGCCCAGTAGCCTCAGGGGAATGTCTTTATAGCAAGGTGCGCTGTGGAAGCACTGTGTGGCCTAGTCTCATGGTGTTCCTGTCTTTGGGAACCCAAGATTAAATGTAAACGTGGAATACTGGCAGGCACAAGTGGAAGCCAGCACAACTAGTGATGCAGAATTTTTTGTTCCTTGGTTCAGCTAAATCCAGAAAAATTAGGCATGCAGAAACATTGAAAGGCGAGGATGGGGCCAGGTGCGGTGGCTCACGCCTGTAATCTCAGCATTTTGGGAGGCTGAGGTGGGCAGACTCTTGAGATCAGGAGTTTAAGACCAGCTTGGCCAAATTAGTGAAACCCCATTTCTACTAAAAATACAAAAAATTAGCCAGGTGTGGTGGTACGTGCCTGTAGTCCCAACTACTCAGGAGGTTGAGGCAGGAGAATCACTTGAACCTCGGAGGCGGAGGTTGCAGTGAGCCAAGAGCATGCTACTGCACTCCAGCCTGGGCGACAGAGCAGGACTCAGTCTCAAAAAAAATAAAAATAAAAATAAAAAAACCCAGAAAGGTGAGGAGGGCGGAATTTATTAAGCAAAAGGAGGGTCCTGTATGCAGGTATCCACCTGACAAATTGAATACAAGGCCACCACGCCCAAGTTGAAGAGGCCCAGCTCCTCCTCGGCATAAGGCATGAATTCCTGGTGACTCCACCCCATTCTTCCAGTGTGCATGCGGGCCCTTAGTCTGAGTCACCTTGCATTGATTTATTTCCCTTACTGTGCATGTGTTAAGGGATGGAATTTTTCACCATGGGCATGTTTAGGCAATCTCCCTATATATAATGACATGGACGGCACTTGGCTGTCTCCTGCCTCTATCACTAGTGGAAGTTAGCTAGCTGTCCTGGCTTCTACTTGTGTCTGCTTTCCACATATTAAAAAAAAAAAGAAAATTTAAGGCCGGGTGTGGTGGCTCATGCCTGTAATCCCAGCACTTTGGGAGGCCGAGGTGAGAGGAATGCCTGAGCTCAGGAGTTCGAGACCAGGCTGGGAAACGTGATGAAAACCTGTCTCTACAAAAAAATACCAAAATTAGCTGGGCAGGGTGGTGCATGCCTGTAGTCCCAGCTACTCAGGAGGCTGAGGTGGGAGGATTGGCTGAGAGGTTGCAGTGAGTGGAGATAGCACCACTGTACTCCAGCCCAGGCAACAGAGAGAGACCCCATTTCAAAAAAAAAAATTTTTTTTTTTTATAAGATAGGGTCTTACTGTTTTTCCCAGGCTGCTCTCAAACTCCTGGGCTCACGCAATCCTCCTGTCTCGGCTTCCTGCTAAATATAGTGAACCCCAAGTTTCTCTTCAAAGAATCAGTATATCAGTATGTTCAGCTCTCTTATTCTTTGATTCTCCATTTTAAAGTTCAACTTCCTGGTTCTCTTTGCCTCCTTGCGTCTAGTTTCAGTAAACAACTTTCCCATTCCCGCCAGTCACCTGCTCTGACCTAAGTCACCTTTAGTTATCTGTTCCTAACTATCCTTCCTGCCAAACTACTCATCCCACCACTCCAGCTCACACTCCTGCTCTTTTTAACATAGCCAACCAGAATTAGCTTAGACTGTGAGGTCCAACCCTAGCCATTAGAGGAATGACACAGCAGTAGGGATACTTGCATCAGGAATAAGAACTCCTGCCCCTCCCCTGTCCAGGTGTGCTCTCGCCATTATTCCATCTGCAAGGAGCACCCTTTCTGCAGAAAGTAAAAATTGCCTTGCTGAGAAAATTAATGTTTGAGTGCTATTTCTTTGAGGCACCAGGGAACAAGCATTTTGCATTTCTAACAATTTGGTGGCCTGTACAGGGACCCACTCTCCTCTGGGCAGTCTCCGGTCCTCTCTCGTGAGGAAGTGCCTCGCCACCTTGTTTTGGGAGCCTCAGGGGTGAGGAACCAAGACTTACCTGTGATGAATAAACCCAGACTCTCAGCAACGTAGAAAGAAACTGGCCAGTGACCTGGGGTAAAGGATCCTCACATACCACATGGACCAGACAACCTCATGCACAAGCCAAGGAAGGAAATGCCGGAGGAGTTGGTAAAGTATTTCTTTGGTAGTCAGGACTAAGGAAAGAAAAACTGCAGGGGCAGTGAAATATTCCTTGGTTGGGACATACCAAGGAAAGAGAAGCCCTAGGGGTGGTAAGGCATTCCTTAGCCAGGACTAAGGAAAGAAAAGCCACAGGAGGCAGTGAAGTATTCCTTGGTCAGGGTATCTTGGGAGTTAAAAAGAGGCAAGACATTTCCAGTAAGGGAAATTAAGCCTCATCCCAAAAGGTGAGACATTTCCAGTGAGGGAAATTGAGCCTCACCCCAAAAGGCAAGACATTTCCAGTGAGGAAAACTGAGCCTCATCCCAAAAGGTGAGACATTTCCAGTAGGGGAAATTGAGCCTCACCCCAAAAGGCAAGACATTTCCAGTGAGGAAAATTGAGCCTCATCCCAAAAGGTGAGACATTTCCAGTAGGGGAAATTAAGCCTCACTCCCAAAATGAGAAATACCCCAAGTAAGGTAAAGGATAAAAGAAATAAAGCTAGCAACAATAATATTCCCCCTAATAATCCCCGAGGACTAATGTTAAAATATTAGCAGGATAAAAAAAAAAAAAAAACTTAGAGAGACAGAGAGTCAGAGAGAGAGAGAGAGAGAAAGAGACAGAGTCAAAGAGAGAGAGAGAGAGAAAGAGAGAGATAGAAGTAGTAAAGAGAAAGCAATGTACCCTATTCCTTTAAAAGCCTGGGTAAATGTAAAACCTCTAATTGAAAATTGAAGGTCTTCTCCATGACCCTATAACACTCCAATACTGCCTGTAAAGAAGCCAGACGGGTCACACCAGTTAGTGCAAGACCTTAGAGCTATTAATCAAGTCCAAACTACCCACCCTGTTGTTACGGTAATAGATTTAAAAGATGCCTTCTGGGCTTGTCCGTTCACCGAAGACAGCCAGGACCTATTTGCCTTTGAGTGAGAAGACCCTCAACGCTGATTGAAAATAGCAATACCGATAGACAGTCTTACCTCAAGGTTTACGAAGTCTTCAAATTTATTTAGTCAAATATTAGAACAAGTCATTTAATTAGCAAAGGTAAATGGCAAATTGAGCTTGAATGGATTGAAGGCATCATATCCTTGCCTCTGCCGGAGACTAAACAAGAACTTAGAAACTTTTAAGATAAGTCAGATACTGTCATCTATGGATAGACTCTTATGCTGTACAAAACAAAACCCTTATACAAAAAACTCACGCAAGATGGGCAAAACCCCCTCCTCATTTGGCAATGACCAGAAATCCAACAGGTAGAAAGGTTAAAACATCTATTAGTAACTGCCCCTGTCCTAGCTTTACCCCCACTTAAGTAGCTATTCCATCTTGTTGTCAGTGTAAACAACCCGTAGCTTTCCTATCAAAAATCCTTAACCCAGTAACCCGCAGATGGCCCAAATGCATTTAATCTATAGCGGCAACTGCTTTGCTAACTGAAGAAAGCACAAAAATAACTTTAAGAGGAAACCTCATTTGAGCACACCTCACCAGGCCAGAACTATCCTAAGTCAAAAAAGCAAAAAGGCAGCTTACTCAAGAATCTTAAAGTATGAGGCTATTCTGTTAGAAAAATATGATTTAACATTAACCACTGGTAATTCCCTTAACCCTGTGGGTTTCCTAACAGGGGATCTAAATCTTAATTAACCACCAAACAAAGGTCCAACCAGACCTAGGAGGAACTCCCTTCAGGACAGGATGACAGATGGTTCCTCCCGGGTGATTGAGGGAAAAAGACACAATGGGTATTCAGTAATTGATAGGGAAACTCTTGTAGAAATAGGAAAATTGCCTAATAATTGGTCTGCTAAAATGTGGGAGCTGTTTGCACTCAGCCAAGCCTTAAAATACTTACAGAACCAGGAACCATCTATACTAAGTTAATTTGGACTAAAGAGGTCTTAGTAATAGCAAAGGATAATTAAAATCCCAAACTTACAAGGTTTTCAACAAAGTTTGCTAAAAGTTAACAGTGTAACATGTATTATCCTAACTTTGAATCTTGTGGCCTTAGGAAAGTGGAGACTGCCGCAAGCCAAAATTGCACCATTGCACCCCAGCCCAGGTAACAGAATGACACCTTGTCTAAAAAAACAGGCCAGGCGTGGTGGCTCATGCCTGTAATCCCAGCACTTTGGGAGGCCAAGGTGAGCGGATCACAAGACCATCCTGGCTAACAAGGTGAAACCCCGTCTCTACTAATAATACAAAAACAAAATTAGCCGGGCGTGGTGGCGGGTGCCTGTAATCCCAGCTACTTGGGAGGTTGAGGTTGCAGTGAACTGAGATCACGTCACTGCACTGTAGCCTGGGCAACAGAGCAAGACTCTGTCTCAAAAAAAGAAAAAAGAAAAATAAAAGAACAAAAAACAAAACAAAAAAACCCCTGGAAAATGAAGTTTATCAAGCTACAGACTCTGCCTTTGTTTGTGTGTCTGTATGTATATATGTTTATGAATGTCATGTGGATGTGATATTTCATTACCAAAATACATGAAAACTCTAATTAATTGGGTTAAAGAAAAAGTAAACATTTACATTATATATTTTATGAGAAAAATATAAACTAACTCAAATGCCTTTTAGTTCAAATGATTTGTGTAAATTGTTGGTAACTAAGACTAGTTTAATACTGTTGATTTAATGAAAACAACTGTGTCCTCTGATTAACAACATATCCGTGTATTTAACTTTAGAGTTCTGCCTAAAGTGCTAAGTTCCTAACATTTGTGGGCTGTAAACATGATTACAAAGAAAAAACTGAAGATGATCATATAAGCACCCAATGGGTTCACCTTGCCCACTGCCTAGACACAGCCGATTTCTCAAGACAGGGGAATTGCAATAGAGGAGGAGTAATTCACACAGAGCCAGCTGTGCAGAGACCAGGGTTTTATTACTCAAATCAGTCTCCCCAAGCAATTTGGGAGCAGAAATTTTAAGGACAACTTGGTGGGTGGGGAGAACCCAGAGGTGAAGCTGTCTTCTTGCACTCAGTCAGTTCATGGGTAGGGGCCACAATATCAGATGAGCCAGTTTATCAATGGGTGGAGCCAGCTGATCCATCTAGTGCAGGGTCTGCAAAATATCTCAAGCACTGATCTTAGGAAAAATTTAGGGAGGGTCATCATCTTTTAGCCTTCAGCTGCATGACTCCTAAATTGTAATTTCTAATCTTGTGGCGAATGTTAGTCCTACGAAGACAGTCTAGTCCCCAGGCAAGATGGACTAACAAAGACAGCTTGTAGGCTAGAAGCAAGATGGTCAGTTAAGTTAGATCTCTTTCACTGTCTCAGTCATCATTTTGCAAAGGCAGTTTCTTTTTTTCTTTTCTTTTCTTTTTTTTTTTTGAGACCGAGACTTGCTCTTGTTGCCCAGGCTGGAGTGCAATGACGCGATCTCAGCTCACTACAACCTCCATCTCCTGGGTTCAAGTGATTCTCCTGTCTCAGCCTCCCGAGTAGCTGGGATTACAGGCGTCCACCATCACACCTGGCTAATTTTTTCAATTTTTTTAGAGAAAGAGTTTCAGGGCCAGGCGCGGTGGCTCAAGCTTGTAATCCCAGCACTTTGGGAGGCCAAGACGGGCAGATCACGAGGTCAGGAGATCGAGACCATCCTGGCTAACACGGTGAAACCCTGTCTCTACTAAAAACTACAAAAAACCAGCTGGGCGAGGTGGCGGGCGCCTGTAGTCCCAGCTACCTGGGAGGCTGAGGCAGGAGAATGGCCTCAACCTGGGAGGCGGAGCTTGCAGTGAGCTGAGATCTGGCCACAGCACTCCAGCCTGGGTGACAGGGCGAGACTCCGTCTCAAAAAAAAAAAAAAAAAAAAAAAAAAGAGAAAGAGTTTCAGCATGTTGGTCAGGCTGGTCTCTAACTCCTGACCTCAGATAATACACTTGCCTGGGCCTCCTAAAGTGCTGGGATTACAGGCATGAGCCACTGCTCGGCCCTGCAAAGGCAGTTTCAGTAGCTAACTTTATTTAATGAGCTACTCAAGCATAATTCTTAAGAATAAATAAAACTTTATTTACTTTTTTATTTATGTTTTTTATTATTTACCGTAAGGTTTACTTGCAAAAGAGAATAAATAAACGTTTATAAATGAGCTTTACATTGTTTAAAAAATCTTTTTCAATATCTTAAAGTCATGTTATGTCAACTTGGGTAATAGCTAATCACAAAATGTCTGAGTCATCTATATGATACAGAAAAGCTTAATATTTAGTTCTGTTAAGCAACAAAAAATTGTGGAAACATCTTTCTAAACATTAGAAAATAGTTTTTTTCACAAAATCTCATATGAACCATCTCAAAGTACTTGCTTCCGAGTTTTTTCTTTCTTTTTTTGTTTTTTTGTCTGTTTGTTTGATGTTGTTTTTCTTTTACAAGCCCACAACGAACATAACTTCCTAGGATTTCCAGTGGAAATCAGGGTTAGGCTGGTTCCATATTTTTGCAATTGCAAATTGTGTTGCTATGCACATGCGTGTGTAAGTCTGTTTCATATAATGACTTCTATTCCTTTGGGTAGATGCCCATTAGTGGGACTGCTGTATCAAATGGTAATTCTACTTTTCGTTCTTAAAGGATTCTCCATACTATTTTCCATAGTGGTTGTACTACTTTACATTCCCAGCAGCAGTGTAAAAGTGTTCCCTTTTCCCCACATCCACTTCAACATCTATTATTTTTTGATATTTAAGTTATGGCCATTCTTGCAAGAGTAAGGTGGTATTGCACTGTGGTTTTGATTTGCGTTTCCCTGATAATTAGTGATGTTGAGCATTTTTTTCACGTTTGTTGGCCATTTGTATGTCTTCTTTTGATAATTGTCTATTCATGCCCTTAGCCCACTTTTCAATGGGATTTTTTTTTTTTTTTTTTCTGATTTGTTTGAGTTCCTGGTAGATTCTGGATATTAGTCCTTTGTTGGATGAATAGTCTGTGAAAATTTTCTCCCACTCTGGGGGTTCTCTGTTTACTCTGCTGATTTATTTTATTTTATTTTATTTTATTTTTGAGACAGGGTCTCGCTCTGTCACCCAGGCTGTAGTGCAGTGGTACGATCTCGGCTCACTGTAACCTCTGTCTCTCAGGTTCAAGCAATTCTCCCGCCTCAACCTCCCGAGTTGCTGGGATTACAGGCGTGCACCACCACGCTCAGATAATTTTTGTATTTTTAGTAGAGATAGGGTTTCAGCATGTTGGCCAGGCTGGTTCGAACTCCTGACCTCAGGTGACCACCCGCCTTGGCCTCCCAAAGTGCTGGGATTACAGGCGTGAGCCACTGCACCTAGTCAAGTCTGCTGATTTTTTTTTCCCCTGCTGAAGCTTTCTAGTTTAATTAAGTCTCATCTATTTATTTTTGTTTTTGTTGCATTTGCTTTTGGGTTCTTAGTCATTAACTCTTTACCTTAGTCAATGTCTAGAAGAGTTTTTCCAATGTTATATTCTAGAATTTTTATGGTTTCAGGTATTAGATTCAAGTCTTTGATCCATTTTGAGTTGATTTTTGTATACGGTGAGACATGAGGATTAAGTTTCATTCTTCTGCATGTGACTTGCCAACAATCCCAGCACCATTTGTTTAGGGTGCACCATTTATTGAATACGGTGTCCTTCTCCACTTTATGTTTTTGTTTGCTTTGTCAAAGATCAGTTGGCTTTAAATATTTGGCTTTATTTCTGGGTACTCTATTCTGTTGCATTGATGTACATGCCTATTTTTATACCAGCACCATGCTGTTTTGGTAACTATAGCCTTGTAGTATCGTTTGAATTCAGGTAATGTGATGCCTCCAGATTGGTTCTTCTTACTTAGTCTTACTTTGGCTATGTGGGCTCTTTTTTGGTTCCATATGAATTTTAGGATTTTATTTTTATAGTTCTGGGAAAAATAATGATGGTATTTTGACAGGAATTGCACTGAATTTGTAGATTGCTTTTGACTGGTCATTTTCACAATATTGATTCTACCCATCCATGAACATGAGATGTGTTCCCATTTGTTTGTGTCATCTATGATTTATTTCAGCAATACTTTGTAGTTTTTCTTGTTGAGATCTTTCACATGCTTGGTTAGGTATATTTCTAAGTCTTTTATTTTTTTACAGCTGTTAATAAAAGGGTTGAGTTCTTGATTTGATTCTCAGGTTGGTCATTGCTGATGTATAGCCATGCTACTTATTTGTGTACATTGATTTTATATCCTGAAACTTTACTGAATTCATTTATCAGGTTAGGAGCTTTTTGGATGAATCTTTAGGGTTTTCTAGATATACAATCATATCATCAGTAAACGGCAACAGTTTGACTTCCTCTTTACCAATTTGAATGCCCTTTATTTCTTTCTCTTGTCTGATTATTCTGTCTAGGATTTCCAGTACTATATTGAATAGCAGTGATAAAAGTGGGTATCCTTGTCTTGTTCCAGTTCTCAGGGGGAATGCTCTCAACCTTTCCATGTTCAGTATAATGTTGACTGAGGGTTTGTCATAGATGGTTATTACCTTGAGGCAAATCCCTTCTATGCCGATTTTGTTTAGGGTTTTAATCATAAAGGGATGCTGGATTTTGTCAAATGCTTTTTCAGCATCTATTGAGATGATCATATGATTTTTGTTTTTAATTCTGTTTACGTGATGTATCACATTTATTGACTTGCATATGTTAAACCATCCCTGCATCCCTAGAATAAAACCCACTTTATCGTGATGTGTTATCTTTTCGATATGCTGTTGGTTTTGCTTAGCCAGTATTTTGTTGAGGATTTTTGCATCTATGTTCATCAGGTATATTGGTCTGCATTTTTGTTGTTGTTGTTATGTCTTTTCCTGGTTTGGGTATTAGAGTGATACTGGCTTCATAGGTTTTTTTTTGGACAAAGTTTTACTCTTGTTGCCCAAGCTGGAGTGCAGTGGTGCAATCTTGGCTCACTGCAATCTCTGCCTCCCAGGTTCAAGCAATTCTCCTGCCTCAGCCTCATGAGTAGCTGGAATTACAGCGCCTGCCACTACACCCAGCTAATTTTTGTATTTTTAGTAGAGACGGGGTTTCACCATGTTGGCCAGGCTGGTCTTGAACTCCGACCTCAAGTGATCTGCCTGCCTTGGCCTCCCAAAGTGCTGGGATTACAGGCATGAGCCACTGTACCCGGCCTTCATAGATTTAGGGAGGATTTCCACTTTCTCTGTCTTTTAGAATAATTTCAGTATGATCAGTACCAATTCTTCTTCAAATGTCTGATAGAATTCATCTGTGAATCCATCTAGACCTGGACTTTTTTTTTGCTGTTGGCATTTTTTTTTTCATTATTGTTTCAATCTCACTGCTTGTTATTGGTCTGTTCAGAATTTCTATTTCTTCCTGATTTAATCTAGGAGGCTTGTATATTTCCAGAAATGTATCCATCTCCTCTAGGTTTTCTAGTTTGTGTGTGTAAAGGTGTTCATAGTAGTCTTGAATCATTTTTTATTTCTGTGGTATCAGTAGTAATATCTCCCATTTCATTTCTAATTGAACTTATTTGGATCTTCTCCCTTCTTTTTTTGGTTTATCTCATTAATGATCTATCATTTTTTTTTTGAAAGAACTAGTTTTTTGTTTCATTTATATTTTATATTTTTTTTATTTCAATTTCATTTAGTTCTGCTGTGATCCTTATAATTTTTTTCCTCTGCTGGATTTGGGTTTGGTTTGCTTTTGTTTCTCTAGTTACTTGAGGCGCGACCTTAGATTGACTATTTGTGCTTTTTCAGATATAGGCATTTAATGCTATGAGCTTTCCTCTCAGAACCACTTTTGCTGTATGCCAGATGTTTTGATAATTTCTGTCACTATTATCATTCAGTTCAAGGAATTCTTTAATTTCCATCTTGACTTCATTGCTGATCCAGAGATCATTCATGAGCAGATTATTAAGCTTCCCTGTATCTGTATAGTTTTGAGCGTTCTTTTTGGAGTTAATTTCCAGTTTTTTTCCACTATGGTCTGAAAGAGTACTTGATATAATTTCAATTTTCTTAAATTTATTAAGACATGTTTTGTGGCCCATCATATGTTTTATCTTGGAGAATGTTCCATGTGCTGCTGAAAAGAATGTATACTCTGCAGTTGTTAGGTAGAATGTTCTGTAAATATCTGTTAAGACCATTTGTTCTACGGTATAATTTAAATCCTTTGTTTGTTTGTTTGTTTGTTTCTTTCTTTTTTTTTTTTTTGAGAGAGTCTCACCCTGTCATCCAGGCTGGAGTACAACGGCAGGATCTCGGCTCACTGCAATCTCCACCTCTGGGGTCCAAGCAGTTCTCCTGCCTCAGCCTCCCGAGTAGCTGGGATTACAGGTATTTGCCACCACACCCAGCAAATTTTTGTATTTTTAGTAGAGATGGGGTTTCACCATGTTGGCAAGGCTGGTCTCGAATTCCTGACCTCAGGTCATCTGCCCACTTTGGCTTCCCAAAGTGCTGAGATTACAGATTGTTTCTTTGTTTACTTTTTGTCTTGATGACTTGTCTAGTGCTGTCACTGGAGTATTAAAGTTCCCAACTACTATTTTTTTTTTTTTTTGAAATGGAGTCTCAGTCTGTCTCCCACACTGCAGTGCAGTGGCACAATCTCAGCTCACTGCAACCTCTGCCTCCTGAGTTCAAGCAATTCTTCTACCTCAGCCTCCAGAGTAGCTGGGATTACAGGTGTGTGCTACCACACCAAGCTACTTTTTGTATTTTTAGCAGGGAAACGATTTTGCCATGTTGGCCAGGCTGGTCTCAAACTCCTGACCTCAGGTGATCCACCCGCTTTGGCCTCTCAAAGTGCTGGGATTACAGGTGTGAGCCATCGCACCTGGCTATCCTCTACTATTATTGTGTTGCCATCTATCACGTTTCTTAGGTCTAGTAATAATTGTTTTATAAATTTGGGACCTCCAGTGTTAGGTGCATATATATTTAGGACTGTGATATTTTCTTGTTGAAATGATCCTTTCATCATTATATAAGGTCCCTCTTTGTCTTTTTTAACTTGTTGCTTTAAAGTCTGTTTTGTCTGATATAAGAATAGCTACTCTTGCTCCCTTTTGGTTTCCATTTGCAAGGAATATCTTTTTCCACTCCTTTACATTAAGTTTATGTGAATCCTTATGCATTATGCCAGTCTCTTGAAGACAGAAGATATGTGGTTGGTAGATTTTTATCCATTCTGCCATTCTGTATCTTTTTTTTTTTTTTTTTGAGACAGAGTCTCGCTCTGTCACCCAGGCTGGAGTGCAGAGGCGCAATCTCAGCTCACTGCAAGCTCCGCCTCCTGGGTTCACACCATTCTCCTGCCTCAGCCTCCTGAGTAGTTGGGACTACAGGCACCCGCTGCCACGCCCAGCCTATGTTTTTGTATTTTTAGTAGAGATGGGGTTTCACCATGTTAGCCAGGATGGTCTAGATCTCCTGACCTTGTGATCCGCCCGCCTTGGCCTCCCAAAGCACTGGGATTACAGGCGTGAGCCACCGCACCCGGCCCATTCTGCATCTTTTAAGAGGAGCATTTAGGCCATTTACATTCATCTTTAGTATTGAGATGTGAGGTACTATTTTATTCTTTGTGCTAGTTGTTGCCTGAATACCTTGTTTGTTTTTCATTGTTTTACTGTTTCATAGGCCCTGTGAAATTTATGCTTTAAGGAGGTTCTATTTTGGTATATTTTGAAGCTTTCTTTCAAGATTTAGAACACCTTTTACCATTTCTTGTAGTGCTGGCTTAGTAGTGACAAATTCTCTCAGCATTTGTCTGAAAAATAATTTCTCCCTTTTTCATATATGAAGGTTATTTTTGCTGGATACAGAATTCTTGGCTGGCAATTATTTTGTCTGAGGATGCTAAAGATAGGACCTCAATCACTTCTGGTTTGTAGAGTTTCTGCTAAGAAATCTGCTGTTAATCTGATAGGCTTTTCTTTGTAAGTTGTCTGAGGCTTCTGCCTCACAGCTCTCAAGATTCTTTCCTTCATTTTGGCTTTAGATAACCTGATGACTATGTGTGTAGGTGATCTTTTTGCAATGATTCTCCCTGGTGTTCTTTGAGCTTCTTCTATTTGGATGTTTAGATCTGTAGCCAGGCCAGAGAAGTTTTCCTTGATTATTCCCTCAAATAAGTTTTCCAAACTTTTAGATTTCTCTTCTTCCTCAGGGATCCCAATTATTCTTAGTTTTGTCCATTTAACATAATCCCCAATTTTTTGGTGGCTTTCTCCATTTTGTAAAATTCCTTTTTCTTTGTCTTTGTCTGATTGGGTTAATTCAAAAGCCTTGTCAAGCTCTGAAGTTTTTTCTTCTACTTGTTCTAGTCTATTGTTGACACTTTCCAGTGCATTTTGTATTTCTCTAAGTGTGTCTTTCATTTCCAGAAGTTGTGATTGTTTTTTATTTTCTTTTTTTATTATTTTTTTGAGACAAGAGTTTTGCTTTTTTTGAGACAAGAGTTTGCACTCCCAGGCTGGAGTGCAATGGCATGATCTTGACTCACCACAACCTCCATCTCCTGGGTTCATGCAATTCTCCTGCCTCAGCCTCCCAAGTAGCTGGGATTACAGGCACGCACCACCATGCCCAGCTAATTTTATATTTTTAGTAGAGATGAGGTTTCTCCATGATCAGCCCGCCTTGGCCTCCCAAATTCCCAAATGCTGGGGTTACAAGCGTGAGTCACCATGCTTGGCCCAGTTGTTTTTTCTTTATGATATTTATATCTCTAAAGAATTTTTCATCCATGTCCTGTATTGTTTTTCAACTTTTTTTTTTTTTTTTTTTTTGAGACAGGGTCTCACTCGTCACCCAGCCTGGGTGCAGTTGCATGATCTTGGCTCACTGCAACCTCTACCTCCTAAGTTCAAGTGATCCTTCCACCTCAGCATCCTGAGTAGCTGGGGCTACAGGGATGTACCACCAAGCCAGGCTTTTTTTTTTTTTTTCAGTAGAGACAGGGTTTTGCCATTTTGGCCAGGCTGGTCTCAAACTCCTGGCCTCAAGTGACCTTCCTTGGCTTCCCAAAGTGCTGGGATTACAAGTGTGAGCCACTATACCTGGCCTGATTTTTCCATTTCTTTAAGTTGGTTTTCACATTTTTCTAGTATCTCCTTGAGTGGCTTAATAATCAACCTTCTGAATTCTTTATTTGGCAATTCAGAGACTTCTTCTGGGTTTGGATCCATTGCTAGGAAGGTAGTGTGGTCTTTTGTGGGCATTATAGAACCTTGTTTTGTCATATTACGTGAATTATGTTTTTGATTTCTTCTCATTGGGAAGACTATTTTAGTGGAAAAATCTGGAACGCAAGGGCTGCTGCTCAGATTCTTTTGCCCTACCGGGTGATCCCTTGATGTGGTGTACTCCGCCTTTCCTTAGGCATGAGACTTTCTGAGAGCTGGATTGTGGTGACTGTTATTGCTCTTCTGGGTCTAGGCAGCCAGTGGGGCTTCCAAGCTCCAGGATCATGCTGGGGTCTGCAAAGCGTCTTGTGATGTGATCCATATTCAGGTCTCCCAGCTATGGATCCCAGCACCTCCTCTGGGGGAGATGGCAGGGGAGTGACACAGACTCTATGAGAAGCCTTGGTTGTAGACGTTTAGTGTGCTTGCTTTCTCAAATGCTGGTTATGATAGCAGTGATGTCGCCACATGGACAGGACCTCTGTTTAGCCAGGATGTTGCAGAGAGTGGAATAAGCTATTTTTTCCTTCCTTGGAGCAGGGTTATTTTGTCACGAGTTGCTGCCATACCGTGAGTTGGTGGCCTCCAGCCAGGAGGTGGTACTTTCAGGAGAGCACCAGCTGTGGTAGTAGAAGGGGGATATAAGCTTGCCCTAAGTTGGTCAGGATAAGTGTTCAGGTTTCTCAGGTGATGAGTAGGGCCATAAAGTTCCCAAGAGTTTGTCTTTTGTGATTGGGCACTGGGGTGGGTAGGGAAATACCATCAGGTTGGGGCAGGATAAGGCATGTCTGAGCTCAGACTCTTTTGCCACAGCCACTGTAGGAGGCTGATTCTCAGACAAATGGGGTTATGTTCCAGTGTGGATTATGGCTGCCTCTGTCACCAGGAGAGTGAGGGAAAGTAAGTAGCCACAGGGCTCACCCAGCTCCCACACAGTTGGCAAGGCCAGTTTCACTCCCACTGTGCCCCGCTAACAGCGCAGTTTATCTCCAGGCAGCTGGTGTGCAGGACTCAGACCTAGTCCCAGGGTATAAGTTTCCCCACTGAGAAAGCAAGCATGGCTTTCAGGCCTCACCCCTCCCTGCCCACACTGTCAGCTGTGGCTCCCATGCTCCTTTCTGCAGCAGTTCACTTTTACCCCTGATTTCTGCTCGACAGAGTTTGCACCCAGTCAAAATTATTACAAAGTTGAGTTGGAAGCTTATTTCACCCTGCCCAAATTCTGCCAACTGTCTTCCTCAATGGCCTCTATGAGATACAGTCAGAGATGGCTTCCCTGGCCCAAGCTGGACAATGGGAGCACCTACAAGGCTCTTCCTGCCACTGTTTTTTTCTACTTTTATATTTTACACTAAATCCATTTCAGCTCTAGGCACAGTTAAATCCTTCTTCCATAATCTGGTTTTGAGGTTCCCCAGTGGAGATGTGTGTTCAGAGGCAGGTTTCCCCCTCCTCACACGTTGGGAACTCATAGATTTTCACCCATCTCATGGAATTTGCAGCAGTGTGCTGTGAGGCCGAGGTGGGAGGATCGCTTTAGCCCAGGAATTTGAAACCAGCCTGGGCAACATGGCAAGACCCAGTCTTGGTCTGTACAAAAAATTAAATAATAGCTGGGCATGGTGGCATATGTCTGTAATCCTAGCTATCAGGAGGCTGAGGCCGGAGCATCACTTGAGCCCAGGACTTTGAAGCTGCAGTGAGCTATTGTTGTGTCAGAGTACTCCAGCCTGGGTGACAGAGCAAGACTCTGTTTCTAAATAAATAGACTATTTTTTAAAGTAGTTTTAGTTTCATGTAGATTTTTACATATGGTGTGAGGCAAGGGGTCTAACTTCATTCTTTTGCATGTAGCTATCCAGTTGTCCTAGAACCATTTGTTGAAAGGATGTTTGTTTCTCACCGAATTGGCACCCTGGTTGAAAATCAATTGAACACAGATGTATGAGTTTATTTATAAACTCTTAATTCTATTCCATTTGTCAATATGTCTATATGTAGGCCAATACCATACCATTTTGATTATTTTGGTTTTGTAGTAAGTTTTGATTATTGTAGCTTTGAAATTAGAAAGTGTGAGTGAGTCCTCCAGGAACGTTGTTATTTTTTTCCAAAATAGTTTGGCTTTTCTTGGTCTCTTGCATTTCCATATTAATTGTATGATTACTTTGTCAATTTGTACAAAGAAGCTGGCTGGGATTTTGTTTGGTCTTCTTTAATTTATTTCAACAATTTTCAGTGTACAAGTCTTGTACATCTTTTGCTAAATCTATTCCTAAGTGTTTTATTCTTTTTGCTGTTATTGTAAGTAGAATTTTCTTTCCTTTCTTTCTCTCTCTCTTTCTCTTTCTTTCTTTCTTTTGTTGAGATGGAGTCTTGCTCTGTTGCCCAGGCCGAAGTGCGTGGCATGATCTCAGCTCACTGCAACCTCCACCTCCCGGGTTCAAGGGATTCTCATGCCTCAGTCTCCCAAGTAGCTGGGACTACAGGCATGTGCCACCACACCCTGCTAATTTTTGTATTTTAGTAGAAACGAGGTTTCACCATGTTGGCCAGGCTGGTCTCGAACTCCTGGTCTCAAGTTATCTGCCCATCTCAGTTTCCCAGGAAGTGCTAGGATTACAAGCACGAGCCAGCACGCCCAGCCATTGTAAGTAGAATTGTGTTCTTAACTCCACTTTCAGAGAAAGTGTCTTTTTACTTCATTGGATGCAACTGGAGTCCTCTGCTGCTTGCTGTTGTTCTACTTAATAACACTGAAGGACCAGAGAGGCCCTTTGTGGGCAGGTATCCAAGGCCTGGATGTCTCTCATGAGACACACATGTGAGTTCTTAGAGGGCGCCACAGGTCTCCACAGAGTACAGTTCCTTGGTGTGGGACACTGATCTCCAGGTCCAGGATTCCCACTTCCCCACTCAGCTACTGCAACAATGGCTGATCCCATAGTTTCCAATATAGTTTTCATGTCCCCCTAAACCTCATGTTAAAATTTAGTCCTCCATGTTAGAGGTGGGGCCTAATGCAAGGTGTTTTGCTCAGTCATGGGGCAGATGCCTCATGAAGGGCTTGGTGCTCTCCTTGTGGTACTGAGTCTCACTCTATTAGTTCCCAGGAAAGCTGGTCACTAAAAACAGCCTGGCACCTCCTCCCACTTCTTGCCTCCCCTCTCACCATGTGATCTCTGAATCTGCCAACTCCCCTTACCCTTCTGTCACTGGTGGAAACAGCCAGAAGCCCTTGCCAGAAGCAGATGCTAGCATCATGCTTTTTTTTTTTCTTCCTGAGATTCTGTTGCCCAGGCTGGAGTGCAGTGGCATGATCTCAACTCAGCAACTTCCACCTCCCAGGTTCAAGCAGTTCTCTTGCCTCAGCCTCCTGAGTAGCTGGGATTATACGTGCGCCACCATGCCCGCCTAATTTTTGTATTTTTAGTAGAGACGGGGTTTCACCATGTTGGTCAGGCTGGATCATGCTTCT
>NW_012115155.1:3833069-3859348 GCF_000951035.1 Colobus angolensis palliatus | reverse complement strand
AGCCAGGATGGTCTCGATCTCCTGACCTTGTGATCCGCCCGTCTCGGCCTCCCAAAGTGCTGGGATTACAGGCTTGAGCCACCACGCCCGGCCTGGATCATGCTTCTTATACAGCCTGCAGAACTGTGAGACAAATAATCCTCTTTTCTTTATAAATTACCCAGCCTCAAGTATTCCTTTATAGCAACACAAAAGGGCTAAGATAACATCCTTTTGGGTTTCCTTCCCCACAGTATTCATACCTCTTGGGTAGTATTCAAGAAGGATAGGGCAAATCCGTGTAGCTCCCATTGTATCCACTTGATAAACAGGGGCTTTCCACATATTGAGACTTACCATATTAATTACTATAATATAGTAATTAATATGGTATAATAAGGCACAGGAATAATAACCTGACTGATAGAGAGTCCAGGATATATGATGAAAGTGCCATTACCCACCTGTGGGGAAGAAATGTAATATTCAATTAATGGTTTCTAAACAATTGCTTGTCGATGTAGAAAAAAAATAAAACTAGCTCTTGACCTCACACCACACACAAGTTAATTCCAGGCATATAAAAGACTTAAAGGTTGTAAAAAATAAAACTTTAAAAAAACTAAATAAAAATATTGGAGAATATCTTATGACCTTAGAGTGAAAAATGATGTTTTATAGAAATAATAAGCATAAATAAAAAATAAAAGATTCATAAGTATGTTCATGAAAATATATCATTATAAAAGTGAAAAGTCAAGCCGCAGATTAGGAGAAGATATTGGCAATGCATACAATAAGGATTTACATAATGACTATAGAACATTTTTCAGAATGAACAACAAAATGTTCAGCAGCTCACCGGGCGTGGTGGCTCATGCCTGTAATCCCAGCACTTTGGGAGGCTGAGGCGGGTGGATCATGAGGTCAGGAGATCCAGAACATCCTGGCTAACATGGCGAAACCCCATCTCTACTAAAAACACAAAAAATTAGCCTGGCGTGGTGGCGAGCGCCTATAGTCCCAGCTACTTCAGAGGCTGAATAGTGTGCACAGGAGACCGGAGAATAGCGTGAACCTGGGAGGCGGAGCTTGCAGTGAGCTGAGATCTCCCCACTGCACTCCAGCCTGGCCGACAGAGCCAGACTCTGTCTCAAAAAAAAAAAAAAAAAATTTCAGCAGCTTATCTGAAAAGTGACCTAGGCAGAAGAGATCGAAATTGTCTATGAACACATGGAAAGGTACTCACCCCATAAGGAATCAGAGAAATTAAAACCAGAAGGAAATAGTATTTCACACTCTTCAGATTCACAAAAAATTAAAACTCTAAAAATACACAGTCCTTGTGTTAGTCTCATAACCTGCTATTTTGGGACGTTTTTTGCTAAATTCAAGATTTGCACACACACACTGAGACCTTGTAAATGTCACTAGACAAACTCTTTCACACATGCACCAGTTTTATAAAAATGTTTACAGTAGCAACTTTAAAATAAAACAGCAAATGAAACAAAGCAAATAAAAAAACCCGGAAACTCACTAGATGTCAGTCAATAGGAGAATAGCTAAATGTTGAAACATTCATACAATGGAACACCATAAAGCAGTTAAAATGAATTAGCTGGCCTGGTACAGCAGCTCGGGCCTGTAGTCCCCAGCTACTCAGGAGTCTGAGGCAAGAGGTCACTTGTGTTTGGGAGTTCAAGGCCACAGTGTGCTATGATTGTGCCTGTGAACTGCCACTGCATTCTAGCCTGGGCAACATAGTGGGACCTCATCTCCAAAAAATAAAATAAATTAGTTATAGCAATCCTATTCATCAATAGGATAAATCTCAAAAACTTAGTATTAAGCAAAAAACAAACAAACAAAACAAAAAAAACACACGCAAGTTGTAGAAAGATATATACAATATGATAGCATCTATGCAGCTTAAAATATGAAAATAATGCTAAACATCACTTAGGGATACACTTACATATAGGAAAACCACATGAACAGGCATGGAAATATAAGCATCAAATTCAGTGGGGAGGGAAGAAAATGGGGTCTGGTGGGGCTACACAAGGAGTTCATTGTAGTCACTATTCTTTTTGGTGTGCCTGAAATATTAAAGGCAAACAAAAACAGAATAACTCCCAGTGTTATGAGATAGCTCCAAATTCAATTTTCTCTAAACTCTTGTATTCAGTTCTAATTTCAGCCTACTGCTTCCACAGAATGTCTGCTTTCAGCCTGGTGACACAATTGTTTTTAACTTTAACCAGATGACTAAGACACTTCTTTGTCTTAGGGAAGCCAAATACTTCCAGTCAGCAAGTCTACACAGGTATTTCTTGTGACTTTATAATAAAGGTTTTCTATTCCAAATATTCTAACCTGTTTGCTGTGAAAGGGGTGTTCATACAGAAAACCAAACACCGCATGTTCTCACTCAAAAGTGGGAGTTGAACAATGAGAACACATGGACACAGGGAGGGGAACGTCACACACGGTGGCCTCTCAAGGGATGGGGGGCAATGGGAGGGAGAGCATTAGGACAAATACCTAATGAATGCGGGGCTTAAAACCTAGGACAGCAGGTTGATGGGTGCACCAAGCCACCACGGCACATGTATACCTACGTAACAAACCTGCACGTTCTGCACATGTATCCCAGAACTTAAAATATAATAAATAAATAAATAAAATAAATTTAAAAAGGGGTGTTCATAAGCTCGATATGATACCTTTTGGAACATGGGTTCAATGTGAGTTGTCAAATTTGTCAGCCAGCTCTAAGACTACTGAAATGCCGTCAGGATGATCTAGCTCTAGCTCTGGATCTGTCACTAACTACGAGTGTGAGACCTTAACAGATCTGGCCTTCAGTTTTTCATCATAAAATAAGGACAGTGGATTAAATGATCTCTAAGTTACCTTCTAGATCTAACTTTTCATGATTCTAAGGCAGAATTTGAGACTCTGCCAAGAAATTCCTTGGCTCTGAAGTTTCTCTCTCGTGACAGTTCCACTAAGCTGGTTGGTTCAATACTGGACATCCCCAGGCAACTTTTAGGGAGGCTGTTTTCCATGTGCCTAAGTTGAAAGTGTGGAGTCCAATTACCCCATCTGCCATTAGGCAAGGTCCTGGCGGCTCATCTAGGTATACACTAGTTATTGGTTAGCATTGTCTTTGTAACTTACACAGGTGGTTACCCGATAAATCCCTTGAAGTGGCTGATAGTCTTTTTACAATAACATTTTCCTACTTTTCCCCTATTTTGCATTAATAGTAATCTAATTTGTTTTCTGAGGTATGGTACAAGTACTTTTTGTTTATATTGCAATATTATGTTATCAATGGACAAAGAGGGCTCATTGGTAAGAAAGGTATGGAAAGGTATGATTTTGCTTTTTGAATTTACATAAATGTAAAATACTAAGTTCAGTGGGAGTAAGAAGTGTCAGCTTCTAGTCAAATCTGTCCATTTCAAGAGGTGGCAACTAACTACCTGTTGCAGTCAGGAATTACAGGTTAAAAGCAACCAACGTTAGTTTAATTCATGCGGTGTTTGAATACAAAATAAAGGAGATGGGCAAGCGGGGAAGTTTCAATATTACACAGTTAATAGCAGGAAGGATACCCAGTCCCAGATGACTCAGAATGCCAATGCAGTGTGGTCATAATGTAGAGAAATACAGTCCATGAGTGAGGACAGAGCTGGGGAAGTTATGTAGCTATAGTATGAACCAGCAAAGGCAAATTTTGGAAAGTGATAGAATCAAATACATTTGAGGATTAGTGACTGTGAACAGACTGATGAGAAACTATGCTCAATGTTGTATACACTATATTGAAAAATTAGAGGAAGCAATAGGAAAACTAGAAAACCTGGCATGAATATAAGTAGATTATCTGAAGAGATGAAAAAAGACTCAAGTTACTGCAAACAGCAGAAGACAAGAGAATTTCACCTGCAATAGGAAACTCTAAATAAATAATACTAGCTAGGAAATATGGCAAATACAAATCTTGAAATAATTTTAAAACGTGTTGATTTTTTTTTTTAAGACAAAGGGTCTCACTATGTTGCCCAGACTGGATTCAAACTGCTAGGCTCAAGCAATCCTCCTGACTCAGTCTTCCAAGTAGTTAGGACTACAGGCACACACCACCTTCCTGGCAAAATCTGTTGATTTCTTAATGCATCATCTAACTTTTTAAACTGCAGGCTGACAGAGTCACAGACTCCACCTTTGTTTCAAGTACTGCTATGATATAACTAACGTTGCAAAAACAAAAATAGAAGAAACACAGTCATGAAATTGCTGTAGTTGCAGTCCAAGATTCCCATGCACGACAATCAGGCAGTATGCCAACATTTGTAAACAAATAGCTGGAATTATCTTATGCCTAATATAAGTGAACAAATACTGACCAGGATCTGTTGTCCTAAGGATTATCCTGCCTCAGCCTCCTGAGTAGCTGGGACTACAGGCGACCGCCACCACACCAGCTAATTGTATTTTTAGTAGAGACAGGGTTTCACCATGTTGGCCCAGCTGGTCTCGAACTCCTGACAGCAGGAGATCTGCCCACCTTGGCCTCCCAAAGGGCTGGGATTACAGGCATGAGCCACCACATCCGGCCTCATTTGCACGTTCTGATCTAGCTAATAAACTGTTTCCTCATTTTGCTGTATGAAAGTGACCTTGAAGTGTGTGTGTATGTGATGGTCCACAAGTCAAAATATGCCCATTTTTGGAGATATTATCTGTGAAGCTCCGTATGCCCTTGTTAAAATGGAAAGCTGAAGGGGTGCTCAAAACTGTAAGAGTAAACAAACCCTGTCCAAATGAGAACTAGTCTAAATCATTATTGTAGTTCTAAGAGTTTGAAATAGGTCATAATTGTGAGTTGCAATGTTTTGTTTATTTGGTTTAGCTCAAGATGTTGCCTTCGTTCCTCCCCAGCTCTCTTTGACTCACCCACACCTGTTAGGTGCTCCCTTTTATGTTTCTATAGCACTCTGCACACATCTCCATCACTGTAGTAACTGTAAAGTTTAGTAATAGTTGATTTTTTTCCTATGAAATTTCCTTGAGTGTAAAAATTGTGTTTTTTCAGGTATGCATACCCATTATCAGGTTAATTTTTGGTGAAAGAGAGGCTAACAGACAGCATACAAATGAAAGAAAATTGCCCCTCATTTGGTTTTGAATGCCTCCAAATGGTTCTCTGCATTTGGATGGGTTGGTTGAGCCACTGGCACAAGAGCCCATTTGCAAACTGGCATGGATCAGTGTTGCTTGAGAAATCTCAATGAGGGCAATTCAAAAGGAAATCTCCAAACTCTATGTCAGGTTACTTACTTTTTGCTATTTGCCCTTGGTCCTTACTAGGTGTAAGAAGAGTCTTCAAAATGCCTGAGCAGGTGCAGATTATAACACACTGGGCAACAGTTAATGTTCAAATGGCTATTCAATCATTTGTTTTACATAAACACTGTCCATAGAACTGCCTGTATTTGTCACACTTCTCACAAGAACCCTTTCAAACTGCCTTCCTTACTGAGAAGTGGGTTTTCTCATATCAATTTTACTAGTCATGCTAACACTGGAAACTAGAACTATCCCCTCCATTAAAAATAAGTAACCTTGGAGCTTGTGACCAGGCTACGTTACTCGTCTGGATCACACAGTGAGTTGATAGCTGTGAGGTCACCCTTTACTCTACCATTCTCCAGGAACTGCTACTACAGTGTTTACAGAGGGGCATACAGCAGCACAACACCTTTGCACATGGGGAAACCCGTAAGAGTGAACCAAACACCTGTATTTTCTCCTACAGTGGGCGGTACTTACCAGGTAAGTCAAGTAATCAGAGTAATTGCTCTCCAGGGAGTGGTTATGAACATGATTTAGCAAACTAGATTTTAATCTTCTGCTTTCATCATTTACAAAAGACACACCCTGCCTTTGCCCATGTTTCTGTCACACCACTTCTCTAGCAGACACTACCTGTTCCCCAAGTAGTGCAAATCCAGATTCCATGAGTTATGACACAGATGTTGATAGCATGTATGTGCTACTGTCCTTCCTGAATCTTAATTTCTGTAGGCATAAAATATTTTTTCACTTAACATCTAATCTAGATGAGTAAGAAGATTAAGTAAAGCTGACTATCTAATTAGTTATATGTAAGTCTTTATTACTAAAGTATTTAGGTTAACCGAGCATGGAAGATGCTGCCAAACTGAATTATAGGAAGAGAAAGAAATCTACCTAACTAAAGTTTAGTGATTCCTCTTTGCTGGGGCATGCGATCAAAAATATGCTGTCAAATCCTTTAAGAATAACTTTCAAAATATAAAAATATGCCTTAGTTGGGCATGGTAGTGCAAGCCTGGAACCCCAGCTACTTGGGAGGCTGAGACAGGAGAAATGCTTGAACCTGAGAGGTGGGGGTTGCAGTGAGCCAAGATCACGCCAATGCACTCCAACCTGGGTGACAAGAGTGAGACTCTGTCTCAAAAAAAAAAAAAGTGCCAGCCATAGTGTCTCATGTCTGTAATCTCAGCACTCTGGGAGGCTGAGGTTAGAGGATCCCTTGATCCCAGGAGTTCAAGACCAGCCTGGGCAACATAGCAAGACCTTGTCTCTACTAAAAAGAGAAAAAAAAATTTTTAAAAATATACATACATATATGTGTGTGTGTGTGTGTGTGTATACAGTGTGTGTGCGCGTGCATGTGTGTGTGAGACCAAGGGTCTCACTCTGTAGGTGGGAGTGCAGTGGTGCAATCTCGGCTCACTGCAACCTCTGCCTCCTGGGTTCAAGTGATTCTCCTGCCTCAGCCTCCCGAGTAGCTGGGATTACAGGTACCCATCACCATGCCTGGCTAATCCACCTGCCTTGGTCTCCCAAAGTGCTGGGATTACAGGTGTGAGCCACCGCACCTGGCCAAAAAATATATGTTTGTAGAATAAAATAAAGAATACAAATGACCAATAATCTTCCCACCTAGAAATAATAAATTGCTAATATTTTGGTGTATCTGCTTCCAGAAAGTTTTTTATGCCCAAGCTGAATTTGCTATATGAACTGACACCTGGGGCAGGCCTCTGCCAGTTAGTTGCTGAGTAAGACATAATCACAATGCAGACAAAAACCAGTAGGGCTAGAGATATTAACAAAAATAGCATCCTCAAAACTGTGGGAAAAATCAAGAATAGGCATAAAATCACAAAGCTTACAGGCCTTTAGAGCTACTCATGCAATCTTTTACTCTATGGACAGGACCCTGAGAGGGCATGTTGATTAGCTGAAAAAGTAGGCAGAGCCAGAACTAGAATCCAGAAAGCAAGCTTTTGGCCTTGGCTTCCTGCTCTTATGATACTTTTCACTTTTATTTTTTAATTTTTTTGAGACAGGATCTCACTCTGTCATCCAGGCTAGAGTGGAATGGCATGCTCATGGCTCACTGCAGCCTTGACCTCCTGGGCTCAAGTGATCCTCCCAGCTCAGCTCCACCAAGTAGGTGGGACTACAGGAATGCACCATTGTGCCCGGCTAATTTTCGTATTTTTTGCAGAGATGGGGTCTTGCCATATGGGTCAGGCTGGTCCTGAACTCCTGGACTCAATCAGTCTGCCTGCCTCGGCCTCCCAAAGTGCTGGGGTTACAGACGTGAGGCACCACACCCGGCCTCATAATACTTTTAATGGACTCTGTTATATACTTTACTGGATTTCATGACTGACAAACGTTGGCTTTGAAATAAACATTTTTGGTATGAAATGGGAATAACAACACAAGGTCAGCAGTTCCTTTTTAACTCATCCAAATCATCTTTGGTAAAGATTAAGTCCTCTACTTGTTTAGTTAGGGAATGTCAGAATAGCCAAAAGTCCTAGACATCGTATTAGTTTATTCCCCCATTCTACAGATGAGAAAACAGGTGCCAAAGAGGATGCTCAGCTAGTTGGGAGTAGATCCCATCTCCTGACTCCAGGGTTATTTATTTATTTATTTATTTCTGTTTGAGATGGAGTCTCCCTCTGTTGCCCAGGCTGGAGTGCAGTGGCGCAATACCTCCACCTCCCGGGTCCACACAATTTTCCTCTCAGCCTCCTGAGTAGCTGGGACTACAGGCACAAGCCACCATGCCTGGCTAATTTTTGTATTTTTAATAGAGACAGTGTTTCACCATATTGGTAACGCTGGTTTCAAACTCCTGACCCCAGATGATCTGCCCGCTTCAGCCTCCCAAAGTGCTGGGATTACACGTAGGCTTGAGCCACCATGCTCAGTCCTGACTCCAAGGTTCTAAGAATAGTATAGAATGTAGTACTCATAATCATCAAAAGACACCTCCCAAAAGATCTTACAGTCAGGACTGATTGATGCCCACTTACTATGCCTTCTATTGAACTATTTCAATTGTAATAATGAATCCAGGCAGTGGTCATCAATGACTGCCAACTTCACGAAAAGAGGTACAATTGGAAATTATGTGCCTGATAATCGATGTATAAATAGTTTTGCTGCTTTCAGTTCTCAGCTCAGAGGAGGCCAAGGTGCAACTTTCTTCGGCTGTCCTGAACCTGGGTTCATCCGATACCAGCCGTCTCCACTATGCTGCCGAAATTCGGCACCAAGGAGATCAAAGTCGCGTACCTGAGGTGCACCGGGGGTGAAGTCGGTGCCACATCTGCACTGGTCCCCAAGACCGGCCCCCTGGGTCTGTCTCCAAAAAAGGGTGGTGATGACATTGCCAAGGCAACAGGTGACTGGAAGGGCCAGAGGATTACAGTGAAACTGACCATTCAGAACAGACAGGCCCAGATTGAGGTGGTGCCTTCTACCTCTGCCCTGATCACCAAAGCCCTCAAGGAACCAGCAAGAGACAGAAAGAAACAGAAAAACATTAAACACAGTAGGAATATCACTTTTGATGAGATCATCAACATTGCTCAACAGATGTGGCACCGATCTTTAGACAGAGAACTCTCTAGAACCATTAAAGAGCTCTTGGGGACTGCCCAGTCTCTGGGCTGTAATGTTGATGGCCACCACCCTCATGAAATCATAGATGACATCAACAGTGGTGCTGTGGAATGCCCAGCTAGTTAAGAAGCACGAAGGAAAATATTTCAATAAAGGATCATTTGACAACTGGTAGAAAAAAAAGAAATAGTTTTGCCATAAAATAATCAAACCTAAATCACAATAAAGAACTACCTATCAACTAGCTAGGGAATAGAAGAACATGTTAATGACTTCCAAGAAAACAATCAGAAAAATACAGAATGTGGGAAATATACAAGTAATTTCATTTCTTCAACAAATATATACCAAGAAAAAATGAGGGTGAAGGAAATCTATATATTACAAGAGACCTCAGAGACAAACAAATCGATTGTCGTGTATCAGAATTATTTGTCCTGATTTGAACAAACTGAAAAAAAGAGTATTATGAGACAGTTATATTAATACTGACCTTACAGAAATAAAGAGAATCAAAAAAGAACACTATGAATAGCTAAATGCCAACAAAATAGATAACTTACATAAAATGGACAAGTTTCTAGAATAACATAAACTACTGAAACGGACTTGAGAAGAAATAGAAAGTCTGAATAGACTTATAATAAAGAGACTGAATTATTAAGAAAGAAAAACTACCCACAACAAAAAGCCCAGGCCCAGATGGCTTCACTGGTAAATTCTACCAACCATTTAAAAAATAATCAATGATGTCTGGGCGTGGTGGCTCATGCCTATAATCCCAGCACTTTGGGAGGCTGAGGCTGGCAGATCATGAGGTCAGGAGTTCAAGACTAGCCCCTGCCCAACATGGTGAAACCCTGTCTCTACTAAAAACACAAAAAAACAAAAATTAGCTGGGCTTGGTGGCGGGTGCCTGTAATCCCAACTACTCAGAAGGCTGAGGCAGGGGAATCACTTGAACCTAGGAGGCAGAGGCTGCAGTGAGCCATGATCGCAACACTGCATTCCAGCCTGGGTGACAGAGCAAGAGTCGGTCTCAAAAACAAACAAACAAACAAACACAGAATGCAGGCTGCGCATGGTGGCTCACACCTGTAATCTCAGCACTTTGGGAGGCCGAGTGGGTGAATCACTCGAGGCCAGGAGTTCGAGACTAGTCTGGCCAACATAACGAAACGCTGTCTCCACTTAAAATAAAAAAAGTAGCTAGGCACAGTAGCTCACATCTGTAATCCCAGCACTTTGGGAGGCCAAGGTGGGTGGATCACGAGGTCAGGAGTTCGAGACCAGCCTGCCCAATATGGTGAAACCACATCTGTACTAAAAATACAAAAATTAGTCAGCTGTGGTGACACATGCCTGTAGTCCCAGCTACTCAGGAGGCTGAGGCAGGAGAATTGCTCGAACTTGGGAGATGAAGGTTGCAGTGAGCCAAGATTGCATCATTGCACTCCAGCCTGGGAGCCTGAGCGATAGAGTAAGACTCCATCTCAAAAAAAACATAAATAAATAAAATACAAAAATTAGCTGAGTGTCACGGCACACACCTATAGTCCCAGCTACTTGGCAGGCTGAGGCACGAGAATCGCTTGAACTCAGGAGGTGGCTGCAGTGAGCCGAGATGGTGCCACTGCACTCTAGCCTGGGTGACAGAGTGAGACTCTGCCTCAAAAAAGAAAAGTAATAATAATGAAAGGAAAACTTCACAAATTCTTGAAAAAATAGATGAGGAGGGAGCACTTCCCAACTCATTTTATGTGGCCAGTATTATTTTGATACCAAAATCAGACATCACAAGAAAATTAGAGACAAATATCGCTTATTTACTTATTTATTTTCTGAGACAGGGTCTCACTCTGCTGCCCAGCTGGAATGCAGTGGTGCAGTTTTGGCACACTGCAGCCTTGACCTCCAGGGCTCAAGTGACCCTTCCGCCTCAGCCTCCCAAGTAGCTGGAACTACAGGCACACATCATCATGCCCAGCTAACATTTGTATTTTTTGTAGAGACAGGGTTTCAACGTGTTGCCTGGGCTTGTCTCCAATTCCTGAGCTCAAGCAATCCTCCCGCCTTGGCCTCCCAAAGTGCTGGGATTACAGGCGTTCATCACCATGCCCTGCCTCAATAGCTCTTATTAACAAAAATGCAAAAATCTTCAACGAAATACTAGCAAATCAATTTCAGTGACATATAGAAAGGATTATACATTATAACCAAGTGAGATTTGCTCTGGGAATTCATACAAGCAACGTAATGTCCCATATTAGTACAGAATAAACAACACATGATCTACTGGGTGCAGTGGTTCACACCTGTAGTCTCAACTCTTTGGGAGGCCAAGGTGAGAGGATCACTTGAGCCCAGAAGTTTGAGATCAGCCTGAGTGACACGGCTAAATCCCGTCTCTACAAAAAAATTTTAAAAAATTAGCTAGGCATGGTGGCACATGTCTGCAGTCCTAGCTACTTGGAAGGCTGAGGTGGGAGGATCGCTTGAGCCCGGGAGGCGGAGGCTGTGGTGAGCCAATATGTGCCAGCCTGCGCACACACCAGCCTCGGCAACAGAGCGAGACCTGTCAAAAAAAAAAAAAAAAGAAAGAAATGCAAATTGTCCAGGCATGGTGGCTCAGGCCTGTAATCTCAGCACTTTGGGAGGCCAAGGCAGGGGTTCGCTTGAGCTGATTTCAAGACAAGTCTGGGCAACATGGTGAAATCCTGTCTCTACAGAAAATATAAAAATTACCCAGGTGTGGTGGTGCGCGTTTGTTGTCTCAGCTACTGAGGAGGCTGCGACGGGGGGTTGAAGCTGTGGTGAGCTGTAATTGTGCTACTGCATGCCCACATGCTACTGGGCGACAAAGTGAGGCCCTGTCTCTCACATACACACAAAGCAAATCAAAATCACAAACGCCACTCCACACTCAGTAAGACAGGTATAATAAAAAAAGACAGATAATAACAAGTGTTGGTGAGGAGGAGGATGTGGAGAAACTGGAACCCTCATACAGTGCTGATGGGAATGTAAAATGGAGGCTTCACTTTGGAAAACAGTCTGGCCATTTCTCAAAAGGTTAAATACATGGTTACCACGTGATCCAGCAATTCCACTTCTACATTTATGTCCCAGAAAACTGGAAACACATGTCCACACAAAAGCTTACAATAGAACGCTGATAATATCTTTTAAAATAGTCCAAAAATGGAAACAATTCAATGTCTGCCAACTAATAAGTGGACAAACAAAATGTGGTATATATACTTAGAATGGAATTTTATTTCACAATAGAAAGCAATGAAGTACAACATGGATGAACCTTGAAAAAAAAGCTAAGTGAAAAAAGCCAGTGCAAATGTATGATTCCATTTATATGAAATATCCAGAACAGGCAAATTTATAGAGACAAAAAAGATTAGCAGTTGCCTAGGACAGGTGGGTTAGGGGGAAATGGAGAGTGCCCACTCACAACAGTAGAGTTTTTCTTTATTTAATTTTAAGATTTTAGGGCTTTTTTCTTTTCTTTTCTTTTAGTACCATTCTTTAAAGAAAAAAAAAAACTTTATATTTTAGAGCAGTTTTGGTTTTACAGCAAAATGGAGCAGAAGATGCAGAGATTTCTCATATACCCTGCTGTTTCCACACATGCATACTCACTCCATTATCAACATCCCTCGCCAGAGCGGTTACAATTAAAGAACCCACACTGACACAACATTGTCACCCGAAGTCCATAGTAATGTTTCTTTTTGGGGTGACGAAAATGTTCTAAAACAAATTGTGGTTGTGGTTGCACAACTTTTTTTTTTTTACTTTTTGAGACAGGGTCTCACTTCGCTGCCCAGGCTGGAATGCAGTGGCACTCACTGCAATCTCTGCCTCCTGGGCTCTAGTAATCCTCCCACCTCAGCCTCCCAAGTAGCTGGGACTACAGGTGCATGACACCATGCCTAGCTAATTTTTGTAAAGAAGTGGTTTTGCATGTTGCCTAGGCTGATCTCGAACTCCTTGGCTCAAACGATCCTCTTGTCTTGGCTTCCCAATGTGCTGGAATTACAGGCATGTCCTCCTGCGCCCAGCCTGCACAATTCTTTGAATGTACTAAAGTTGTTGAATTGTGTACTTTAAATGAGTGCATAGTATATATGAATTATATCTCAATAAGCTGGTAGCAAAAAATTTTATGAGACAGTTGGGTTAATTTGAAGAAAAACAGGGTAGTTGATATAAAGGAACGATAGTGGTCTGAAGTTTTATTTATTAAAAAAAGAATTCTTTTAGAAATACAAAAAAATTTGTGAAGTGATTTTAAAACCACTGTCTTGACCCCTTGTAGTTATCACTTTTCTGCTCCCTATCCTTACAACCAACTCCGTCCCCAAATTATCTATTCTCCCTCTCTCCAATTCCGTTCCCACCATTCTATTCTAAAGCCATTCCAATCAGGCTTTTATACTGACTACTCTACTATCATAAGCAGTGGCCAGTTAGAGCCCAGCAATTGACATGGTTGTTCTTCCTTGAGCCATTCTCCCCACCCAGTTCAACTGGGATTCTTTTCCTGGTTTCCTCTGATTTCAGTGCCTAAGATACCTTTCTCAAACTTCTGTCTACACTTTATACGTAGATTATTTCGTGGCTTCCAATACTCTCTACATGCTGTCTCCCAAATTTACATCTCCAGTCTGGACCTTTCTAAATTCGACTCCTACATATCTAACTGTCTTCTCGATATTTTCATGTGGTATTCTAATAGGCATCTCAAATTTAAGTTCCAAAACAGAATTTTTGTTTGTCTTTTTGAGACGGGGTCTCATTCTGTCACCCAGGCTGGAGTGCAGTGGTGCTATTTTGGCTCACTGCAATCTCCACCTCCAGGGCTCAAGTGATCCTCCCAAGCAGCTGAGACTATGTGCATCTGCCACCAAGCCTGGCTAATTTTTGTAGAGATGGGGTTTTACCATGTTACCCAGGCTGGTTTTGAACTCCTGAGCTCAAGCGATCTGTCTACCTTGGCCTCCCAATGTGCTGGGATTACAGGTGTGAGCCACCGTGCCTGGCCCAAAATGGAATTTATCTCTTCTCATCCCCAACTTGCTCCTCCATCTTTCCCATTTCATTTAATGGCAACTCCATTCTTCAAAATGCTCAGGCCAAAAATCGTAGTCACCTTGGACTCCCTTCATTTTCCACATCCTATATAAATTGTCATCAAATTCTGTGTGCCACCCTGGATATATCGAGATACCTCATCCCTCCACTGCTTGCACCTTTTCTGTGCCACTTATCTCTCACCTAGAGTATTACAATAGCTTCCTAAGTGGTCCCCCTTGCTCCTCAATAATCTAGTGTCAAAATAGAAGTCAATACGATTCTTTAAATATGTAAGTAGAATTTCATTACTTTTCTACTAATGATGGCTTCCCATCTCCCTCAGAAAAAGCCAAAGAAGTCCTTAAAATGGCCTGTAAGTGCATACCCAATTTGAATTCCTCTTACCTCTCTGACTTCATTTCCTACTTTTACCCTCCTGTAGTCGGACTGCTTTCTGTTCTTAGAATGTTGTAGGCATCTTTCTGCCTCAATGATTTCCACACTTGCTATTCTACCCGGAATGTTCCCTGTCCACCCAAGGTACATTTCTTGTTCCTTTGCCTCCTTTAGATCTTTGTACAGTTTGCCTTCTCAGTGGGGCTCCTCTGCCTCTGGTATAAACAAAAGCCTCTCTCCCTACTCTCGGCTCACCCTATTCCCCTCTCACTGCTTCACTCTTTCCTGCCAATACTTATTCTGTCTTAGTATATATTTTACTTAATAATATTTTTAGTCTCTGCTATGAGGACAGGATTTTTCCCTGCTTTGCTAAGTGTTTGGCACAGAGTTGGCACACAATATTTTTGAGTGTATGAATGCTATTTATAATGCACTATATTCTCTGCTTCTTTGTTTAACTATCACTAGCTCCACGGGAGTCTGGATATGCATCCCTGAGGAAGATCAGACTGACTAAATAGAAAAATTGTCCACTCACTCTGACTACCGTTATCTCTCTCTCTCTAAGGGAGACGAAAGCATAGCAACAATCCTGGAGGCTCAGGTTCCAGTCAAAGCTTTGAGACCAATTAGGCATGTGACGTTGAGAAGATAATTTTTCCTCTCTAGCCCTTAATTTCCTCATCCGCCAAAAGGAGATCATTTCCTTAAAAGACCTCACAGTATTTTTGAGAATATAAAATGAAAGATGAAATGTTGAGTAGGGAAGGGTATGTCTTATTAATTTCTCTACTACATACAAAGATATACTTATCTGGCATTTTATATTTGTTAAAGGTAATAAACAAACCTAAAAGTAAACCCCAGGGTTCTTTTAGGAATCTTGCAAAATGTACTTCTGTTGTGCTGTGCCCTTATACTTACCACTAATGTGACAGTAGACTCTGATGTCAGCCTACTCTTTCTCCTGAGAAAAGTCACTCTGACATGTCATTTTTTTTCTTTCAGTATCCTCATCCAAACCAATGAATAGTCAGTGCCTACTGGGGCCTGGCTCCAATGACAGTTTTCTTTCCTGTTCTCTTGTGTGTACATGTGGTTGGTGAGCCTTTTCTCAGCCCATCTGTAACACAGAACCTTGATTTTCTTGTCTGTAAATTGGGGTGCATAACAACTGGCTCGCACTTATTTTAATGGATTCATGGACCCATCAATAATTTAAATAAAGCAGTAGTACAATGCCTGGCACATCTAGAGGCCTCCAGAAATGCTTTATAGAAATGGAGTATGTGTTCAGCTTCCACTGCCAGAGTTGCTTGCTAAAACAGATCTTTCTAGCCGGGCGTGGTGGCTCATGCCTGTAATCCCAGCACTTTGGGAGGCTGGATCACGAGGTCAAGAAATTGAGACCATCCTGGCCAATATGGTGAAATCCCAACACTTTGGGAGGCCGAGGTGGGTGGATTACTTGAGGTCAGGAGTTTGAGACCAGCCTGGCCAACATGGTGAAACCCCGTCTCTACTAAAAATACAACAATTAGCTGGGCCTGGTGGCACGTGCCTGTAGTCCCAGCTACTCAGGAGACTGAGGCAAGAGAATCGCTTGAACCCAGGATGCAGAGGTTGCAGTGAGCTGAGATCGCACCACTGCACTCCAGCCTAGGCAACAGACGGAGACTAAGTCTCGGAAAAAAACCAAACAAACAAACTCAAAACAGTTCATCATGTTACTATGCCTAGTCAAGGACCTCAAACAATATAAAGTATGAATTTCTACACTTGGTTTCAAATCTCCCACATTCTATTAATATTATTAATTTTTGAGACGGAGTCTCGCTGTCGCCCAGGTTGAAGTGCAGTGGCAAGATTTTGGTTCGCTGCAATATCCACCTCCTGAGTTCAAGCAATTCTCCTGCCTTAGCCTCCTGAGTAGCTGGGTTTACAGGGGTGTGTCACCACACCCAGCTAATTTTTGTATTTTTAGTAGACACGGGGTTTTACCATGTTGGCCAGGCTGGTCTCAAACTCCTGACCTCAAGTGATCCACCAGCCTCGGCCTCCCAAAGTGTTGAGATTATAGGCATGAGCCACTGTGTCTGGCCCCACCATCTATTAAAATCAGGGCTTTTCTTTTTGTTTAAGACTAGTCAAGTGCGGTGGTGGGAAGTGGAGCACAAGTTGAATAAGGAGTTTGGTCTGTAACTGACACTGAACAATCACGATAACTTACTATCTCTGTATCAGCCTAAAAGGATCTTTTTTTTTTTTTTTTTTGTACATTCATATTCAAAGCAGTATTATTCACAATAGCCAAAAGGTAGAAATAACACAGATGGTATATACATACAATGAAATATTATTTAGTCTTAAAAGGGAAGGAAATTCTGACACATGCTACAACATGGATAAACCACAAGGAGATTATGCTATGTGAAATATGCCAGTCACAAAAAGACAAATACTGTATTATACCACTTTTTTTTTTTTTTTTTGACACGGAGTCTCGCTCTGTCGCCCAGGCTGGAGTGCAGTGGCCGGATCTCAGCTCACTGCAAGCTCCGTCTCCCGGGTTCACGCCATTCTCCTGCCTCAGCCTCCCGAGTAGCTGGGACTGCAGGCGCCCGCCACCTTCCCGGCTAGTTTTTTGTATCTTTTAGTAGAGACGGGGTTTCATCGTGTTAGCCAGGATGGTCTCGATCTCCTGATCTTGTGATCCGCCAGTCTCCGCCTCCCAAAGTGCTGGGATTACAGGCTTGAGCCACCGCGCCCGGCCTGTATCATACCACTTACATGAGATACCTAAAGTAGTCAAACTCATACAGACAGAACTAGAATAGTGGTTACCAAGGCTGGCTGGAAAATGAGGAATGAGAAATTGTTTAATGGGTGCGGGCTTTGTTTTGCAAGATGAAAATAATTCTGGGGACTGGCTGCACAAGGGAAATGTATTTAATACTAACGAATTATTCACTCAAAAATGGCTAAGAGGATAAATTTTGTTGTGTCGATAAAAAAAATTTAAAAATCTATTTCATGGCCGGGCGCGGTGGCTCAAGCCTGTAATCCCAACACTTTGGGAGGCCGAGACGGGCGGATCACGAGGTCAGGAGATCGAGACCATCCTGGCTAACACGGTGAAACCCCGTCTCTACTAAAAAATATAAAAATCTAGCCGGGCGAGGTGGCGGGCGCCTGTAGTCCCAGCTACTCGGGAGGCTGAGGCAGGAGAATGGCGGGAACCCGGGAGGCGGAGCTTGCAGTGAGCCGAGATCCAGCCACTGCACTCCAGCCCCTGTGACAGAGCCAGACTCCGTCCCAAAAAAAAAAAAAAAAAAATCTATTTCATCTTTCTCATGAAATCTTACTTTTTATTTTTCTCTTGTTTCTATTTTTCCCATTTCAGTTAGACTGATCTCTTCATTGTACTTCCAGTATGCCTCTTGAGCCTTTGCACCACGGTGTTTCTTCTCTGGAATGGTCTTTCATTATCCCATCCATCCATTTTCAAAAGGTTGCATGTGCTTTGTCCCAAAGACATTACTTTACAGCTCCAACCAGGAGTCGCATCCTCCATGTCATCCCTATTCTTTGAAACCACAGACCTCTCCTTTTTCTACACTACACAGAAGGGCCTACACATGGCTTTCATGCTTTAGCTTAGCCTCTCCGACCATACCTCTTAAGACCCTGAGGATCAGGGGGCGTCATCTCACAGTTCTCCTGCACTTCTCTCCCATCCCAAAACATACACATGATACTAGCAAGGAGCTCTGCACACAAGCTCCTCCAGTAAAAACGACGCACTAGGCAGCGCATCCCAACACATCAAATTACCGGCGCTCATAGGAGCCTGATGCGGCAAAACTGTGCGTCCTTCGGGATCCTTGAAAGCAGCACTAAAATTTGCAGTTTTCTACCCTCCAAAACACTTCCCGGGCCGGATGTGGTGGCTCACTCCTGCAGTCCCAGCACTTTCGAAGACCCAAGCAGACAGGTCACTTGAGGTCAGGAGTTTGAGACAAGGCTGGGAAACATGGTGAAACCCATCTCTACAAAAATAAACAAAAAGTACTTGGGAGTAGTGGTGCGCGCCTGTAATTCCAGCTACTCGGGAGGCTAAGGCAGGAGGATCAACTGAGCCTGGGAAGTCGAGGCTGCAGTGAGCCGTGATGGCGCCCACTGCACTCCATCCAGCCTGGGCGACGGCGGTGAGATCCTGTCTCAAAAAAATAAAAGCCACCACTTTCCTACTTATTATCCCAGGGAAACGCACGCGACGGAGGAGCGAAGGAGCGTTTATTTGTGGAGGCGCTCAAGTAAGAAACCCTGCTCGCAGGCCGACTCCAGGCTCTCCGAAGCCTTCTCCGGGCTGTCTCCCCTCCCCAAAAGGTAAAGAACCGTTAAAAAGTTTACTTCCGGCACAAGCGTCCGCGCCTGCTCGGAAGAGGGAGAGTGGAGGTACAGCTCCGTTACGGGAAGTCGCAGGGCACAATTTCCTTCATTGCAGGAGCCTTGTAGGCGGACGCCCCAACCCAGAAGTGAAAGAGTATCAGACCCCCGACCAAAGGAAGTTCCACTTGGACAACTTTTACCTAGGGTTTCCCGACTCCTCTTTAGCTCTTCCTATCACGCTCCCTGCTTGCTGGTGCATTGTTGCTGTGGCCACTTAGTTCCGACCTTCCTTGTGTAACTCGAGTTTTGTCGCAACTTTCCAAGGGGCTTAACTACACTCGGGCCACCCTTTCCTAAAACAAACAAACAAAAAACCCAAAACCTTTACCCTACGGGTACCCATCAGGGTCAACCAACGTTCTCCGTGAGGGGCAAAGCTCCCGGGGACTTTACGCCCGCGAAGCCTAACACGGCCAGGCCCGCGCGTGCGCAGGGCGTTACCATAGAGAGGCAACCGCCTCTCTGGTATCGGTTTACGCTCTCTATGGTGCAGCTGAGTCGGTGGCGGTAAGAAGAAAAAGGGGGACCGCACTGCGCAGGCGCCCTCGGCGTCGCTCTCGCTCTCGGTCTTTTTTTTTTTTTTCCTTTTTTTTTTTTTTTTTTTTTAATCCCCGCACCAAGCGCTTAACCTCATTGGGGTGGAGGAGAAGGCGGCGGCTCTCTGGTCCGCAGCGGCAACAGTAACGAAAAACAGGGCTGTAAGTACCTGGTCAGGGGGTGGAGGGTCAGACCCGAGCCCTCCCGCGGCCCTGGCCCCTCCCGCGCAGTGGCGGGCGCCGGGTCTGGGTGGGGGAGATGTCCAGCGCTGTCATCGGCTCTTGGGTGCACTTTGGGGGGATGGGGCGGCTCTGAGGTGGGAGCCTGGCGAGGAGCGGGATGCGAGGGTTGTTTATCCAACCAGTAGGTCCCTGAACCCAGGCTGCTTTGCAGAGGGAGGGGATCGGCCGTGGGGTCAGTCGGCTTTGTGTGCCCCTCTGTGTTTCCCTTTTCCAGACCCCACCCGGGCCCCTTTCCTAACCCGAGTCTCCCCGGCCGGGTGGGAGAAGCCAGCGAGCCCGGGGCGCGTTTGAAAGGGAGGGAGGGGGCGAGGGAGAGAAACCCACAACAACTAGTCATCGGCGAGTGATGGGTGTGGAGAAAGATCCAGAGAGAAGGGGTGCTGGGAGGCGGGCGGCCCGGGCTCCCAACCGGGCCAGACAAAAGCTGCGCGAGCGGCGCTGAGCAGAGCGGCCGGCTTGATGGGATGCACTAGGTCCCCTTGGTCCCCGGGGCCTTCGAAGAGCTTCTTTCTGAAGCTGGGAAAGCGAACAAGTGCTGAGTTAAGCCTGTGCAGACTTCTCAACTTGCCTTTGTTGTTCTTTGGTATTGGCAGAGACGCTCTGACGAAGATGAGTGTGTGATCTTGCACGTTAGCCTGGCTAGATACAATGGAGCTAATCGAATTTTGCTTTCCATTTTCCGAGCTGCTGGGATGAGTGTGGGGCTTTCCAGAGTTTAAATTATTACATAATATTTTTAAAAATAGTTGTTTCTAAAATTAAAAAAAAATTAATGTGGAGTCTGAAAGCACGCTGTGGTGAGTTTGCAGCTGGGTGAGTTTCTGTGTAGTGGGGTGCTTTCATTAAATACTGACCATTCGTAGAAACTGTGAGCTCTTTAAACATGATACTTTAATTTGTAGATGTGGCAATGAGAGCTTCAGATTCTCTAGTCCTTTGGGAGACAGTGATGCAGAAGAGTCAGAAGCGAGAAATAGTTTTATGCCGCCATGTACCTTGGACCCTATTTGGGTGCCACAGTCCGTTTTCAATTCTGGCATTAGAAATTGTTTTTATTGCTGTGATCATTTACGACGTTAACTGATCTCTCGATTTGAGGGGTCCCGGACATTGCCTCTGTTTGCTCATCAAGGGAGTGGGAGAATAGCAACATTGATGTAGAGACCATGTAGATAAAAAGTGGCACAGTGCCTCAGAGTACTGAATATTATTTATTTTTTACCTTTGTTAAGAAAGATTTAAATTTTGATGATTTGGTTATCTTGTTAAATTGTGTAATACACCTTTTTAGCAGTTGTTACTCAAATCTCAGTTTCTATAATTCATTGTTTATTATGGGTTAGATTGTAACACCATTTTAGACTTCTAAAGCTTTAGTTTTTATGAAGGAGTTTTCAGCCATAGCTTTTAATTCTCCCAAGTAAGGTTAACCAAAGTCGGAACTTCTTAGAAAAGACTTTGTTGGTGGTGGAGGTATCAAATATTGTACCTCTGTGTTATAACTGAATTGGGAAATACAGAAAAGGCTTTTGCTAAGTTTGCACCATAAAGTTGTGTTAGAACGGAAAACCCAGATCTCCTAGGATGTCAGGCTTTTGAGTTAACCTACAGATTAAACTTTATTTATGTAAAAGAGGTAAGCATTTTTTTTTTTTTAATTGATAGCAAGTGAAACTCTCAAGCCTGGTGTATTATGCTTCAGTAACTAGTGGGATAGATCTCTTTAAGTGTAGTTCAGATGATGGGAACTTGCTTTTTATAGAGCAAGATTTCAGACGCTTAAAATAGTTTGACAGGGATGTTGAGAAATGATTGGCCAGAAGAACATTAAGTTTGTCATTTAAGTGTGTTATATTTTGTTTACTGGTTTTATTATTTTTATTTTTGAAACAGAGTTTTGCTCTTGTCGCTCAGGCTGAAGTGCAATGGTGCAATCACAGCTCACTGCAAACCTCCACCTCCGGGGTTCAAGCGATTCTCCTTCCTTAGCTTCCTGAGTAGCTGGGATTACAGGCACCCACAACCATTCCCAGCTAATTTTTGTGTTTATAGTAGAGACAGGTTTCACCATGTTGTCCAGGCTGGTCTTGAACTCCTGACCTCCGGTGATCTGCCTGTCTTGGCCTCCCAAAGTGCTGGGATTACAGGCGTGAGCAATCATGCTGAGCCCATGTTTACTGGTTTTAGATTGAGATTTTTTGCTTCAGTCTTGTTTATTTTCTTAAGTAGCTTAGTGTCATGATTTATAAGTTGAGTGAGATGGCTTCGTGGGCCTGAGACTTAAATTTACTGTTTGAGACCCGTCTATTCTTAATAATCTTCTTCTTAATAATTTTTAGATTATAATTTTTTTTATTTTGTAGTACTATTGGTAAATAGAAACATTTAAGTGATTACAAATATTAGGTTCAACTGAGTTACTGAAACTGTCAGTTTTGGTAACTACATCTAGTTGTCAAATAGTGGAAACAGTAGACAGAAGTAAAACTTAAATGTTTAAAACCAGAACATTTAAAAGATTTCCTAGAATACAAGAAAAGAGGCTGGGTGCAGTGGCTTACATCTGTAATGCTAGCATTTTGGGAGGCCAAGGCAGGTGGGTTGCATGGAGTTTGAGACCAACCTGGGCAACATGGTGAAACCCTGTCTGTCTACAAAAAATACAAAAATTAGCTGGGGATGGTGGTGTGTACCTGTAGTCCCAGCTATTCGGAGGAGGGGGGAATGAGGTGGGAGGATCGCCTGAGTCTGGGAGGCTGAGGCTACAGTGAGCCGAAATCCTGCCACTGCACTATAACCTGGATGACAGAGTGAGACCCTGTCTAAAAACAAAAACAAAACAAGGGAAGAATCTGTTAGTCTTAAAAACAAAAACTAAGCAAAGTAGAAATCATTGATGATATAGTTTTTGGTTTGTAAGATGTAATTTTAAAAAATGAACTAACTGTTTTAGCCATTGCCAGCGGGGCATCATCGACAAAGTATGGATATATGTGTTTGACTAAATGACCTCTAAAATGCCGGCATTTACTGCTTGTTTCTCGCTTGTTCTTCACCTCCCCAGGGCTTTTCTGCCCCTTTTATGCCCAGACCATGACTGCCACACAGTGATTTTCCTCCCCACATTCTTATGACAGCCCTCCTCCCACCTCCCCTCATGGATCCTAAAGATCTAGCTCAGGTGTGCTCAAATGGTGACATTTCTTCCATAATACCTTTGTTAACTTCTGTCTTGTTTCCTGCCTGGAAGTTTCCTCACTCCTTGCTGCTTCCTGTTGTATATATCACCTTCCTGCTTGCTTAGATTCACTCTTGTGCATTTACTCTTCTCTAGATCTTTGAGGGCACAGGGAGTTTGTAGAACACAATTGGTGTCCTCTGTTGCTTACTAAGTGACTAAGTGACTTGTATAACTAATGGAAACTGTAGAATGTATGGAAGAGTAAACAAATGTATCCTAACGTAGACTAATAAAATGTGAGCTTTGGAGGAGTTGTTAGAGGCCCAGTAGTCCAACATCCTTCCTTTTGTCTGCTACATTCTGATCATCGGTGTCAAACTGCAGGCATCTGTCCCTGGACAGGTCTTGGTTGCCAGAAATGTTTTTTTTTTTTTGAGACAGAGTCCTGCTCTGTCCCCCAGGCTGGAGTGCAGTGGCCGAATCTCAGCTCACTGCAAGCTCCGCCTCCCGGGTTTACGCCATTCTCCTGCCTCAGCCTCCCGAGTAGCTGGGACTGCAGGCGCCCGCCACCTTGCCCAGCTAGTTTTTCGTATTTTTAGTAGAGATGGGGTTTCACCGTGTTAGCCAGGATGGTCTCGATCTCCTGACCTCGTGATCCGCCCGTCTCGGCCTCCCAAAGTGCAGGGATTACAGGCTTGAGCCACCGCGCCCAGCGCCAGAAATGCTTTTAGACTACTCCAGTCTGCTCCCTCCCTTTCACCTATTGACCTTAGTTATATACTTCCTGAAGCAACCTGAATTAAGTCTGTTTCTTCTTCACATAATAGCCCTTCATATTTCCCATGACAGATATCACACTTCTAGACTTACTGATTATTTATTAAACTCTCTCTTGAATTGAGCACCAGGTACCAAGAGGGTACAGTTGAAGAGACATCCATGGCCCCTGCACTTCAGGGGCTTGCAGTCTAGTTATGGAGACAACTATAACATGAATCGATGGCTGGTTATAATGCAAGTACGCAAACAGCCCTAAATCGTTAGTTCTTTCCTGGTTTGTTATGGCTCACCATACTTTCTTTAGGCAACTCTGTTTTTTGTTTTGTTTTGTTTTGTTTGAGACGGTTTTGCTCTGTTGCTCAAGCTGGAGTGCAGTGGCATGGTCACGGCTCACTGCAGCCTTGACCTTCTGGACTTAATCAGTCTGCCTGCTTCAGCCTCTTGAGTAGCTGGGACTACAGGCATGCACCACCACACCTGGCTAATTTTCTAAATTTTGTTTTAGAAATGTTTTGTAGAGATAGGGTCTCACCGTGTTGCCCATGCTGGTCTCCAACTCCTGGGCTCAAGTGATCCTCCTGCCTTGGCCTACCAAAGTGCTAGGAAGCCCGGCCCAACTTTTTTTTCCTCCTGAGACGGAGTCTTGCTTTGTCGCCCAGGCTGGAGTGCTGTGGCGTGATCTCGGCTCACTGCAGCCTCCATCTCCCAGGTTCAAGCAGTTCTGCCTCAGCCTCCTGAGTAGCTTGGGACTACAGGCGTGTGCCACCATGCCTGGCTAATTTTTGTTTTGTTTCTAGTAGAGATGGGGTTTTACCATGTTGAGCCAGGCTGATCTCAAACTCCTGGCCTCAGGTGATCTCTGCCCGCCTCAGCCTCCCAAAGTGCTGGGATTACAGGTGTGACCCACCGCCCCTGGCAGTTGTTATTGTTGTTTTAATGTCCTTTAAATGCAGTGTCTGAAACAAAACAGAAGATATGACCTGAGCAGAATATACAGCTGTTTTCTTAGGTTAGGAAACCGAATCAATGATTTTCAAATTTCCTTGTGCATTCTGGCTCTGCCACTTACAAGTGCTATAATTTTAGGCCAGCTAAATAATCTCAATAATTTTAGTGTCTTCATCTGTAAACCGAGGGTGAGGGGAGGGCAGTGTTAGTTGTAGCACCTACCTGTAGGTTGTTGTCAGGATTAAATAAGATAATACATGTAAAGTGTTGAGGGCAGTGACGGGTATGTGTTAAGTGGGTAATACGTGGTAGGAGTTAATAACCATGTAGTAATAGTTGCAGTAACCAAGTCACTGGAATCTCTTTGGGACCTTGTTAAAATACAAGCAGCCTGGCCTCATTTTATTATCTTCTGCCCAGAGAATTTGTATGGTACCTGGGTGACCACAGTTTTAACAGTCCCCAGATGATTCTTTGATGACCCAGAGGTGGAGAACTCTGCACTTGACGTGCTTGATATCATTAGCTTTTACAAATTAAAATTTTAAAATTTCCCAAGTAATAGATGAATAGATCTTCCTGAAAGATTCCAACAATGCAGATACAGGTAAAGGCATGGCTCCCAATTTCAGAGTCCTGGAAAAACACCCACTTAACCAGTTTGGAATGTATCCTTCTACACATTGTTACCCTTTTTTTGTAAATTTATAAATAAATGTCTTCATAATAATAATGGCCAGATTTAAAAGATAAAAATGATTTTTAATGCACTTTTACAGTCATAATCTTTGTTCCCTTCCAAGGCCTATGAGATGGGTAGGGGAAATAGCGTCATGATCCTATCAATTTGCAGATGAGAAATCAAGGCCTGCAAGTGAAATTCGCCCTGATTGATCTAGAATGAGAACTGGGCCTTCTGTCTCCCAGCCTAATGTCCTTTTCATGTGAACCACACTGTTTCCTAGCTGCATCATCTCGGCTTATATTGAAGTTGTGGCTCATGAAGTCTTCTAGTCTTTTTGCCATGCCAATAGCTGTCAAATTAGATTTCCTCCTTTCCCTTAGTGCATATATACTTGCTTTTAGAAAAATACTACTTTTAGAGTAAAGAAAAGAAAAAAAAGGAAAAATAAATTCAAGGTTTTATGTTTTTGTGTATCTGTTAAGATTGATCTTTTGGGGACAGAAATCTAGAACTGGCCTTGTGGCCATCTGAGAGCACGGTGCGTTCAGGTGAGCCTGTCTTCATTTAGGGTAGCTGAGGTCAGTGTAGGACTTTTCCTCACTGCTGTCCAATTAACTCTCCAGGCAGAATCAGTTAAATTTATTTAGTCTTACTCCAGTAATGTAGCAATAATATGGAAAGTTGAGAGACCAGTGGAGGAAAACCACATCAAACCATTTCAACATGAGCTGTTACTTCCCAGTGTATCACTCTTTGAGACTGTCCATGTGTCCATTCTTTTTGTAAGTAATTTTAGGTCTTCCATGTTTTATGAATGCTTTTCTTATAATTACATAGTATATGTAATTTTAAGTTTTAATAGCCTTTGTCATTTTGAGTTAATATGGCAAATGTTGGTAAACTGTTTGAGATTTTTTTTTTGAGACAGGGTCTCACTCTGACACCCAGGCTGGAGTGCAGTGGCGCGATCTCGGCTTACTGCAACCTCTGCCTC
>NW_012115155.1:3829470-3831619 GCF_000951035.1 Colobus angolensis palliatus | reverse complement strand
ACCTCGTGATCCGCCCGTCTTGGCCTCCCAAAGTGCTGGGATTACAGGCTTGAGCCACCGCGCCCGGCCTTTTTTTTTTTTTTTAACAGGTTCCCCAAGTGCTTCTGGGGCTACACAAGTTTGAGAGCATTCTCTGGGGAGTACGTTTTAGCTAATTTTCTTCACAGACTGTGTCTTTCCTGTGGGTAGAGGCAGACTCTGTTACGAACAGTAGCCCAGACCTGCCAACAGAGGCCTGTTGTATAGAGAGAATGAATTGTGTAGCAGTGCCTTCCTAAATGAAGAGTAGCTGGGTTCGTTCTTGGAACAATAAACCAGTCTTTCCTAAGAGAGTGGAACTGCGTAAAAACAGCTCCTTCTCTGATGTTTCTCTGTGGTGCTGGTGGCTGTTTTATTTAAGTTCTGATAAGTCATAATGTTCTCCCAACGCAAGCCATATCCTGCTCAGCCTTTGGTTGGCCGAAAGGTGGCACATAGACCTATTGTCACATGAGCAATTACCATGGGATACAGCACTCACCATTTGCCAGGCAGTTGGATGGGTGCTAGAGGTATACTTCTGCCAGTTCTCACAGTAACATTTAAAGGCAGGTGCTATTGTCATTTTATAATGAGAGAAAGCAGAGACTTGGAGAAGTTGAATAATTTGTTCATTGTCACACACCTGCAGAATAGCAGAATTTGGCTTTCAAAATCTTCAGTATGCTTTTCATTTATCCCATTTTTTTTTTTTTTTTCCAGTTCAGGTTGTTCTTCCTTCATGAAGGTCAGTGGGCTGCCTTGGGGAAACATCTGCTCCCACTATCTGGCAGCATCTGGAAACCACTTACTAGTCAGGAGGGATGTAGAGATGCAGACTTCCGACTAGGGTTTCCACGAGGATTAGATCAGTGACTGTACAGTTCTTTTTAGATTTGAGTTCCTGATATGAAATCTAACCTTAGACAATCCAGATGACTGGAGACCTGATAAAGTTTTTTTTCCTTTTAAGTGTTTTATTGTAATAAAATATACATGACATAAAATTGTCCATTTAAACCATTTTTTTGTATTATACTTTAAGTTCTAGGGTACATGTGCACAATGTGCAGGGTCATTACATAGTTATACATGTGCTATGCTGGCCCGCTGCACCCATCAACCTGTCATTTATATTAGGTATTTCTCCCAGTGCTATCCCTCTCCCCACCCCCCACCCCATGACAGGCCCCAGTGTGTGATGTTCCCCACCCTGTGTCCTAGTGCTCTCATTTTTCAGTTCCCACCTATGAATGAGGACATGTGGTGTTTGGTTTTTTGTCCTTGTGATGGTTTGCTCAGAATGATGGTTTCCAGGTTCATCCATGTCCCTGCAAAGGACGTGAACTCATCCTTTTTTATGGCTGCGTAGTATTCCATGGTGTATATGTGCCACCTTTTCTTAATCCAATCTATCACTGATGGACATTTGGGTTGGTTCCAAGTGTTTGCTGTTGTGAACAGTGCCGCAGTAAACATACGTATGCATGTGTCTTTATAGTAGCATGATTTATAAATTTTTTTTTTTTTTTTGAGATGGAGTTTCCCTCTTGTTGCTAGGCTGGAGTGCCACGGCGCAAATCTTGGCTCACCACAACCTCCGCCCCCTGCGTTCAAGTGATTCTGCTGCCTCAGCCTCCCGAGTTGCTGAGATTACAGGCATGTGCCGCCATGCCTGGCTGATTTTGTATTTTTTAGTAGAGACGGGGTTTTTCCATGTTGGCCAGGCTGGTCTTGAACTCCTGACCTCAGGTGATCTGCCTGCCTTATTCCCCTCCCAAAGTGTTGGCATTACAGGTGTGAGCCACTGCGCCTGGCCTAAACCATTATTAAGTAGCATTAATTCATTTATGCTGTTGTGCCACCATTGCTATAATCTGTTTCTAAATCTTTTCCATCATCCAAAATAGAAACTCTGTAGCCATCAAGAAATAACCGCCCATTCCTCTGTCTCCTAGCACCTGGTAACCTGTAATCTACTTTCTGACTCAATGGATTTGCCTATTTTGGATATTTCGTATAAATGGAATCATACCATATTTTCCTTTTGTGACTGGCTTGTTTCATTTGCACAGTGTTTTTTTTTTTTTTTTTCCTGAGACAGAGTCTCTCTCTGTCGCCCAGGCTGGAG
>NW_012115155.1:3821105-3827728 GCF_000951035.1 Colobus angolensis palliatus | reverse complement strand
TCTTTCTTTATTTTTGAGACATAGTTTCACTCTTGTTGCCCAGGCTGGAGTGCAGTGGCACGATCTCAGCTCACTGCAACCTCCACCTCCTGGGTTCAAGCCATTTTCCTGCCTCAGCCTCCTGAGTAGCTGAGATTACAGGCATGCACCACCATTCCTGGCTAATTTTTGTATGTTTCCTAGATACGGAGTTTCACCATGTTGGCCAGGCTGGTCTCAAACTCCTGACCTCAGGTGATCCACCTGCCTCGGCTTCCGAAAGTTCTGGGATTATAGGCATGAGCCACCACGCCGGCCTAATTTTTTTTTAAGCTTTGTGTTTATGTTAGCATATCTAAGAATTTATTGCCAAATTCAAAGTAATGAAGATTTATCCATATGTTTTCCTCTAAGATTTTATAATTTTAGCTCTCGCTTTGAGGTCCTTGATCCATTTTGAGTTAATTTTTGTACATGGTGTGAGGTAGGGCTCTGACTTCATTTTTTTTCATGTAGATAGCCCATTGTACTAGCACCATTTGTTGAAGACCAATATAAACGTTTTAATTACTTATTTTCTGTATCACCGAGTGGCATTTATAGTTTGCTTTGGGATTTTGACTTCATTTCCTATCCTCTCAACCTCCTCCTCTTTCCTTATTTTCATCCCTCAAAACACAAAATGTTTTGTGTGTGTTATTGTTTTGCTGCTTGATATATGAGGCACTTAATAAATAAGAATTCCCCTCCTTTCTTTTAACTTTGTGTAGTTAACTTTTAAATAGTTTGTGTCCCAAAAACATATTGTAAGGACCTTCGGAGTAGGAGAGTATATGTTCTATATCTTTCTTTCTCAATTTCTTTTTCTCTTGAGGAGAGGACATCACTCTGGTGTCTAGTCTAGTACCATACAGGTGGTATGCTTCACCTGTATTGACTGAATTGTGAAACTGAACATAGATCTATGTGAATACATTTGGGGTAGTTGCAGAAAATCATTCTTAAAAAATTACTGGTCAGTGCATTAAAAAGTTCTTCAAAGTTTTTTACTCAGGTCCTTTTAAGTCATTTTCCCAAATGTAGGGATTGACAATAGTATCTTGGTCTTTCAAATGCCTTAGGACTTTTGTGTGTGTGTGACATATGGTATTTGGGTAAGCTCTAGTTGGGTAGCACAATATGGGGTGCATTTTATGGATGTCTGAAATTTTTTAAAAAATTTATTATTATTATTGTTATTTTTTTGAGATGGAGTTTTGCTCTTGTTGCCCAGGCTGGAGTGCAATGGCATGATCTTGGCTTACTGCAACCTCTGCCTCCTGGGTTCAAGCGATTCTCATGCCTCAGCCTCCTGAGTAGCTGGGATTACAGACATGAGCCACCTCGTCCTGTTAATTTTGTATTTTTTTAGTAGAGACGGGGTTTCACCATATTGGTCAGGTCTTGAACTCCTGACCTCAGGTGATCCACCTGCCTCAGCCTCCCAAAGTGTTGAGATTACAGGTGTGAGCCACCGTGCCCACCCTAAAATTTATTATTATTATTATTATTTGAAATGGAGTCTCACTCTGTCACCCAGGTTGGAGTGCAGTGGCGCAATCTTGGCCCACTGTAATCTCCACCCCCCGGGTTCAAGCGGTTCTTCTTCCTCAGCCTCCTGAGTAGCTGGGATTACAGGTGCCTGCGCTGTGCCTGGCTAATTTTTGTATTTTTAGTAGAGACAGGGTTTCTCCATCTTGACCAGGCTCGTCTTGAACTCCTGACCTTGTGATCCACCTGCCTTAGCCTCCCAAAGTGCTGGGATTACAGGCATGAGCCACCGTGCCTGGCCTCAAAAATTTATTATTTTTTTAGAGACAAGGTCTCATTATATTGCTCAGGCTGATCTCAAACTCCTGGGCTCAAGCAGTCTGCCCGCCTGTGCCTCCCAAGGGGTTGGGATTATAGGCGTGAGCCACTGCGCCTAGCCTGAAAATTTATTAACTATTTATTTAAGATTCTGGTAACTGAATTTTGAATTGAGAATATACTCATTTTAGAGGTTATTTTGTATGTCTAGATCTTGCCTTTTCATTTTTGACAAATGCTGTTAGTTGCAAAAATTATTTTGAGTTTGAGTAATGAGTATGTATTACTTTTCTAACAAAAAATTAAAATAAACAGCGTTAGAAAATTCTTGTCTAGAAATTCCATAGGTTAACCAGTGAAGTCTCTGATCTTTCTCTCCGAATCTATGTTATCATAGTTCCCTCCATCACTCTCTTTAGTGTTCAGTAGTGGCTAATGTTACTTGCCCTAAGAGATCAGACCTCCCTGGGGAGTCCATTTTGTAATCTACAGTCCAGATGTCAATGAAGGGAAAGATTCAGCTTGAAGGTTGGCCTTTGCTTTTTGTTTTCCAGTAAATTTTGTCTCTTAAGTAGGTATTTCTTAGTATGTTGTTATGTAAACATTTATTATCTGAGATGTTGGTTATTCATCTGTTGTCTTTTTTAGAAGCTATTTATTATTAACAGTGGAAACAAAGGAAGGAATTATTGTATTCTCTTTAATTCCAAGCAACATAACAACATCAGAGAGGCCAGAGCAAATACAATATTTCATATACTTTCCAGATAATTGTCAATCAACAGAGGGATTTCTTCCTTTCCTTTCCTCTCCTCTCCTTTCCTCTCCTTTCTCCTTTCCTCTCCTTTCCTTTCCTTTCCTTCCTTTTCCTTTTTCTTTCCTTTCCTTCTCAGACACAATCTCACTTTGTTGCCCATGTTGGAGTGCAGTGTGGTGTGATCATAGCTCACATAGCCAGGAACTCCTGGCTCCAAGTGATCCTCCCTCCTCGGCCTCCTGAAGTGCTGAGATTGGATTATAGGAGTGAGCCACAGTGCCTAGCTCTCTAAGAGAGTGATTTAACAAGAGTTTAAACCCACTTAGTAGGAAGCATGATTTTTGCCAGGGAGAGTAGGAAGGAGGGATGCAAACTGTTTTTTACTACCTCCATCCTTCTTTATGGAGAAGTTGGACTGGTATGCATCTGAATCTATAGCTATTGCTATACTTTTGTGCATATATTTTGTCTAAAAAGTTTGACAGAAGAGGCATTCTTTTCATTTAGTAAATTACCCTCCAGACATGGGATGCTATTCTGAGGAAGGTAGCCCTCTAGAAGATGCTTTCAGTGTGAGCTGTCTGGACTTACTGCTGACTGAGCGTACCTGTTGGCAGTGATTGGTGTGCCAGGCAGATTTCTTGTGATCTGTGACTGTGTTTCTAAAGTAAACATAGTAGGGAAAGCTTGCCATTCTGTCTTTCTTTTCAGAACATGCAGTAGATTTCTGAAGTGGCCAAAAGAGAATTTGTTTGGACAGAGGGACAGTATTTAGTTTAATTGTAGAGTTACTGATTTTATGGAGTCATGAAAGAATGACTAAGCACTGGGAGATTAGAAACGTCTCATTGTAATCATCTGGTTACTAGACCTTTTGGGGTGGGGTAGGGAGACTGGAGGTGATGCACAAAGGGTGTACACAAGGCATTAATGAGAAATGGACCTAAAAATAGAGAGTCTTTAATGAAACTGCTGACATTAAAATAAGAGCATTATTCTAGGGTATATCCTAGGTAATTACTAGAGATTGAACAAACTGTATAACTTGATCAAAATCTTCATTCAGCAAACTTTGCTGTTATGCTTAAGGGCAAAGAGAAAGGCTGTTAAGCCTTGTTTCCAAGGAGCTGCATGCCTTAGAGGGAAGGCGGACGAGTAATGGTTATTATTCTGTGTATTAAGCGTGCTACTATGGGAAAACTGAAGAGGGATGGGATCCTAATCTGGGGCTAGGGGAAGAGATGTGGCCCCTTCCTATTTTGGCCTGAAGGATGTGAGGCCATGAACCAGGTGCACACTCTCCTGGTGGGGTACTCTGGGGTGTGTTTTATTGTCTTCCATTTTTGAGAGAGCAGTGTTGGCTGGGGACCTAGCTTGTCACCATAAGACAAGGAGATTGACTTTTGGCAATAGTAATGTCATAGTCTCATTTTGAGAAGTGGCCGCAGATAAGAGGCAAGAAAGCACTCTTGCTGAGAGAAGAAGTCTGTTTGAAACTAACGTGTTGTGGAGAATCCTAGATGTTGATGAAATCAGGACTCTTGTATTTTCAGATCCTTACTTGAATTATAAACTGGTCAGTGATTCAGTTTTGGAATTTGCAAGGCAGGGGTTAGACATTGTTCTTTTAGGAAACTTGTTGCTGTTGCATTTGCTTCTGAATAGTGATGGCATTATTTTGAATTGTAGTTACAAGTTTATTATGTGTATTATTGAACATAGAAGTTTTAAGAAGGTATCTAAGGGATATATTTGTTTCTCTTTTTATTATGAGTGAATGTAAATGTATTATAGTTATATAAGAATTCGCTTCATCTTGCTTAAATTATCCAGAAGTGAGAAACAGGACTATTAGTTAAATGCATGACATTTTAATATTATATCTGTAGCCCAGGCTGGAGTGCAGTGTTGCCATCTCGGCTCACTGCAAGGTCTGCCTCCCGGGTTCACGCCATTCTCCTGCCTCAGCCTCCCAAGTAGCTGGGACTGCAGGTGCCTGCCACCACGCCTGGCTAATTTTTTTGTATTTTTAGTAGAGACAGGGTTTCACCATGTTAGCCAGGATGCTCTCGATCTCCTGACTTAGTGATCCGCCCGTCTTGGCCTCCCAAAGTGCTGGGATTACAGGCGTGAGCCACCATGCCCAGCCAACCAATGTTATTAATTATATTCATGAAAAAAAAGCCCATATATATATATACACACACATACATATATACATATATGCACACATACCTCCCTCTGTTTTTGTACAGATCGTGACTGATTATAGACTACTTTTGCATTTTGCTTTTTTTTTTCTTTTTTTGGGACAGAGTGTCACTCTTGTTGCCCAGGCTGAAGTGCAATGTGGTGTGATCTCGGCTCACTGCAACCTCCATCTCCCAGGTTCAAGTGATTCTTCTGCCTCAGCCTCCCAAGTAGCTAGGATTACAGGCATGCGCCACCATGCCTGGCTAATTTTGTATTTTTAGTAGAGATGGGGTTTCTCCTGACCCCCCAGGCTGGTCTTGAACTCCTGACCTCAGGTGATCCGCCCACCTTGGCCTCCCAAAGTGTTGGGTTTACAGGCATTAGCCACCACTCCCGGCTGCATTTTGCTTTTTTTAAACTTAGTATATCTTGGAAATCATTCTATGTCAGTACATTAAAGACTTCCTCCTTTTTTTTTTAATGAATAGTATGACTGAATAGTATGCTGTAGCATGGCATATCATGATTTCCTGAGTCCTCTGTTGATGAACATTTAGTTTTATCTAATCTTTTGCTTTTATAAACAATGCTGCAAAGAATAATTCTATAATATATATTTTTTGCACATATAGGAATAAATTCCCAGAAGTTCGACATTTTGGGTTAAAAGTTATGTGCCTTAACATTGATATAAATAGATATTCCCGGATTATTCACCTTGGAAGTTATAATGAAATCCAATGTGCAATACTAGATACATTTTTGTTTGTTTGTTTGTTTTTTGAGACAAAGCTCTATCGCCCAGGCTAGAGTACCGTGGCACCATCTTGGCTCACTGTAACCTCTGCCTCCTGAGATCAAACCATCCCCCCATCTCAGCCTCCCAGGTGGGTGGGACTATAGGTGCATACTACCATGCCTGGCTGATTTTAATATTGTTTGTTTTATTTATTTATTTAATTTTATTTTATTTGTTTTGATATGGGATCTTCCTCTGTTGCCTGGGTGGAGTGCAGTGGTGTGATCTCGGCTCACTGCAGCCTCTGCCTCCAGGGTTCAAACAGTTCTCCCACCTCAGTCTCCTGAGTAGCTGGGGTTACATGGGCACGCCACCACACCTGGCTAATTTTTGCATTTTTACTAGAGACAAGGTTTCACCATGTTGACCAACCTGGTCTGTAACTGTTGACCTCAGGTGATCCACCCGCCTCGGCCTCCCAAAGTGCTGAGATTACAGGTGTGAGCCACTGCGCCTGGCCTGATTTTTGTATTTTTTGTAGAGCTGGGGTCTCAGTATGTAGCCCAGGCTATTCTCAAACTCATCAGCTCAAGTGATCCCCCCACCTTGGCCTCCCAAAGTTCTGGGATTACAGGTGTGAGCCACTGTGCCCGGCCTGCGATATGTATTTTAAAAATACGTTTAAAAATGTAATTTCAGGCCTGGCGCGGTGACTCATGCCTGTAATCCCAGCACTTTGAGAGGTCCAGGTGGGCAGATCACGAGGTCAAGAGATCGAGACCATCCTGGTCAACATGGTGAAACCCTGTGTCTACTAAAAATACAAAAGTTATCTGGGCCTGGTGGCGTGTGGTTGTAGTCCTAGCTACTTGGGAGGCTGAGGCAGGAGAATTGCTTGAACTCAGGAGGCGGAAGTTGCAGTGAGCCAAGATTGCAGCACTGCACTCCAGCCTGTGACAGAGTGAGACTCCATCTCAAAAAAAAGTGAATAAGTGAATAAATAAATAAATAATTTCAAAATGGTGCAGAAACATGTCATGTGTCGTTTTTTGAATGGAAACATGACCATAGTTCAGTGATCAAAGGCAAATTGGTCACTCTTCTCAT
>NW_012115155.1:3801781-3819604 GCF_000951035.1 Colobus angolensis palliatus | reverse complement strand
GGAATACAGGTGCCCACCACCACGCCCGGCTAATTTTTTGTATTTTTAGTACAGATGGGGTTTCACCGTGTTAGCCAGGATGGTCTCAGTCTCCTGATCTCATGATCTGCCCGCCTTGGCCTCCCAAAGTGCTGGGATTACAGGCTGAGCCACTGCGCCTGACGAGAACAGATTTTTTATTATCATTCTTGGTAACTGCATGGTTTGCTGTTGTTTGGATATCCTGTAATTTATTTCTCAATTCCCTGTTCATTAACGTTTAGGATTATTTCATTTAAAAAGGATGACCAAAATAAAGAAAGAAAAAAAAGAGTTAAAAGAAAGGATGACCAGCTGCAATGAACAACTTGATATGTTCAGTTTAGTATACCGTTTTGTTTTTTTTTGAGATGGAGTCTCGCTCTGTCAGGAGCCATGGCACCCAGCCCATTTTAGCATACTTGATAAATTATTTCCTTAGATGCATTCTTAGATTTGGACTCGTTGGATCAAGAGATGTTGCCAAATTGTCCTATGTCTTATTACTTTTTATTTTCGTCAGCAGTGCATTACATTGTTTAGTTGATTATATTCAATTACATTCCTTTTTTTTTGAGACAGGAGTTTTGTTCTGTCACCCAGGCTGGAGTGCAGTGGTGTGATCTTGACTCTGCAACCTCTGCCTCCCTAGTTCAAGCGATTCTCGTGCCACAGCATCGGGAGTAGCTGGGATGACAGGCATGCGCCACCACACCTGGCTAATTTTTTTGTGTTTTTAGTAGAGACGGGGTTTTACCATGTTGGCAAGGCTGGTCTCGAATTCCTCACCTCAAGTGATCCACGTGCCTCAGGCTCCCAAAGTGCTGGGATTACAGGTGTAAGCCACCGTGCCTGGCCTCAATTACGTTCTTAAGTGACCGTTTTTGAAAATGTAGGACTAGAGTGATGGTTAGGTCTTTTGATATTTTAAGGAAAACCATGTTACTGTTGAATAGGAATAAGTTTATGTTGGAAAAATATTGAGGCAATCACAATTCGTTTTGGAAACCGAGCTGCTGTATGTAGTACAACCCAGTTTGTGCTAACATTGTTAAGGCACAGCTCTCTTTTTGCGCTTTTCTTTTGGAATTTATTTTTTGTAAGTCCATAAAACATAACTGTAAAAATTTCATTTTAGTAAAAGCAGTGTCCTTCTATAGCTTCTCTGAGAAATATAGCAAATTTTTGTTAGGTATAAGCTTAGTAAAGTACAGACTTAAAAGTATATGAGCTTGAAATATGATTGAATAGTGGTAGACAGGGTTTGAAATTTCACAGTATTTCATAGTATATGAAATTGTGTACAGTGTATAAAATTGCTTATTTTATAGTATATGAAATTATCTTTTCAGTAGCCTTTGTCATTGCTCAGGTGACTTTCCACATTATTTTTCCCTGACAGGTCACTTAAATTGCATTGAAAGGGTTTGAAGTAACATAATAAGGTCTAAATTGTCAATGAATAAATAAATCTCTAAAGCCCAAAATGAAGTTCTCTTTCTTTAGCAGACACAGGGTTCCTTATCCTTCAAGGCTGTCTATGACTCTGCACATTTTCCTCGTCCATCAGATTCGTACTGAGGAGTATGAATCTTGCCTAAGCAAGGTAAATATGCTTGGATGGTGAGGGACAATAAGCAAGGCCTGCATTCTCATGCTCAGGTACACCTAAGATGTAGCTTTATCTAGTGGTGCCTTTATATTTGTCTCACTGTTGTAGTCTTTCTTTTATCCATGTTTGCTAAGCAATTAGAAAAGTAGAGCCTTGCAGGAAAGCATCGTGATGTACTGTGGCGGAATAGATTATTTACTTGTCTCTCTCTCTGCAGTGAACATGGAGCTTGTCGAGGGCAGTGCCTGGCAGATTGCCTGGTACATTAGGTACTCCATGAACTTAGGAAACTGGGACCAAGAGCCTTTTCATTTCATGTCTGTCTTTCTACTTTTTTCTTCTTTTGTTTTCTTTAACTTCTTATTTTGAATTAATTATAGATTCACAAGCAATTGCAAAAAATGTACGGGAGTTCATGTTTACCCTTCACCCAGTTTCCCCCAATGGTTATGCATGTTTTGTTGTTTCTCCTCTTTTCCTGCTGTACTGTGTCTTCTTTCCCTGTGTTTTCCTAGTTTTCCTCTCTTTTTCCTATTTTTGATCATGCTTTTGGCTCGCCATTGGCATCTGTGGGACGTCCTGAACTCTCTGAACTAAATGTTGCCGATTACTGTCCTAAGCTACTTATGGGAATGCATGTGATGGTTCTTTCTCTTCATTTATTCTTTGTGGATCACTTGCGCAGTGTGTGGTGCTGGGCCAGGTACTAGTTGTTCCTCTATATTCAAGCTTTTCGGCTCTTATTTTGAGAACATTAAATATGGTGCATATATCTTTGTTTTGTAGGTCTTTTTTCTAAATGATATGTATGTCTAAAGTACTCAGAGATGTGTGTCTGTTTTTGGTGAGAAGAAGGAGCTGCATTTTGGTGAAAATAGCCCTGGATTTTGAGTTAGAAAGCAAAGTTCAAATCTTGGTTCTGGCCAGGCGCGGTGGCTCACATCTATAATGCCAGTGTTTTGGGAGGCCAGAGTGGGAGAATCACTTGAGGCCAGGAGTTCGAGACCAGCATAGGCAACATAGAAAGACCACATCTCTCTAAAACAAAACAAAAAAGGAATCAAAATCCTGGTTGTGTTTCATACTTGCTTTGTGACCCCAGAAGTCGCTTTGCTTCTGAATCTTTTCTTCTCTGTAAAATAGGCATTATAATGACAATCTGACAGATTTTGTAGGGGATAGAGAAAGTAGCATTTGTATGATCACTTAACCCATTGGAAGGTACTGCTTCAAATATGAAGTAGGTATGCTTATTTTATTGATGAAATGAAAGACAAGTTTTAAACTATTGGTGTATTAATCATTTATAGCTTGACTTCTTTATTCAGTAACACAGAAAGACTTCTCTTGTTTTTTTAAACCCTCATCCTTCTTATACCTTCTGTCTTCACATTAAATACCCAGGACTTAATAGAGTTTTCTTTTTTTTCAACTGGGTATAACCTAGCTCCCTTGGGAAATTTGGGATGGCCATGTCAGCTGTCATACTGTGTCAAATGACATATCAGATTTCTCTTCTGTCTCTCTTTTTTTTTTTTTTGAGATAGAGTCTTGCTCTGTCACCAGGCTGGAATGCAGTGGTGCCATCTCAGCTCACTGCAGCCTCCGCCTCCCGGGTTCAAGCAATTCTCTTGCCTCAGCCTCCTGAGTAGCTGGGACTATAGGCACTGCCACCACGCCCAGCTAATTTTTGTATTTTTAGTAGAGACGAGGTTTCACCGTGTTTGCCAGGATGATCTTCCCGCCTCAGCCTCCCAAAGTGCTAAGATTACAGTTGTGAGCCACTGGGCCTGGCCTGTTCTCTTATTTTCTTATTTACCTGAGTCTGGGGATTTTTCTGTTTCGGGAACCTCTTAGAAAATCTCTCAAGCAGGCTGGGCGCGGTGGCCCATGCCTATAATGCTAGCACTTTGGGAGGCTGAGGCGGGTGGATCACCTGAGGTCAGGAGTTGAAGACCAGCCTGGCCAACATGGTGAAACCCTGTCTCTACTGAAAATACAAAAATTATCCAGACCTGGTGGTGGGTGTCTGTAATCCTAGCTACTTGGGAGGCTGAGGTCTAGGAGAATCACTTGAACCTGGGAGGCGGGGGTTGTGGTGAGCCGAGATTGTGCCACTGCACTCCAGCCTGGATGACAGGGCGAGACTCCCTCTCAAAAAAAAAAGAAAGAAAGAAAGAAAGAAAATCTCTCAAGCCAGTATATATGCTCCTTTGTGCTTAGCTTTTTAGTGGATTTCACTGTTAGAAACCAACTATTCATGTGTTACCAGAAACATTTTTATTTTTGAAGGGAGACTTTCTTTTTATTTGTGTTATGCACATGGAATACTTAGTATAGAAAGTCATAAAATGAAAATTTTTAAATTGAAATAATTGACAGGTTTTTTTTTTTTTTGTAAACCTGATCTAGATACAGGCAAACTTTTAAATCATTAAGGTACAGACATTTATAGAACACCCCTTCCAATAATAATAGGATACACATTATTCTGAAGTACATATGGAACACTTCAGGATAGACCATATGTTATGCCATAAAACAAGCCTCAATTAATTTAAGGGATGGAAATCATACTATGTTCTCTGACCATAATGAAATGAAATTAGATATCAATAACAGAAGGAAATTTGGGAAATTCAGAGTATGTGAAAATTAAACTACACAGACTGAAATCACCAATGATTCAAAGAAAAAGTCACAGGAAAATTGGAAGATACTCTGAGATGAAGACAAAATATATCATATCGTGATGATGATGGTTGCAAACAATGTGAATGTACTTTATACCACCGAATTAATTGTATGTTTAAAAATAGTTAAAATGGCAAATCTTATGTATGTTTTGCCACAATTGAAAAAACAAAAACAAACAAAAAACCCTGGGCTGGGCGCGGTGGCTCACACCTGTAATCCCAGCACTTTGGGAGGCCAAGGCAGGTGGATCACCTGAGGTCAGGAGTTCAAGACCAGCCTGGCCAACATGGCGAAACCCCATTCTACTAAAAATACAAAAAATTAGCTGGGCTGGGCGTGGTGGTGGGTGCCTGTAATCCCAGCTACTTGGGAGGCTGAGGCAGGAGAATAGCTTGGACCCAGGAGGTGGAGGTTGCAGTGAGCCCAGATCACGTGACTGCCCACTGCATTCCAACCTGGGTGGCAGAGTGAGACTCCATCTCAAAAAACAAGAACAGGAAGAAAAAAAACCCTGCCACTTGTTTTTCAACAGTGAATGTTCATTGAGAGCCTACTATGCTTCATGCAAAAAACAAAGCAATGTATCATAAGCTAGGGGATATAGGAAAAGCAGTTCCCAGAGGGAAATTTATAGCTATAAACTCTTGTATTAAAAAAAGAAGAAAGATGTCAAATCTTCCACCTTAAGAAACTAATAAAAGAAGAACACACTAAATCCAAAACGAGCAGAAGGAATATAATAATAAAAACTGAAATGGAAATAAATGAAATAGAGGGAAAAAAAGTAGGGAAAATCGAACCAGAAATAGGTTCTGTGCAAAGATCAACAAAATGGACAAACCTTGAGCTAGATTAATAAATTAATAAAATGAGGAATGAAAGAAAGGACATCACTACTGACCTTACATGGAAATTAAAAAAGATTATAAGGAAATACTAGGAGCCATTTTATGCCAACAAGTTAGATAACACATATGAGATATATGCAGTCTTTGAAAGACACTACTGAAATTGACTCGAAAAGAAGTAGAAAGTCTTTTTTGTTTGTTTGAGATGGAGTCTTGCTCTGTCACTCAGGGTGGAGTGCAGTGGTACGATGGTGGCTCACTGCAGCGTTTGCCTCCTGGGTTTGAGCAATTCTCCTGCCTCAACCTCCCAAAAAATAGAAAATCTGAATAGACCAATAAAGTAAATAGATTGAATTAACAATAAAAAAGCCCCTCCCAAAAAAGCTCAGGTCCAGATAACTTTGCATTTTGTGATTCCATCAAATATTTAAAGAAGAATCAACACAAATTCTTCACACACTCTTTCAAAATAAAGAAGAGGTGTTACTTTCCGGTTTATCCTGTGTGGACATTACTAGGCTGATACTAAAACCAGGCAAAGACATCAGAAGACAAGAAAACTACGGAACAGTGTTCTTTATGGATGCAGGTGTAAAATACCTCAACAAAATGCTTGCAAACTGAAAATAGCAACATATCAGAAGAATTCTATACTGTGACCGAGTGGGAATTATCCCAGGAATGCAAAGTTGGCTTAGTATCTGTAAATTAATGTAACATATCATGTAATAGAATAAAGGACAAGACCAACATGAACATCTCAATAGTGGCAGGAAAAACATTTGATTAAATCCAGCATTGTTTCATGATAAAAAACATTCAACAAATTAGAAATGGAAGGGAACTTCCTCAGTGTGATAAACCATCTGTGAAAACCTACAGCTAGTATCGTACTTAATGATAAGACAGAATGCTGTCCTAAGATTAGGAACAAGACATATAGTCATTGTAATTTTTAAAAATTTATATATAGAGAGATATTTTTTATATAGACGGGGTTTTACTATGTTGCCCAGGCTGGTCTCAAACTCCTGAGCTTAAGTGATCCACCCACCTCGGCCTCCCAAAGTGCTGGGATTATAGGTGTGAGCCAGTGCGCCTGACCAAGACAGGTATAGTCTCTTTGACACTTAGCTTTAACATTGTATTGGAGGTTCTAGCCAAGACAGTTAGGGAAGAAAAAGAAAGAAAAGGCATTCATATTGGAAAGGAAGTAAGATAATCTTTATTTGCAGATGGCATGATCTTGTATATAAAACATCTTAAGGAATGCACTATAAAATTGTTATGAGCTCCTCAAAGTTTCAGAATACAGGATCAATATACAGAAAGTAATTTTATTGTTATACATTTACAATGAATAATTCAAAAATGAAACCAAGGAAACAATTCCATTCACAATAGCATCAAAAAGAATTAAACATTTGGGAATAAAGTTAACAAAAGAAGTGCAGAACTTACATTCCTTGTTTTTTTTTATTTTTTTTTTTGAGACAGGGTGTCACTCTTGTTGCCTATGCTGAAGTGCAGTGGCACGATATCAGCTTACTGCAACCTCTGCCTCCTGGGCTCAAGTGATCCTCCCACCTCAGCCTCCTGAGTAGTTGGTATCAAAGGCATATACCATCACGCCTGGCTAATTTTTGTTTTTTTTAGAGACTAGGTTTCTCCATGTTGCCCGGGTTGGTCTCAAACTCCTGAATTCAAGCAATCCACCTGCCTCGACCTCCCAAAGTGCTGGAATTACAGGCGTAAGCCACTGTGCCTGGCCAGAACTTACATTCTGAACTGTAAAACATCATTGAAAGATCTAAATCAATGGAAAGGTACTCTATGTTCAGGGATTGGAAGACTTATTATTGTTATGATGGTAATACTCCCCATATAGATTTAGCACAATCCCTATTAAAATTCCAGGCCAGGTGTGGTGGCTCATGCCTATAATCCCAGTGCTTTGGGCGGCCAAGGCGGGTGTGAGGTCAAGAGTTCAAGACCAGCCTGACCAGCATGGTGAAACCCCATCTCTACTAAAAATACAAAAATTAACTGAGCGTGGTGGTACGTGCCTGTAATCCCAGCTACTTGGGAGGCTGAGGCAGGAGAATTGTTTGAGCCTGAGGTCAAGAGTTCAAGACCAGCCTGACCAGCATGGTGAAACCCCATCTCTACTAAAAATACAAAAATTAACTGAGCGTGGTGGTACGTACCTGTAATCCCAGCTACTTGGGAGGCTGAGGCAGGAGAATTGTTTGAACCTGGGAGGCAGAGTTTGCAGTGAGCCGAGATTGTGCCACTGCACTCCAGTCTGGGTGACAGAGTGAGACTCCGTCTCATAAAACAAACAAACAAACAAACAAACCCAGTTGCCTACTTTGCAGAAATTGACGAGCTGATCTTAAAACTCATGTAGAAATGCAAGGGACCCAGAATTGCCAAAACAAACTTGAAGAAAAAGTTGGAGGACTTTCATAACTTACTACAAAATTACAATAATTGAGACATTCTGATACTGGCTTAAAGATAGACATATAGATCAATGGAATGGAATGAGAATCCAGAACTAAACCCTTCCATTTATGGTCAATTGATTTTCCACAAAGTGCAAGGACAATTAAGTGGAGAAAGAATGTCTTTTTCAACAAATGATGGTGGTACAGGTGGATAGCCACATAAGAGAAAAAGGAATTTGGACCCTTACCTCACTTATATATATAAATTCAGAATTCATCATAGACCTAAATGTCAGATCTGAAACAATAAAACTCAGGCTAAGCCTAGTGGGTCACACCTGTAATCCCAGCACTTTTGAGGCCAAGCTGGGAGGATCCCTTGAGCCCAGGAATTCAAGACCAGCCTGGGCAACATAGTGAGATGCCATCTCTATTGAAAAAGAAAAAACAGCATTCTGTTCCAAGGCGTCTGTGAGCCCACGGAGTATACGCCATGAGCAAAGCTCACCCTCCCGAGTTGAAAAAATTTATGGACAAGAAGTTATCATCGAAATTAAATGGTGGCAGACATGTCCAAGGAATATTGCGGGGATTTGATCCCTTTATGAACCTTGTGATAGATGAATGTGTGGAGATGGCGACTAGTGGGCAACAGAACAATATTGGAATGGTGGTAATATGAGGAAATAGTATCATCATGCTAGAAGCCTTGGAACGAGTATAAATAATGGCTGTTCAGCAGAGAAACCCATGTCCTCTCTCCATAGGGCCTGTTTTACTATGATGTAAAAATTAGGTCACATACATTTTCATATTAGACTTTTTGTTAAATAAACTTTTGTAATAGTCAAAAATGCTTTCTCAAATGTTCTGAATATAGAATATTAGCTCTCATTCCAATTTTTTCTAACATGAATTTTCCTGGTTGACAATGATTTCAAAGGGTTTTATGCATTAAAGTGGAAAAATCTTATTAAATGTGAAACATGGAAACAAAAAATAAAAAATAAAAAATAAAAAAGAAAAAGAAAAAGAAAAAACAACTCTTAGAAGAAAACATGGTTGTAAATCTTCATGCCCTTGTATTAGACAATGGTTTCTTTTTTCTTCTTTTTTTGATACAGGGTCTCACTCTTGTCGCCGAGGCTAAGGTACAGTAGAAGGATCTCAGCTCACTGCAGCCTTGACTTCCTGCTAGGCTCAACGATCCTCCTACTTTAGCCTCCCGAGTGGCTGGGACTACAAGCATGTACCAGCTAATTGTTGGAATTTTTGATAGAGATAGGGTTTGCCACGTTGCCCAGGCTGGTCTCAAACTCGTGAGTCAAGCAGTCTTCCTGTCTCGGCCTCCCAAACCTGCTGGGATTACAGGTGTGAGCCACCATGCCTGGCTTCTTCAGTATGACAGCTAAAACATAGGCACTAAAAGAAAAATGGATAAATTGATCTTCATTAAAACAGAAAACTTTTTTTTTTCAAATGGCACCATCAAGAAAATGAAGACATCCCAGAATGAGAAAAAGTATTTGCTTGTCATATATCTGATAAAGGACTTTTATCCAAAATATATTTTAGAAATTCTTAAAATCAACAGTAAAAAGACACATAACCCAGTTAACAAATGAGCAGAGGATTTGATCAGATATTTCTCCAAAGAAGATACCAAATGGCTAATACATCATGAAAAGAAGCTCAAGGCCAGGCTGATTACACCTGTAATCCCAGCACTTTGAGAGGCCACGGTGGGTGGATTACTAGGTCAATAGATGGAGACCATCCTGGCCAATATGGTGTAACCCCTTCTCTACTAAAAATACAAAATTTAGTTGGGTGTGGTGGCGCGTACCTGTGGTCCCAACTACTCGGAATGCTGAGGTGGGAGAATTGCTTGAACCCGGGAGGCAGAGGTTGCAGTGAGCTGAGATCGCGCCCCTGCACTCCAGCCTTGCGACAGAGCGAGACTTCATCTCAAAAAAAAAAAAAAAAAAAAAGGAAGCTCAGTATCCTTAGTCCTTAGATGAAAATCAAAAGCACAATTAGATGCTGCTTTGATTATAGGTAATTTCTGATCCCTAATCAGGCATGTGCCACTGGTCCTGCTAATTCTGGATAATTTCTTTCTTTCTTTCTTTTTTGAGACGGAGTCTTGCTCTGTTGCCCAGGCTGGAGTGTAGTGGTGTGATTTTGGTTCACTGTGACCTCCGTGCCTCTGGGTTCAAGCAGTTCTCCCGCCTCAGCCTCCTGAGTAGCTGGGATTACAGGCATGCGCCACCACTACCGGCTGCTTTTCATATTTTTAGTAGAGACAGGGTTTCGCTCTGTTGGCCAGACTGGTCTTGAACTCCTGACCTCAGGTGACCCACCCACCTGGGCCTCCCAAAGTGCTGGGGTTACAGACGTAAGCCACCGAGCCCGGCCCTGCATAATTTCTAACAGATATAAAACTAAAGAGATTTTAACAAACCCTGGAATACCCATCACCAAGCTTTAGCAGTTCTCAGTGGATGTCCATCTTGTTTCATCTTTGAGGGAGTTTCAAGGAGTAGACAAAAATAGAAGCAATTTTAATCCAATAGCCTAAACCTGCCACAGGAGGAGAAAAAATAGAATGAAAACTGTGTTCTACTTTTACAGTTCACATTTAGGGGAAAAATATATTTAAAATATCTGAGAGGATTTTAAAAATTTACTTTATTAAAATACTAGTGAAGGTAAATTCTAATCGCAAGTACCTTATCTGACGCCTGTGTAGTATTTTTTTCTGTTATTTTCTGATGGCAAGTGTACTGTAATGCAGTGGCCGTTTTTGTTGTTGTTTGTTTTTGCAGTTATTTGTGTTGACCAGCCTGTAGTATTTCACAACATGTTTTTATGGAAATAACTGATCCGTTAGCTCCATTTTCTTAGGAATTTTTTTCTTATTGTTTACTTCACTATGTTTCGTAGTATTGAAAGGTAGGTTTCCCTCCACTATGAAATGATAGTGCCTGAGTTTTGAATACCATTTTTCTAGTTGTAATTATAAAAGTAATATGTATTCATCATAGAAAAAATTTGGAAAACACAGGAAAGGACAAAGATAAGATTAAGGAACCTGTAATTTTATCAGCTGAAAATTAACCAGTGTTAATGATTTTATTTTGTTGTTCACGTGACCTGCCTTTTTAATGTAATGTGGTGAGCCTGAACCTTTTATTCATTTTGGTGCTTTTGTAGTTGGGTTTTGTCATAATTACATTGTAGTTAATCATTGTGCACACTGGAGTGAGGGATACAGAATGAGAGAAAATTAGTTTAACTCTGATTTTTTTCCTACTGCAGAATATTCTTGAATATACTTGAGTAATTCCAGCTTTTAATGTTCTTTCCAAGTTACACAGTTATATATTCATCCAGTTTCTAGATTCTCCACTTCAGAGATGACTTGTATAGATTTCCCTGCAAGACCAAAGCACTGTTGACTTTTGGTGCTAGAAATTGACTGTTGGGTCTTATCTCTGTCCAGGCTTTCTGTTGTATGCCTGACTGGTATTTTACAGGCTTTTTGATAATTATTTCATCTTCTTAGTATCTAGAATTACAGAGCTCTAGAGAACTCTAGTACAATTTCTAGTATTTGTTAATTGAAATAAAAACATCAAACTAAGAATTTCGAAGCACTTTTTATATTATTTTCGTGTTAAAAATTCATAATACATTCATAATGCCTAAAGGTAAGCTTGAAAATATGAATGCTTTCTCAGTATTGAAACATGAATATGAATATTTTGTCTGTATAGGTAATTCTTGGTGTATGTGTGGAATAATTATCAGACATCCTTTTAATAACTTTCCCCTTTCACCCCAGGAGTGGGGATCAGTAATGTTTACAGGTTGGGAACCAGTTCTGTGATCTTTCTAGATTGTTTGTTTCCTCTGAACAGGCCACACACTCTTGCGTCTGTGCTTTGTCCATACGTATTTGCACGTTCCTTTTACCTGTAATGTTTTCTGCCTTCTCCCTTACCTCTGCTTCTAAGAAAGAATGGAACTCAACTTAACAACTGCCAGTGACTGTTTGTCCTTTGATTTTCAGCCCGAGCAAACTTTATTCTTTGGACATGTATTTCTGGAATACCTTGTTTGCAACAGGCATTATAGGCATTAGGTGAACAAAATAAATTAAGTCCCTACCTTCTTGAGGCTGACAGTCCTGTTGGGAAATCAGACAGAAAATACGTGATAGAATTGCACCTTAAGTGCTTGAAAGTAGAGAACAGCATGCAGTGACAAGGGAGTACCCCTAGAATGGCCTTCCAGTGGGTCTCTGAGGAGACAGCATTTAAGCTGAAGTCTGAAAGATGAAAAAGAGGTAGCTGGGCCAATATAGGTGTAAGGAGAGTTTTTGGCAGAAGGAACAGCATAAGCAATTGCCCTCTGAAGTAGTAAAGAGTTTGGAACCAAAAGGAGGCCAGTGTCTATGACTAGAGCCCAGAGGTATTTGGCTTGGAGATACAAATTTGGGAGATATCAGTTTATTGGCATGGGAATGGATGCTGGTTATTTTGGAGTGAGCAGCATGAGGGGACAAGAGGCACTGGACTGAGCCCACCAACAGAGATCTGGAAGGTGGGTAGAGATAAGAGATGGTTTAGTAGATGCAACCAGAGAAGTAGCAAGAAGGCATAAGCATTTATTTTCACACAAGCAGGGAATTTTTCAAGAAGGAAGGGGCGATCAACTTTGGATTGCTGCTGAGGGGTGCAGTTTGTTAAGTACAGAAAAGTCTTCCTTGGATTTGCCAACATGGCTGTCGTTGGTGATCCTGACAAGAGCTGCTCTTGTTGAGTGAGCGAGTGGAGCCAGATTAGAGGGTCTATGGAGGGGACAGGAAGTGCATCAGTGGAGCTGGCTGGTGTAGACAACGGCTTAAAGAAGCTTCGCTGTTGATGGTGTCGTTGATAAAAGGCATGTGAGCTCAAGAGAGGGCCTTTGTAAGATGAGTGATTTAGAGGACATTTACAAGCTGCTGGGAATGAGCTAGCAGAGGAGAGATTGCTGATTCCTGGGAGCAGACAACTGGAAGGTTAAAGGTCTGAGGAGGCAGAAAGGAGGAGTTGTCATCTGTGTGGGTGCTGAAACCATTCAGGAAGCTGAGAGGAGCTAGGGAGGGAGTCAGGGAGGCTGGAGTGTGAGTCTGCAGTGGAAGACAGGGAAGGACCTGTGACTGACAGATGAGTGCCAGGGCTGCCCCAGTGCTGAGCTGCGTGGTGCTTAGTTGATAGGTGCAGTGCCCCATCCTTGCAATTCCCGGTTGAAGCATTACTGAGTTCCCTCAGGCAGTTTTATCTTCCTTTCTCTTCTACCTACAGCACCTTCTGCAAACTTCTGGTTTAAGACTTGTCCACATACTATTTTGACTGTTTGTGTTTGTCTCTTTCTTCTTTCAGGCAGTGACCTTCTTGAAGGCCTTGATGAAGTCATTACTTTCTGTGATTTTTAGTAGTTAGCATAGTTCAATACCTGTCAGAGTAAATGCTTGCTCACTGAGTGAATGTGTGGGCCTCAAAATGAGTGGGACAGTGGGAGGGAGAAAAAAGAGAAGGAAAGGACAGAAGGAACAGGTAGACTAAGAACAGACTTCCTGCTGGCAGGGCATGGCAGCGCGTCTGTCTTCGTTTTCGATCATATTGTAATTGTTGCAGAAATCATCCTAATGCAAAAAAGTTTGTCTTGTTGGTAGAAATGTGCTGACTTAGTGTGAGTAAGTCCTGCTAATTTCTGGCTTTAAACTATCATACCTTCTTTCTGGCATGAAACTATCATACCTTCTTCCAGAACTGGCTTTAAATTATCATACCCTCTTTCAATCCCATTTTCCAGGGAGATTTTTTTTTTTTTAATTTTTTTGAGACAGAGTTTTGCTCTTTGTTGCCCAGGCTGGAGTGCAGTGGTGCAATCTCCGCTCACTGCAACCTCCGCCTCCCAGGTTCAAGCGATTCTCTTGTCTCAGACTCCCGAGTAGCTGGGATTACAGGTGCCTGCTACCATGCTAATTTTTGTGTTTTTAGTAGAGACGGGATTTCACCGTGTTGGCCAGGCTGATCTCGAACTCCTGACCTCAGGTGATCCACCTGCTCCAGCCACCCAAAGTGTTGAGATTACAGGCGTGAGCCACCGCAACTGACCCCAGGGAGATTTTTTAATGTGGTTATTGATTTATTGGTGCTGGTAATTTAATTCCTTCTTGATACTTTTGTATCGAATATTATTTTATTAAGGCTTCTTGAACTCCTTATTTATGATTGACTTCATGTTTCTTAATTTTCTCCGTCTTATGCCCCACATGCTGTAGCTGAGACATTTTCATGTTTCAGTTAGTAAATGCCCATGCTTTGAACTTTCAATGGAGTTTGTAGTATAGTGAAAAGAACACAAACTTTGGGGCCAGGCAGATCTGGTTTTGAATTATTGCTTGACAGTTATTTTAAAACCTTAGGCAGGTTTTTTGGTTTTTGTTATTTATTTATTTATTTATTTTACACTTATTTTCTGAGACAGAGTCTTGCTTTGTCACCCAGGCTGGAGTGCAGTGGCACCATCTTGGCTCACCACAACTTCCGCCTCCCGGGTTCAAGCGATTCTCCTGCCTCAGCCGCTTGAGTAGCTGGGATTACAGGCGTGTGCCACTACACCCTGCTAATTTCTGTATTTTTAGTGGAGACAAGATTTCACCATGCTGGCCAGGCTGGTCTCAAACTTCTGCCCCCCTCGGCCTCTCAAAGTGCTCGGATTACAGGTGTGAGCCACCACGCCTGGCCTGTTTTTGTTTTTTTAATCTTTCTGAGTTGCAGTTCTGTATCTTCAAAATGAGAATAATAATGCCTACTTATCTCACAGATATCTCACTGTGTCTGCCTTACCACACTTCACCTCCCTCATTTTGCTTATGCTGTTTTTCCTTAAGTGCCATAAGTATTTTTTGTTTGTTTGTTTGTTTTTGTTTTTTTGAGATGGAGTCTCATTCCCGTCACACTAGCTGGAGTGCAGTTTCGTGATCCACCTCCCGGGTTCAAGCGATTCTCCTTCCTCAGCCTCCCAAGTAGCTGGGATTACAGGCGTGCACCACTATGCCCGGCTAATTTTTGTATTTTTAGTAGAGATGGGGTTTCGCCATGTTGGCCAGGCTGGTCTTGAACTCCTGACCTCAGGTAATCTGCCTGCTTTGGCCTCCCAAAGAGCTGGGATTCCAGGTGTGAGCCACTGGGCCTGGCCACCATAACTATCGAATGCACATCCTAGCCACATTTGAACACAAAGCTTAAGCTGAATCTTGTTTATATAGTTTTGACTTGGTCATTCTAAGCCTTCTTAATCCATTCCTTCCTCTGACTTTTCATAGTACTTATTCATATTCCTTATTTGGCAGGTGCAGTATTTTACTCATTAAATCTACCAATTATCCATCTTGTGTTTGTGTTGACCTCTGACATTGACAAGCCTTTTCTGTGTATGTATGTCTTGTCCTCTCCAAGTATGTTGGAAGCTCTTTCAAGTGAAGTCGTAGACTTATTTCTTTAGTATATTCTATAGTGAGATTTTATATTTGATAAGTTGATGAGTAAATAAAAGTGATTGAGATAGACTGGTAATGAATAAACACGGTATGTGAATATATTCACTCCATCCATTTATTCATTCTACAAATATCCATTGCATACATGTGTGTTAGACTGAAAAACATTTTTGTAGCTCCTCCTATTGATTGGTAGAATCCATTTCCTCACACTTTTGTTTTTGTTTGTTTTTGTTTTGTTTTGTTTTTGAGACAAGAGTCTCACTCTGTCGCCCAGACTGGAGTGCAGTGGTGTGATCTCAGCTCACCACAACCTCTGCCTCCCAGGCTCAAGTGATTCTCCTGCCTCAGCCTCTCGAGTAGCTGGGATTACAGGCGCGCACCACCACGCCTGGCTAGTTTTTAGTAGAGATGGGGTTTCACCATGTGGACCAGGCTGGTCTCGAACTGCTGACCTCAGGTGATCCACCTGCCTTGGCCTCCCAAAGTGCTGGGATTACAGGCGTGAGCCACCGCCCCCGGCTTCCTCACACTTTCAGTGTGGACTGGCCTTGTGACTTGCTTTTACCAATAGATTGTGGCAGAAGTAACATGCGAGTTGTGGATCTCAGGCCTCAGGAGGCCTGGTAGCCTCCCCCTTTGCTATCTTGGAGTGCTCCAGCCACTGCATGATGAACTCTAGGCTATGCCACTGAATGGTTACAGATCATGTGTGGAGAGGGGCCCAGCCAAAAGCCAGCACCAGAGTCCCAGACATGTGAGTGACACCACTGTAGAGCCTTCAGCTGCAGTAAAAATGCCAAATGACTCAGCTGCATGAATAATCCCAGGAAAGACTAGCACAGGATCTTCCCAGCTGAGCCCAGCCACCTTGTAGACTTATGAGAAATATTAATTCATGATTGTTTTAAGCTACTAAGTATAAATGGTCCTACTTTTAATTTCTTACAAAGAAGTCTACAGTAGACTAAAAAAGTTGTCAGAGCTTATGGTTGATTCTGTTCTTTCCATCCCCCATTGTTAATAATTCTTTACTGATAGTGTGTGTAAGTGCCACAGGTAGATATGGTAATTAAGGGGCTGGAGATAGGTGCTATTTTTTTTTTTTTTAAAGGCTCTGCGCTTGTCCTTTTCCATTCCTAATTTTATTGGATGCATGCTAGAGCTGGTATTCTCCACAGTGCCACTCAGAAGTCAAGACCAGAGGCCAAAATTCCCAACTTGATGCCTCTTTTCATTACATCAAGATGTCTTTTTTAATTGTGTGTTCCTTCCTTTTTGTTGAAGTTGGTATTTTTAAACTTCTTCCTGTTGGCCTGCAGCAGAGTTGGCCTATTGTTCTGGTTCCTCCAATAATTTCTACTTTCCAGGGTACTATAAAGGAGCATGACTAGGACAATTGTCTTGACCTTTTATTGTTTTGTCCCTGTGGACCAAGATGATGTGACAGGAAAAGGTTGAGATGCTTGGAACCTAACTACTGTAGTGGGGGCATAGAATGTTGGTGTTGGGGAATGAAAGGGGTTTGGGTTTGGGAAGAGTTGGACCATTTTTTTAGAAATATCCGAAATGTGTCCCTTTTCTCAGGTGACTGATACAGTGACATTTAATGTGTTCAGTAGCCTTCATAGTAGATCTTGCTAAAGGAGGAAACTTTTCCTGATGAAGAATAAAGATGTTTTGCTATTGTCGCCTCCTCTACTGTTTCTTCTGTATCATTTTAATGTCTCTCATGTTCTTTAGGAAAATGTATGAAAATTGAACTCTTTTTTGGACTCAGAAATAATGTTACCTTCTGAATAATCTCTGATGTCAACACTGCTGTAAGATAATTCTCTGTAACACTACTCTTTTGAACATTGATTATAGAACCGACTGCAGGGATTGTAAACAGTAGTTCATGATCTCACTAAGGGCAGTCAAGGGCTGAGTCCTGTTTTTTTTTTTTTGTATCCTAGTGCCTCCCATTATGTCTTAAATATAATAGACCTGAGTTTTACTTAGCTCAGCCGTAAGTGACCACTGGTTATGGTTAACTCGAGACCTAGGTTTCCTTATTCTACTTTTCCCTCATGGAGAGCCTGGGCAGGATATGGGTGGATGGAAGAGAGTTTTACTTCCTCTTCCAGCTCCCTCAGCTCCTCTTCCTCCTCCTCCAACTTCTCTAACTTCACCTCTTTCTCCTCCTTTTTCTCCTTCTCCTCCAACTCCCTCAACTCCTCCTCCTCTTTTCCCTCTCCAACTTCTCTAATTCCTCTTCTTCCTCTTCCTTCCACTTTTCCTCCTCCTCCAGGTCCTTCTCCTCCTCTTTCAATTCTTCCAAATCCTCCTCCTCCAACGCCTCCAATTTCTCCTTCTCCAGTTACTCTTCCTCCTGTAGCTCCTCCTCCTCATGCTCCACTTCTTCTTGTAACTCCTCCTCTTTCTCCAGTTCCTCTTCCTCCTGTAACTCCTCCTTCATCTCATGTTCCTCTTCCTCCTGTAACTCCTCCTCCAGCTCCTCTTCCACCTGTAACTCCTTCTCATCCTCTTCCTCCTGCAACTCCTCCAACTCCTCCTCCTCCAGTTCCTCTTCTTCCTCCTCCTGTAACTCTTCCTCCTCCTTATCCTCTTCCTCCTGTAACTCCTCCAACTCCTCCTCCT
>NW_012115155.1:3800725-3801016 GCF_000951035.1 Colobus angolensis palliatus | reverse complement strand
CTACAGTTCCTCTTCCTCCTGTAACTCCTCCAACTCCTCCTCCTCCTTCTCCAGTTCCCCTTCCTCCTCTAACTTCTCCACCTCCTCCAGTTCCTCTTCCTCCTGTAACTCTTCCTCCTCCTTCTTATCCTCTTCCTCCTGTAACTCCTCCAACTCCTTCTCCTTCTCCAGTTCCTCTTCCTCCTGTAACTCCTCCTCCTCTTCCAGCTCCCCTTCCTCCTGTAACTCCTCCTCCTCTTCCAGCTCCCCTTCCTCCTGTAACTTCTTCTCTTCCTCCTGTAACTAACTCTT
>NW_012115155.1:3799425-3799753 GCF_000951035.1 Colobus angolensis palliatus | reverse complement strand
AACTCCTCCTCCTTGTCCAACTCCTCTTCCTCCTGTAACTCCTCCTTCTCTTACTCCTCCAAGTCATTCTTTTTTCCTCTTATTTTCTAAGTTTTCTGCATTTTAAAATACAACTATTTTTTGATTTCTCTTTTTATGATTTAATTATAAATGTTTAGAAAACTCTTCCTAGAGGATACAGGGAGGAGAACACATATATTTATTTGTTTTGATAGCTAAAAATATTTCTGAAAGGATACATGGGAAACTGGTGACATTACTTGCTTATTATTTATTTATTTATTTGATTTTTTTTTTTTTTTTTTTTGAGGCTATTGTAAATGGTATT
>NW_012115155.1:3788492-3798716 GCF_000951035.1 Colobus angolensis palliatus | reverse complement strand
CATGCCCAGCTAATTTTTGTATTTTTAGTAGAGACGGGGTTTCACCATGTTGGCCAGGCTGGTCTCCATCTCCTGACCTCGTGATCCACCCGCCTTGACCTCCCAAAGTGCTGAGATTACAGGCGTGAGCCACTGCGCCCAGCCATTACTTGCTTTTAAGGAGAGACACTGGGTGGCTGGGAGGGTCAGGGGTGGAAGGCGGGTCTTGCACTTTTGTACCTTGTGAATTTGGAACTATGTGATTAATATTCCCTGAAAATAGAGATGTAGAAGACACACAAAAGCATTAAAAAAAGTTCAAAAACATCAGTTTAGTAAGAATAAGTGTAAGAGATAATAGTTACCTTGTTTTAAATTAGGAAGAAAAAGAAGAGAGAATTCAATCTGCTTAAAGCCTAGGGGCTTCCAGTTTCTTTCATTGTTTGCATTTCATTTGTAGGAATTTGTGACCTATTTCTGAGTGTACTAAGCCTTTGTTGCATAATTACGTTCAAGAAGCATAAGCTTATTTGTTAGAAATCTTTTTCAATTCTAGTTGAAGGGGAGGTTTTCTTATGATATATATTTATAAATCATGGTAGGGAGACCTGAACAAATGGGATCTTTCCTAGTGTTTACTTAAGGAATGGAGACCTTGCTCTCTTGCCTGTTGCTTCCTAGCTAAACAGGAAATCTGACCTCCTCTTGAGTCAAAACAGAATTAGGCTAAGACTTCTAATAAGGTTTTCAAGGTGGGGAAAGGAAACTCATTGTCCATGCAACCTTGGAAAATTGCTTACGTTTACTTTACTTCAATTTCTTAATCTATAAATAAGGATGTTAACACCTACTTTATAAAATTGAAGAATTAGAGATAGTATTATATAAATCAGTATTACATAAGCACAGAACCTGACACCTCATGTAGCTCCTTAAATTTCATTATTATTATTATTATTATTATTGGTTAGTATCTGTTCATTTTAGGTCCCTTGAAGGAGTAAACACTATGAAATTGTTTTTCATTGAGAATGAATGAAAATGAATGATAGTTGTTTAGGGGAAGGAGGAGTATATCAGTTATCTGTTACTGTGTAACCAACTGCTATGAATATAGTGGCTTAAATAAAACAACAATGAAGTGTTATTTCTCATAATTCTGTGGTTTGGCTTGGTGGCTTTTCTGCTTATTTCCTCACACTTACTGGCATCACTGCAGTCGGATGACGCCTGGAATGGGTAGATGGTCCCAGATGGTCTCACTCACATGTCTGGCAGTTGCTGCTGGCTGTTGCAGAGCATGTTGGTTCCCCACGTGGCCTCTCATGTCCAATAGGCTAGACTAGCTTCCTTACAGCATGGCCATCCCAGAGCAGCATTCTAAGAGGGCAAGTTCCATTGCTTGCATAGCAAGTCTCTGCTTGCTTTTGTAGTTGCTGATGTCACAGGGTTAAGCCCAGAGTCACTGCAGGAGGGGACTTGGACTCCACCTTGGTGAGGGAGGAGTAGCAAAGAATTTGTGGCCATTTTTAATATACCATCAGCCTGGTGCTTATTTGGTCTGCTTCTTGGACTAATATTAGGTCTGGAAGAAATCCTTTTGCTTTCTTAAGTTTTCCCGTGTCGTTGATACCTTCTTTAGTCCAACATAAGAGATGATAAAGGAACTGGAAGTATTATATTTGTACTAAAAATTGGAATGAAGGATAATAGCTGCTTTTGAAGCTCTTTCCTGTGAAGGAGGGACTAGTTCCAGCATTTGGAAGTGACTGGAAAGCAGATCTCTCCTCAATATAAGGAAGGATTGCTCTGTGAGATACTAAGTCCTGTTGAATGCTATCCCTCCTTCACTCTTCTGTGTTGTTGGAAGCAGTAAAGTAGAAGATGGGTAGTTATGTGCTGGGGCTTTGAAGGATGGTTTTCCTCACTGAGTGACTTGATGTATGTGATTCCATACCTCAGAAAGAATCTCAATGTTTTTATGTTGAGATGAGGGGTGGGGATAGGGTGGTATTAGAAAGGAAGAGAATTGCTGTGTTCAGACTATGAGTTACTCTACTGAGAATTTTAATTTTACTTTATTTAGAAAACAAAGATATATTTTCTGAAAACTTTGAAAGTCGGGACTTACTATTGCTATGAAAAAAACTTCAGTTTGGCACAGTATCAGGGAGGTACTAAATCTTGAGGATAGGTTTCCTATGGGTCTTCTTGGTTTAAAATGAGAGGAATTAAGTAATGGTTTTAGGATAAGTAAGAAATAAATGTGTACAATGCTCCAGCAGCTATAGGTTAATGAGAGAGCTTATGCAATTTGTGTAGTTAAAACAGTTTTGGGTACTTTTCCCATATCATGTATTTTGCCCTACTCAAACATGATTTTGCGATCTCCTAATTTTAATATCAAAACACTAGGCCCAAATGGTGCTATTGTTAGCCGAGAATACTGTGTCAATAACTGATCAGAATATGAGCCTGTTGCCTTTCTCTTTTTTTACTGAGACAGAGTCTTGCTCTGTCACCCAGGCTGGAGAGCAGTTTCACTGTGTTGGCTTACTGCAACCTCCGTCTCCTGGGTTCAAGCAATACTCCTGCCTCAGCCCCCCGAGTAGCTGGGATTACAGGTGTCTACCACCACGCCTGGCTAGTTTTTATATTTTTAGTAGAGATGGGATTTCACCATGTTGACCAGGCTGGTCTTGAACTCCTGACCTACCTCGGCCTCCCAAAGTGCTGGGATTACAGGCGTGAGCCACCGTGCCCGGCCTTTTTTTTTTTTTTTTTTTTTGAGACGGAGTTGTGCTCTGTCACCCAGGCTGGAATATAATGGTGCAATCTTGGCTTACTGCAAGCTCCGCCTCCTGGGTTCAAGCGATTCTCCTGCCTCAGCCTCCTGAGTAGCTGGGACTACAGGCACTGCCACCATGCCCAGCTGATTTTTGTATTTTTAGTAGAGACGGGATTTCACCATGTTGGTCAGGCTGGTCTTGAACTCCTGACCTCAAATGATCTGCCTGCCCCGGCCTTCCAAAGTGTTGGGATTACAGGCGTGAGCCACTGCGCCCACCTCCTTTCTCTTTTTGTGTCTTTCTTTTCTTTGTTGTAGGGAGGAGGAGGTGGAGGCTACCACTTACTCCATTGTAAAGTAGTGTGACGTAGGTGCTGCCCTTGACTTTGTTTAATGTGACCAAGCCAGCCACTTTGGTCAACAGTGTTCTCTGTGGAGCCTTACCTCATTTCCCATACTTGGTTTTTTTTTTTTTAGAAGACTGAGAGTAAGGCAATAAGCTGAAGTACCTACAGTGATTCAGACACAGAGTGGTGTTAGATTTCTGGTGGGAAATAGAATTGAAGTTACAAATAAATACTCTAGCTAAAGCAGAAGATTGCTTTCCCGACTGGTGCATTTACAAGCTGGGAAATTGTGGAAAACATCAACCCGCCAACTATGTGGCTCATTGGCTCTTCTTTGGGCTTCGATGTTCTTCCTGATAAAAATAATAATTATGTTATTCCGATATGGTTGCCAAGCCGTTCATGTTTCTCACTCTGCTTGTGATTATAAATGATTCTGCAGCATGAATTGCTTTGTCTTTGATTTAATGTTTCATAACATTTGAGTGTTGTGTTATCTGTGCTAATTTGTTGTTCTCTTCTCTTACTTTTCAGAATGGACTGCTGAATTATGAAGTATTTCAGACCCAATAGTAGAACATCACTCTGCCACTCACTCCTTTATCTCCTACTAGTTATTTAAATTGGACTTTTAATATCCTACCAGCTGCTCTTCAGACACACATGGTGCATTGTTGCCATTCCCCAGATTGCATCTTTGAAACACAGGCTCTTAGTAACCTTCAGCGAACAAAGAGGCAACCTCCCAGATACGTCTGCTGGGAGGGAGTCATCCTGACTGCCCTCTAGCTTTTGCTGGATCTGGATTTGAATTCCACTATGGAGCCTCGCATGGAGTCCTGCTTGGCGCAGGTGTTGCAGAAGGATGTGGGGAAACGATTGCAGGTTGGCCAAGAACTGATAGACTATTTCTCAGACAAACAGAAGTCTGCTGACCTTGAGCATGACCAGACCATGTTAGATAAACTTGTGGATGGACTTGCTACCTCTTGGGTGAACTCTAGCAATTACAAGGTAAGCTGTGCTTTAGAAGGCACTTTTGGAGGTGGCTGGGCTGCGTTGGTAGATCAAAATTGACCCTTATAAAAATGCCTTGTGAGCAGTCAGCATGCTTCCTTGGTTTCCAGTAAGATACTCAATCAGATTGTGGCCTTGGGTTATTTCATTCTGGAGAAAGTAGAGTTATCTTTGATACTCATTGAAGATCAAAAAATTCTTATCCTTTAGCACTTTGACAGAAGGTCAAGTGAACAGATAAGGGGAGGCTTTTTTTGTTGGAAAGTTGGCAAGCATTTGTAGCCTTGAAGTTAATGTGTATATTGTGTTTTGCAGCAAATAGGTCCTGAGACCTTGGTGAGTTACCCTTTATAAATAAAAAATGTTTTCACTGCTTTTCTCTGGGGGATTGAATTGGTAATAGGGTGTGGAGCATTTTACCTTCAGGTCACTGTTGTGAAGCTGGCCCAGGTACCTGCACAGAAATAGGTTGTCAAGGACTTTTCTGTGACCTGTGTGTAATGGCCTAGAGGATATCCTTCAGGATATAAAGGTCAAGGCTGTTCGTGTGACCTTGGCGGGGGCTGGGGGTGGGGGCCAGATCCCATGGGTCAAATGAGTTGTGAAGGTTGACCATTTTACCTTTCAAAGACAGTTTTTGTGAATGAACACTAGATTGAACTTGAAGTGTTGAACCTAAAGATTTACCTGTTTAGATTGAACCTAAAGAGGTGGTGTTTCTCTCTCTGCTTCCTCCCCTATCCCCATCCCCTTACTCTCTCTTTTCATTTCCCTGGAGGGTGGCCCCTTTGGGTCAAGGTTGAGATGGAAGGAAGAGTGGAAAGCTTGCATGACTGCTAATAGGTGCTATAGACATTGTAGAAGGGGCTTACAGAAATAGAATATTTTGTGCTGTTTTCATTGACTCAATCTTTTGAGATTGATTTGGACTTAAAAAGTCACAGGACTCCTTTGCTCTGGTATGTACTCTATTTTCTAAATACCTTACCTATGGCCCTAATACTTCACTTATCACTGGATATAAAATTTATCCTACTTGTCTTCATATATTTATTTTCGAGACTGAGTCTTGCTCTGTCACCCAGGCTGGAGTACAGTGGCTCTATCTCGGCTGACTGCAACCTCCACCTCCTGGACTCAAGCAGTCCTCCCACCTCAGCCTCTCAAGTAGACGTGCGCCCCCATGCCCAGCTAATTTTTGTATTTTTGTACAGACAAGATTTTGCCATGTTGCCCAGGCTGATCTTGAACTCCTGGGCTCAAGCAAGCCACCCGCCTCCTCGTCCCAAAGAGCTGGGATTACAGGCCTGTGCCACCGCGCCCAGTCTATCCTACCTGTCTTAAAACTCTGGCTAAAATTCTATTTCATTCATCTGTTTATTCACTTAGCTGAAATTATCAGTTGCTTCTTACGTGTTTCGCATAGGTGCTGGATGGTGGGAGTGTTAAAAGGGATGAGAGGTGATAGAGTCTAGTCACTACAATTTTGTTCTTTCTTAAAAGTTATTTGTAAAAATTGACAAATAATTTTACATACTTGTGGGATACCTAATGATGTTTTGATGAATATAATTTGTAGTGATCAGGTCAGGGTGATTAGTGTATCCATCATCTCAAACATTTATCATTTCTTGGTGTTGGGAACATTTAATATCCTCCTTCTAGCTAATTGAAACTATATTACTGTTAACTCTAGTCATCCTACAGTGGTATATAACACCAGAAGTTATTCCTCCTATCTAGCTGTAATTTTGTATTCTTTAACAAATCTCTTCCCACTCCTCTCTTCCTCCTATCCTTCCCAGCCTCTGCTATCCTCTCTTCTGCTTTTAACTTATGCGATCAACTTTTATTTAGCTTCACATATGAGTGAGAACATGTGGTGTTTAACTTTCTGTTCCTGGCTTATTTCACTTAACATAATGCCCTCTAGTTCCATCCATGTTGGCTGTGAAGGACAGGATTTTATTCTTTTTCATGGCTGAATAATACTCCATTGAATATATATACCATATTTTCTTTATCCATTCTCTGTTGTTGGACATGTAGGTTCATTCTTTGCTGTTGTGAATAGTGCTGCAGTGAACATGGGGGAGCAGATATCTCTTCCATATTCTGATTACTTTTCATTTGGATAAATTCCCACTAGTGGGATTGCTGGATCCTATGGTAGTTCTGTTTATAGTTTTTTAAGGAACTTCCATACTGTTTTCCATAGTGGCTGTTGTAGTTTACATTCCCACCAACAGTGTATAAGAGTTCCCTTTTCTCTGCTGCATCCTCATCAGTATTTATTATTTTTTGTCTTTTTGATAATAGCCAACCTAACGGGTGAGATGATACCTCATTGTGGTTTTGATTTGCATTTCCCTCATGATTAGTGATGTCGAACCTTTTTTCATATATTTGTTGGTCATTGGTATGTCTTTCTTTGAGAAATGTCTGTTCAGATTATTTGTCGATTTTTAAAATTGGATATATATATTTTTTTCTGTTGAGATATTTGAGTTCCTTGTTTATTCTGGATATTAACCCCCTGTCTGGCTGGTCCAATGGTAATGAGTTATCAGAATTTAACATAGTGTCACTAAAGTTGGTATATGACTCCCCACTGCTAAATTTGACTGGCTTCAAAAAAAAATCTCCTGTCAGAGGAGTAATTTGCAAATATCTTCTCCCATTCTGTAGCTTGTCTTTTTACTTTGTTGTTTCTTGGTTGCCCTGAAGCTTTTTAGTTTAATATAATCCCATTTGTTCATTTTTGGTTTTGTTTCTTGTGCTTTTGAGGTCTTATTTATAAAGTATTTTCCCAGACTAATGTCCTGAAACATTTCTTAAATGTTTTCATCTAGTAGTTTTATTGTTTTGAGTCTTACATTTAGGTCTTTGATCCATTTACACTTGATTTTGTATAGGGTGAGAGATGGGGATCTAGTTTATCCTTCTGCATCTGGATATCCAGTTTTCCCAGTATCATTTATTGAAGAGACTGGCCTTTCCCCAGTGAGTGTTCTTGGTACCTTTGTCAAAAGTCAGTTGGCCGTAGGTACGTGGATTAATTTCTGTGTTCCCTATTTTGTTCCATTGGCCTATGTGTCTGTTTTTATGACAGTACCGGCTTGTTTTGGTTATTACAGCTTTGTAGTTTACTTTGAGTCTGTTAGTGTGATGCCTCTAGCTTTGTTCTTTTTGCTCAGGGTTGCTTTGGCTATTCAGGGTCTTTTGTGGTTCTATACAAATTTTAGGACTTTTTTTTCTGTTTCTGTGAAGAATGTCATTGATATTTTGGTAGAATGGCATTCAATCTGTAGATTGCTATTGTCATTTTAACTATATTAATTCCTCCAGTCCATGAGCATGTGATGTCTTTCTATTTGTTTGTATCCTCTTCAGTTTATTTTATCAGTGTTTTGTAGTTTTCCTTGTAGAGGTCTTTCATCTCCTTGGTTAAATTTATTCCTAGGTATTTTATTTTTGGTAGCTGTCATAAATGGAGTTGCCTTCTTCTTCTCTTTTGTTTTTTGGAGATGGAGTCTTGCTCTTTTGCCCAAGCTGGAGTGCAGTGGCATAATCTCAGCTCACTGCAACCTCCACCTCCTGGGTTCAAGCAATTGTCCTGCCTCAGCTTCCCGAGTATCTGGGACTGCAGGCGTGCACCACCATACCCGGCTAATTTTTGTGTTTTTAGTAGGGACGGGGTTTCACCACATTGGCCAGGCTGGTTTCGAACTCGTGACCTCTGGTGATCCACTCGCCTCAGCCTTCCAAAGTGCTGGGATTACAGGCGTGAGCCACTGTGCCCTGCCGGAATTGCCTTCTTGATTTCTTTTTTAGCTAGTTTGTTGTTTGTTGTTAGAAATGCTGCTCATTTTTGTATATTTTGTATCCTGTAACTGTACTGATTTCGGTCATCAGTGGTAAGAATTTTTTGGTAGAATCTTTAGGTTTTTCTATATATGAGATCATGTCATCTGCAAATGGGACAATTTTACCTACTCTTTCCAATTTGGATGCCTTTTATTTCTTCTCTTGCCTAATTACTGTGGGAAGGACTTCCAGTACTGTGTTGAATAAGAGGGTGAGAATGGGCATATTTGTACTGTTCTAGTTCTTAAAAGCTGAAAGCGGGCTGGGTGCGATGGCTTACGCCTGTAATCCCAGCACTTTGGCACTTTGGGCGGCCGAGGCAGGTGGATCACGAGGTCAGGAGTTTGAGACTAGCCTGGCCAACATGGTGAAACCCCATCTCTACTAAAAATACAAAAATTAGCCGGGCATGGTGGCACACGCCTGTAATCCCAGCTTCTCGGGAGGCTGAGGCAGGAGAATTGCCTAAACCCGGGAGGCAGAAGTTGCAGTGAGCCAAGATCATGCCACTGCACTCCAGCCTGGGTGACAGAGCAAGACTCCATCTCAAAAAAAAAAAAAAAGAAGCTGAAAGCTTTTCCTCATTCAGTCAGATGTTATCTATGGTTGTTACATTTTTAAGGTCTGTGAAATCACCTTGTCTGTGTTTTTGAGTCACAACTCCATCACTTTTTCTATGTGCATTAGGATGCTTCTAAGAGTAATTGGAAACTGACTCAAATGACCTAAAGTTCTCCAAGGAAATCTAGTGTCTCAAATAAATCCAGTAGTAGTTAAGGCAATGTCCAGGGAAGGAGAATATCTTCTTGTGCCTTTCACTTGGGGAAGGAAACCTTTCTCAGGAGCTCCCCAGCAGACTTTTCTTTCATCACATTTGCCAGAGTGGCTTTGCGTGCCCACCTTAGCACCACTGGAAAACGAGTGTCCGTGATTTCCTTTGAATGTCATGCTTAACCTACTGGTCTTAAGTGGGGGCCTCCCTTGAGTGAAGCGTGTGACCATGTGAAAGAGGGCGGATACTTGAATAGTATCAGGCTCCTAATAGGAAAAGGAGGTTTGGGATGGAACTGGGTTAGCATGGATGTTAAGTTATTAGGTTGGTGCGACAGTAATTGTCTTCAAGGAGCTCGTAGTCTATGGAGAGGAAACTGATAAATAAACAAGTTACAGAACAGTGTAATAATGTGTGCAGTAACGCAAATATACAGAGTTCTGTGGGAAGACAGAAGAAAGTAGTAACACTGTCTAAAGGAAATGAGAAGTTTGAAGATTGGTTAGTTTTTCCAGAATGACATTTGCAGGGTTACAGAGGAGTGAAAGATTCAGACTTGACTCTTGGTGAAGTAATTCCTAAGCAAAGACAGATTAGTGTGAAGGAAAGTCAGGAAGTTGGAGTTTACCACTAACTTGCTTGTAACCATGGACAACTCAGTTAACCTGTTTGTACGATGCAGATGTTAGACTAGATAATCTCTTGGGAGCCCTCAAGCTCTAATATTTTATATGACTTAATAGAGGTGGTCTTTGCACTCAAGGGCAATGTCTTAGGGTTTGTAAGTTCTCTAAGTGTAGTGGCAGCACCTGCATGTTCACATCTGGAGCCCAGAGTGTGGACCATTGTGGGTGCTCAACAAGTACTGGTTCCATGAGTGATCTCAGGAACATAGACTCCTCAGCCAGGTATTGCTGGTTGCTTTACCGAAACCTGGAAACGACCTTTTAGGTCCTACTTCCCTTTTTTCCTTAATTATAAATCAAGATTTAAAAAATTGAATTCCTGAGGTACAGTTTCGGCTTTATTTGTCATTTCTTTAATAGATAATTCCTTTAATATTTTAGATTAAAAGGATGAGCTTTATATTTAACAAAACTTTGAAGCTTGGCTTCTTGAATTTTTTTTTTTTTTTGACAGAGTCTCACTCTGCCACCCAGGCTGGAGTGTAGTGGCATGATCTTGGCTCAGTGTAACCCTTGCTTTCTGGTTCAAATAGTTCTTGTGCCTCAGCCTCCTGAGTAGCTGGGATTACAGGCGCGCGCCACCATGCCTGGCTAATTTTTTTCTGTATTTTTAGTAGAGACGGGGCTTCATCATGTTGGCCAGGCTGGTTTTGAACTCCTGACCTCCAGTGATTTGGCTTCCTCAGCCTCTCCAAGTGCTGGGATTACAGGCATGAGCCACCACACCTGACCTTGTGACCTTGGCTTCTTGAATTTTTTTTTTTTTTT
>NW_012115155.1:3778642-3787825 GCF_000951035.1 Colobus angolensis palliatus | reverse complement strand
GGCTGAAGCTTTAGTATCTTTGCATTTCAGTGTTTCTTAACAGATAAATGTGTATGTGGTATTAATGGCAATTTAATGGCTACCATTTATTCCTTACTTAGTTTCAGGTATGTTAATCTGTCTTATCTCATGTAGTCTTTATAACAACCCTGCAGGGTAAATAGATAGTGGTATCCTAATTTTATACAGGAAGTAACTGAGGCCCAGAAATAATGAGGCAATTTTAACTAGTGATTATGGAACTAGATTTAAATATAGGTCTCTGATTTTCTGGCTAGTGCTGCTTTCATAAGAACAGGGTTTAGTGAACTTTTCCTTAAAACCCAGATAGTACATATTATAGGCTTCGTGAGACTATATGCTCTTTGAAATATTCAACTAATATGAGTCACTGTATTGCAAAAGCAGTGACAGGTAATAGGTAAATGAACAGGCTTGGCTGTGTCCAGTAAAACTTGATCTGCAGAAACAGGCTGAGGGCCACTTTGACCCTTGGATCATGGTTTGCCTGTCCCTTCACTAGAACATTGAGTACCAACTGTGTGCCACTTAGGTAAACACTTTTTCCTTCACTGATGAGAACCATTACTGATTCATCTGGGAGATGGGTAGGAAGGCTTATCATTTGCATATAATTAGGGAATGGGGGAGAGCATTAGTTTAGATTAAATAGATCACGTTTGTTTTTAGACTACCTTATGTGATATTTCAGAAAAACTTGCCTCTGTCACTCAGACTCATATTAGGATCAGTTTGAATTCTGTTAGCTTACTGCTAATCATCTACAGTGAGCTGGCCTTGGACTTTCTTTGGTAGTAGAAGCCACCTGTGGGTTGAGTAGTTGGTTATTGAAATAAGCATACATTCAGAACAGCAGTATGCTACACCATGGGGCTGCTGTTCAACACGGAAGAATTTGTGAAGGTTCCATGTTGTCATAGTGACCATGGGAATCCTGGCAGGAGACATTAAATAAGAAAAATAACCCCAAAATTGGAATGTGGCTGTCCTCATTGATCTGTTCTCCTCTTCCTGTCTGCCTTGATTAAAACTTTCTGAAAGGGAAAAATGGTAGGGATAGGTTCTTGCACTCATTTCCAGCTGCTTCTGTTCTTCCTTCTTCCCTCTTCAGGTGAGAAGAGATGAAATGTTAAGAATGACCTGTCCTGGAGAGACTGCCTGGGCTATACCACCGGAGGGAACTGGGGGGGACTTATGCTACGCAGCTTTCTCAGGTCATCTTGATAGCTTTGATTCTGCCCAGCAGTGCAGTAACATGCAGCCTCACATCCACACCACACCACACCAGTGCAAGTACCTGCACCTTTACTGGGCTCAATGGAAACAACGCTTCTTAGCAGCGGCTTGGTGCTTATTGTGAATACAGTCCCTCAGGCCTTTCTCTGCATTTTCAAAATTCAAAACACTCTGAAAGCCTGGTGTTTTTCATTACTAATTTGCCATTTGACCTGAAGTGAACTGACATGAGACTATTTATGGTCTGTATTTACCTGGCTAGGCTGTGTTTCACTACAAAATATTAATGTGCTTGATTGTGGGTTGCTGCCCTGGATTCTGTTCAAGGGGCTATATTACACCCCCCTCCACACACACACACACACACGCACGCACACACTATCTCTCTCTCTGTGCACTATTTTACCTTCCTAAAAATTTGAAAAATTCTGTATTCCAGAATGTATCTGGCCTCTAGAGTTTTGGATAAGCAATTGTGGACCTGTATTTAATACTGTAGAATAATAATGATAGTCTATGACTGTGGTGCATTTACTGTGAGCCAGAAATTGTGCTGAATATGTGTTCATTTTTTAAATTATAATTACCATATGAGACAGACGCTGTTTTTCCCATTTTACAGATGAGAAGACTGATGCTGAAAAAATTAGCTAACTTGTTCCAGGTGATAAAGCTAGTAATTAAGATTTCTGAGACTTGAACTCAAGTTCTTATGCAGCAACCAGAGTTAATTAAACACGTATGCTGTGCCAGTTGCTATACTTTTGCAGCAGGGAAGAACTGGGTACGGTCCCGGCCTAGTGCCTAGGCTGTCTAGGTCTGTCCAATCTGTGTGGGCTTCATCTCCATGCACATTTGTCTCAAGGCCATTCTGTGCTGCCTTATATTTGAAATTTGTGGATTCCCTATTAACCCAGAGTTTCCTTTGTCTCTGCCCTGTGGTCTCATTGGAGGGACAGGTAGGGCATATGAGAGGACAGTGCACAGTGTACAATAGGAAATAATTCAGTGCTAAATTGCATCATAGGAATTTGTATAAATTCTGTCATGTGGAGAAAGAAAAAATGTTAGGGTATGCTTAGTTGGAGAGGCCTTGACAGAGAAGTGGGATTAAATGGGATTATGAAGAACCAAAAGGTGTAAGCTACAGAGGGTTTTGAAAAAGTCTCTCTTCCTTTCCTGTTTTTCCCTTTCTGGGTAGCATTTTCTTGGTAGGCTGTAGAAGATTTAGTCTCTCCTAAGCTGCTTTACAGAGCACATGATACCCCTGGATCAAGTGTGTTTATGGGCAGGAGGACACTGTGTTGACAGATAAGGGAGGTTCCTCTCATTTCCTTTGCCTATCTCCAAAACCTTGGCTTTCATTGAGGGTTTTATTTTCCCCCTTGTGTCCTTGAGAGGAGAGCCAGAAAAGATTATTGGATTCATATTAAGTGACTTCTGTTCTGGCAGTCCCGTCGCTGCTGCCACCAAGTGACACATCCTTTCAGAGACTGTCCATTCTTTCCAGGTTTTCCTTGCAGTGTTTGTCCTGTTGGCTGTAGGAGGTGAATTTCCATGGTGTAATCTAAAAAGACAGGTGCCTCTGCCATAAGTAGAAAAGCTACAGTTAGCAGCACTAAGCAAAAGCAAAAAACCTTATGAAAGGTTATTTCAAGAAAATTTATGTGGATGGTTGGTAAAAATGGTATCCTTGATGTATCTAATTAGTGGCATTTCTTCCCAAATGTGTTTACCTATATGCAAGGGCAACAAAGTGTACTGGAAATATTTTAGATTTGAGTGTGAATTGTCTGGATTCCTGTTCTGGCTCTGCCACTCGTATCTTTGAGCAGGTAGCTTTCTCTCTAGAATGTATTTCCTCACCTGTAAAATGCGTCTGATGATATTTACTACATAGAGGATTCAGTAAGCCCATGTATATGAGGTGCCAGTGCAGTCTTTTAATATGTGGCACGTGGTCAGTAAAAGGAAGTTGACGAAAATGTGTATTATTGGGCCAAATAGTCATAAAATCTGAGGAAAGTTAACTTTTATGTGGGACTGAGGGTACATGTTTTCTTGTGGCCTTGTCAGTTAGCCTTTGCCCTGGAACAGAGGCCTTGGGTCTCTTGTAATAACATACGAATCCATCAGTTGTGCAGTGTTGATAATAAAATCCCTGAGTAGAGCAGCAGCTGGCTGGAAGTCTGTGAAGGGTGAGTTAAAAACCAACTGGTGTAAACCAACCCATTGACTGAGGCCCCCTGTTTTAGGAAGATTTCACTTGTTTGTAAAATTTTTAACGCTTACACTTTCCCTTGTTGCAGAAACTAAAAATTTAAATAAGGATACATGCAACAGAAGAAGTAATAAAAATTTAATGTCAAGACAGAAAGAAAAACAGCTGGAGTGAGAACATGAAGTCAACAATGAGGCTAATGATTAACAGCTAATGTTTACTAGTAGCTAACACTTATTAAGCGCCATTATGTGCTAGACACTGTTAAGCGGTTTGCATGCATTGCCTTGTAATTATGACATAGATGCTGTATGATAAGCCCTGTGATTATTCCCATTCTTTAACTGGGGACACTGAAGAAACTTGCCCGAGGTTACATGACTAGAAAGTGTCAGAGGCAGGATTTTAGTCTGAATAGTCTGACTTTAGAACCCACCACTGAAGCACTATGCAGTATTTTCTTTATAATTCTGTAGCAGAGATAATAGTAGCATTTATTGGAGCTTAATAGAAAAGGGTGTGGATGCACCCCATAGGTCATTTCTTAAAGGGAGCGAGTTTTGAATGAGAGAGAAGCAACTTATTTTCTACTTTAATAGAAAATATTTAAGATGAATATATTTAAAATAGTTCTTTGGTCCTGTTAGAATCATGACCATACATACTTCTTACACTTTTTATTGCAGAAAATATTCAGACATGTGGGAAAACATCAGAAAACAGTGAAAAGAATTTTCATGGATGTTTCACCTGGACCCCAGTGTTAACTCTTTCTCACATTTGTCTTATTTTCTTTATTATTATGCGTATTGTGATCATTTGAGAGTAGTAGACACAGTGCTCCATTGCAATACACACATGCTCCGTTCTAAGAACAGTGGTTCTTAGAAATGAGGTCATTCATTTATATGTTATGACATTTATTACAGCTATGTAAATCAGGATTAAGATTGATTGACTACTAATACCTTTGATGAGACATACTCACATTTCACCTGTTGTCATGCTAATGTCCTTTATAGCAACAAGAAAAAAATTTTTTAATCCTGTTTCATGTTCTAGTCCTGGAGCGCAATGGTGCGATCTTGGCTCCCTGCAACCTCCCTCTCCCTGGATCAAGTGATTCTTTTGCCTCAGCCTCCCAAGTAGCTGGTATTATAGGTATGCGCCACCTTGCCCAGCTAATTTTGAATTTTAGTAGAGGCAGAGTTTTACCATGTTGGTCAGGCTGGTCTCGAACTCCTGACCTCAGGTGATCCACCCGCCTCGGCCTCCCTAAGTGCTGGGATTACAGGCGTGAGCCACCACGCCCGGCCATAGTTTCCTTTACACTGAAACAGTTCATTGTCAGTCTTTCCTTATTTTTATTGACTTAATAATTTTGAAGAATTAGGTCACCTTACTGTGTGTAGTTCTTCAATTTGATGTTGTTTGATGCTTCTTCCTGGTTAGATGAAGTTTATACAGTTTTGGCAGGAATTCTGTAGATATGACATATCCTTCTCAGTGCTTCACATCAGGAGGAACACAATATCTCTTCCTCCTACGTGGTTAAAAAGGTGTTTGCCAGGTTTCAAAAAGTTACTTTTTTCCCATCTTTCTAATTAATAGATATCTTGTGGGGAGATACTTCAAGACTGTATAAATATCCTATTACTCATCAAACTTTCACCTTTTAGCTTCAGGATCCGTTGATGATTTTTACCTAAAACAATTATTAATTACTATGCTGGTTGCCAAACGGTGATGTTGTAGTTCAGCATTCCTTCTTCATTTATTAGTTGGATTCATATGTTTTTGAAATGCATATCCTATGTTGGCTTCATATATTTTGGAAATGTATAGGATGAGTGAAGTGTATATTTTTTGATAGTTATCACAAAAAGGAACTACTGTGAAGGAGAAAAAAGTGTTTAAAATTAATGTTACTTAGGTAATTTATATTTATGCATTATTTAAGGCAACCTAATAATTTAGTGAACATGTAATAATGCGATGAAGTTTGGTTTGAGCCTGAAGTTAAAATGGAGCAATGGCTAGCTAAAAGTTTTCATAAATATTATTAAGGGAATATAAAAAGACATGTAATAGCAAAATATCTTCCTGGAGTTAGCAGGATATTAAAGGACGCTTTGTAAGAGGGGAAGAATAGCAAAACATGCAAATGGATGACACGGTCTGAGTATAAGTGAGATCCAGGTTATTCAGCTATAGACAGAACTCACCTGCTTGAACTGTGGGCTAAGGGGGAATTGTCAGACAGCATTGCAGTAAAAAAGAAAACCAAGCTGGCAGGCCCTACCAAGTTATCTGTTTAACAGGTTAGGCAGAGGGAGAGTCTATGACAAGGATCGTGGTAAGAAATCCAAAAAAAATCAGGTGAAAATGGCTCCAAGTAGAGAATGGGAGGTCAACCTGGAAGAATTATTTCAGCTACAGCTGCATTTTACATGGGATTTTGTGAAGGAGCAAAGAGGGAGCTGTTAAAAGGTAGCTGTCCATTGTGGAACAAATAGATATGGTTATACATGGGGAGGACGTTCTTTGATGATTGGTAGGAATCTCTCGGTGTTTAACCATCCTTAAAAGCTTTGTGGATGAGATGGCCTTTAGGATTCTTTTGGATGAGGGACAAGAGATAGTTCAACCCGCTCCATGAAGGAAGGTGTTCAGTGTCCTTAATAGAGATAATATTCTGAGATACAAGTGGCTTGGCTGTGCACCAGTGAGGTTGAGCACATTTCCTAGGTGGAGGAGCCCTAAGGGCAATCGAGATAGACTTCCCTGCAGCACTGCAGTGTAGGACCTTAGTACTGATTTGCAGGGCAGTGGAAGCCATTGAAAGACCTCAGGGAGAAGTGTCTGGGTCTCACCCAGACACCGCAGCAGCGGGTGCTGAAGATTGTCTGATGAAGGCTTTGTGGACTAGGACTCAGAGGAAGTGAAGGAGAGGCTAATTTGAGTAATGGCATTAGGGAGGAGGACGACCTAGTGGTTTTTGGTATGAGTGTGCATATATGAAGGACTGGGATGAATCTGATAATTGTTTGAGATTTCAGGCTTCATGATACAATTTATTGGCTGTGGATAGCCTTGTAAAAAAAGATGTCCGAGTTCTTTTTCTGCATGGTGCATCTTTTTGATTTAGATTTGATTTAAATTTCTTTTTGATTTAGAGAAGTAATTTTTAAATATCAAATAATATTTGAAGAACATTTAGAAAAATAGCCATGGAGATATTTTTGTCTTTGACTTCTTTCTTTGGCTGAGAATCCTAAGCTTATGTTCTTTGTGATTTATACATATATCTTGGGAACAACCTTTTTCAAACACATTTCTGGAGGCTGCTTAGAGGATTTTTGCAAATGATAATAAATTTTTTTTTTGTTTTTATTACAGTAAAAGTAATATGTACTTATTGTATAAACAGGAATGTATTTTTTAAAAGTTGTAATGAAAAAATTAAAATCACTCAGTCTTTTGCCCTGAGATAATTATCTTATTGTTTATATCTGTAGAAAAAAGATGGAAAGAATATATAAGACCGATCATGCTATTTTGTCAGCTGTTTGAGTTAAACATGTGTCATGATCATCTTAGCAATAAGTCAGTTACATCACTTATAAGATGATTTAGAATATTTTTAATGTAACACTCTCTTCTCTACAGGTGTAGCTTTCATTTCCTTTTCTGTACATGGTTGCTATCGTCCCAGTGGTTTCTCGTCTTTTGGCCATAGCATCACTACGCTGAACATCCCTGTACGTACGTGTTTCTCCCCTCTTGTGTACCTCTGTGCTCGAAGTTCTGAAAAGCTGAACTGCTGGTTCAGAGTTTGGCAGATTGCCCGCCCGTCAGTGTTGCAGGAGTGCCTCCATATTAATCCTGGGTGTTACCATTTCTCTTGATATTTTTCCTTTGGAATGGGCCAAAGATATCTGTTTGTTGCTAGGTGCAGCAATGGAGACTATTTCTTCTGCTTCTAATCTTTCAGATAAGAGCACATTTTAAGAGGAAATAAGGTAAATAAAATAGTTTTATTTTTGTTGATCTCATTTCCCCCTTAACTGATTGATGGAAATTATCCGTCTGAGGTGTATTACACATTTGCAGAGCAGGAGATGCCTGTATGCAGAGGAGGAAGACCTGATACCTCAACGATGTGCACATTGAAATGGATCTATTTGGGTCTATTTGTTGTTGTTTAATCCAGTTATCTTTTTTTTTTTCTCCACAAAATGAGGATAGTATTGATTTATCTCCCGATAGAGTTGTGAGAAAAAAACATCAAAATCCATTTCTTTGGAATATTCCACTCTTTTTTCCAAGTGCTTTCACATCTACTATAACCTAATAAATATCAGCTCATCTTAACCGGGCTAAATTGGAAGATGGTAAATAATACTGTCAAATACATAGTGGTATTTTTTGTTGTTGTTGTTGAGACAGAGTTTCACTCTTGTCATCCAGGCTGGAGTGCAATGGCGTGACCTCGGCTCACTGCAACCTCTGCCTCCTAGGTTCAAGCGATTCTCCTGCCTCAGCCTCCTGAGTAGCTGGGACTACAGGCGTGCACCACCACACCAGGCTAATTTTTGTATTTTTAGTAGAGACAGGGTTTTACCATGTTGGCTAGGCTTGTCTCAAACTCTTGACCTTAGGTGATCCGCCCGCCTTGGCCTCCCAAAGTGCTGGGATAATAGGCGTGAGCCACCACACCCGGCCCATAGTGATATGTTTTTGTTGGGTAGTGAGGGGTAAGTATGTGATTTTATTTGATTCTCCGTATGATTCTAGCCTAACTAAAGAATGTTTTTCAAAAAACACTTTTGTAGAGAAAATGATGGTCAGTAATCTTTCTGATCATAGGAGGCAAGTCAGATGGATGGGCATGTCACTGGCCAGCGTGGTGGTTGAGATCACTCTGGAGACAGCACTGGGGACTTGGTGGCGAGAACCGTGTTTCTGTCTGCCCCGTGGCTGCATTCTTGGATGTAGGCCTCTCTTCAGTGTTGTGTTCATGCTGTTTATGACTCCAGCTCACATCTTGCAGCTCCACTATCAGAAGACTGCGTTTCTCTTTTCCCAACTTGGAGTGAAACCACCACAAATCCCCAAACAATCCCTGTAAACCCTCAGCCCATACATTGTAGCCGGGGAGACATGGCTGTGCATGAAAATGGTCGCTCCCACTCATGTAAAGGGACAGGGCAAGGAGTACCAGGTCTCCTAAAAGAAGCGGGGCTCGGCTGGGGGCAAATGGCCCATGTGCAACCCCCGGGGGAATCATGGACTTCATACTTTAGATGGCTTGGGGGAGGCCTCGGGTCTAGTGGAAGCCTCAGGCATTGGGCTCAGAGGTCAGGGTTTGAATCACAGCTCTCTACTTACTATTTGTGTGGATTTAGACATGCCATTGAGCCTTCATTTATTGTCCGTAAGAGGAGACTACTGCATACTTCGTGGAGACCTGAGGCATGCCCAGGCACTGCACAGTGCTTGGCATAATACGTCTCTGTGTTTGTGCTTTATTTCGTTTATTTTCTCTTCTGATGATCCTTCATTATTTGGGCTTTCAGCTGTGTTATCAGGCAAGAACTTTTCCAACTTTCCAACCTGTCTAAACCGAAAATTTGTCCTTAGTGATTATACTAAATTTTGTAATTCTACTTGCAAAATACTAGTATTTTTATGGGCATGATGCC
>NW_012115155.1:3776686-3778081 GCF_000951035.1 Colobus angolensis palliatus | reverse complement strand
GGGTTCAAGTGATTCTCCTGCCTCAGCCTCCTGAGTAGCTGGGGCTACAGGCATGTGCCAGTACACCTGGCTAATTTTTGTATTTTCAGTAGAGACGGGGTTTCACTATGTTAGCCAGGCTAGTCTCGAACCTCCTGACCTCAGGTGATTCGCCCCCCTCAGCCTTCCAAAGTGTTGGGATTACAGGCATGAGCCACCTCACCCGGCCAACATTGAGCTTCTTATATTTATTCATCACATATTTTTCTAAGAGCCAGTTTGCGCTCTTCTTTTAGAGGTCCCAAATGGAGGGCTTTTAAAATGAGAAGGGAAGGGGAGATGTTAAGGAAATTAAGAGGAGGATGTGGTAGTGGGGGTTAGGAAAGGGATGCTCCAGGACCAATTTCCAGCCCTGCCCTGGATCCAGGCAGGGGGATGTTCTAAGGATGGGGGGAGGGCGGGATTCCCTGCACTTTCTCTCTCTTTTGTTTGAAACAGTCTCACCCTGTTGCCCAGGCTGGAGTGCAGTGGTGTGATCTCAGCTCACTGCAGCCTCCGCCTCCAGGGTTCAGGCAATTCTCCTGCCTCAGCCTCCCAAGTAGCTGGGACTACAGGCTCACACCACCGTGCCCGGCTAATTTTTGTATTTTTAGTTGAGACAAGGTTTCACCATGTTGGACAGGCTGGTCTTGGGCTCCTGACCTTGTGATCTGCAAGCCTTGGCCTCTCAAAGTGCTGGGATTACAGGCATGAGCCACTGTCCCCAGCCCCGATCTAGTCTCTTAAGGCCAGATCTTTCTTCCCTGGGATACTTTATTTTAGCCCGGATCAGCTAACTTGCTTGGTCATGTTACTTTGAGAAAAGTATGTTCAGAGCAGCTGGGAGAAAACTGTGTGCTTCACAGTACATACTGCGTGGGGGCTGAGTGTATGCTACCAACCTGGGCCTCAGGGGCTTCAACGTGCAGCTCTTCATATACAGTGAAGGAGAAGGATTTATGCTCACAGGGCCTCAAAGCACAGGTGGATGTGGGCACAATGGAAACATATTCATGCACACTAAGGACAGTTGCCTTTTTTTTTTTTTTAAATTCATATTGAGCATAGTTTAGTTTAAGAAAACCTTATGCCTATGCATACAGAAAAATCTGGTATGGCATATGCCAAACTATTAATAGTGTATTTTTTAAGGGGGGTAGAGAGAATTATAGGGATTACTACTTTATAACTTTTTGTTGTTGGAAAATTTTTAATACAACTATGATTTGAAATTTTTCTTTCTTTTTGAAGAACAGGGGCCGGGTGCAGTGTCTCACTCCTGTAATCCCAGCACTTTGGGGGGCTGAGGCAGGTGGATCACTTGAGGTCAGGTGCCTGAGACCAGCCTGGCCAACATGGTAAAACCCCATCTCTATT
>NW_012115155.1:3769352-3770286 GCF_000951035.1 Colobus angolensis palliatus | reverse complement strand
CTGCATCCTCTGGAGGGGACAAATGCTGTGTCCTCACATGGCAGAAGAGTGGAAGGGAAAAAAGGGGTCTAGCTAGTTCCTCCACCTGCCCTCCCCCCCATTTTTTACATAAAGATATTTCAGAAAAGATCCTAACATTTTTATAAAGTATTAGTCTCATTCATGAGGGCTCTGCCCTCATGACTTAATCACCTCCCCAAAGCCTCAACTCTTGATGCTATCACATTGAGTTTCAGTTTCAACATCAATTTTGGAGGGGACACAAACATTCACACCATGACAGTGAAGAACTGAAGAGAATACAGATGAGCAAGAACAGGGACGGACTTGAGAGGGGAGATACTAGCTTTGATAAGCACTCTGTGGGTACTTGATGGGCATGCTGTGAAAAAAGGGAGGTGATTCTGCTTGAGTGAAGTCAAGAGTGAATTAGAAATGTTTGCTTTGCATATTTTGCCAAAATGGATAAATGCCAGTGGGGATTGTAGAAAAGAAATGATCTGAACATCATGAAGATAATCACCATGTATTTGACCTCCTGCTATGTGTCAGGTTTTTATATATATATATGCATTATTCTTCAATCTTAGCACAATTTCCAGAGGTTGGTTAGCTCTGGGACTCCTCCGGGTTAAGTAATAGTCTCTAAACCACACAGTCAGCATTTCACTAGAATTTGAATGGTCCTTCATGCAGCCTCTGACTAATAGGTATAACTTTGCTTTGTTATCACGTTGTTTAAGGAGTATAAGAAAAATAAAACAAGTCTTGAATTTCCCACAGGGCTAATAGTAGTGCGTAGTACGTTTAAATTTTCAGTGGAGGGAATAAAAAATTTCAGCAGATGCTCAGAAGAGCAACAACAGTCCCTTACCACAGTGACTGGGTTCTGGCTTGGCATGCAGAGATGAATAAGAAAAACACAGGCTGGGCG
>NW_012115155.1:3766113-3767434 GCF_000951035.1 Colobus angolensis palliatus | reverse complement strand
CATGTGCCACCCTGATCACCTAGTTTTTAAATTGTTTGTAGAGATGGGGTCTTACCATGTTTCCCAGGCTGGTCTCAAACTCCTGGGCTCAAGCAATCCTCCTGTCTTGACCTTCCAAAGTGTTGGGATTATAGGCTTGAGCCACCCTTCCTGGCCTTATTTCTTACTTAAGAATAAAAGGCCTTTGGTAGGCAGATAAATTATTCTAGGGTACTGTATAATAGTTCCTGAGATCCTTTGCTCTGCAGAGTGACCTTTATGGAATGCTGGTCTGTCTGTGAATAGAGTCTAAATTAGAAATTCAAGGTCAGCTATATACGATAGCCATTACCAAAATGACACACAGGTAAACAAAATGAATCTTCCTTCCTCACGTTTTTGGTATTAAAGGTCAGGAGAGGAGTCTGATTGCACGTTGAAGATAGGAGAGAATGCTTTTCGACTGATTGAGGGCATGGCCTTTAATTTCTAAGTGGTTTGAAGAATGTATGGGTCATTGTTTGTTCATTCCAAAGTCCTAATGATATGGATGATATTTTTTCTCAGACAGGAATGTAGTTTTTGGCAGTTACTCTGCATCACAATGGCTTGAAAATATCCAAGTCCTTTGGAACCAAATTATATGGCCTTTGTGCATGAGTTGTGTGTCCAAGAAGTAAGAATATGTGCATGATGATTTTAAAAAATCACTTGAAATAAGAAGTAATGGTTTTCAAATCGGGAAATCTTAACTACCCAGCACTAGGAGAATATAAGATAAATGTGTACAAGTGTTTACATGTTTATCCAGGTGATGGTGCACTCTGCAGCAAGTATAGTTTATAAAGAGTTTTCAGTGATGTGGGGGACATGCTAATGGAATAATGTAAAATGAAAAAGGCAAGTGCAAAATTTAAATACAGCAAAGTCTCAACTTTGTACAAATGTGTAGAAAAATGATCTAGAAAGAAATGAAAATGTTAATGGTGTTAATCTAATTGATGAAATTATAGATAGGTTATATTTCTGTCTTGCATGTTTAAAATACCTTGCAATAGGCATATATTATTTTATAAAGAGAAATTTAAAAATTTTCTTCTACAAGTGCTTTTGAGAAGGTGTTTGTCAGGATGATACGTTATTTATGTTGTCTGCTACATGAAGAAATAAAAGATTTGTTGCAAAAAGTAATGCCCTTGTTAGGTATACAGTTGCAGTTCTAAATTAAGGAAGATAACTGGTACCTCACAGTGATTTCTTAATTTTTTCTCTTGGAATTCTGCTCATAATAAAGTAACTTTGCATCTTTAACATATGGGCAATACCCAAGCAATGTTACAGT
>NW_012115155.1:3702258-3766063 GCF_000951035.1 Colobus angolensis palliatus | reverse complement strand
ATTTATGTTGTCTGCTACATGAAGAAATAAAAGATTTGTTGCAAAAAGTAATGCCCTTGTTAGGTATACAGTTGCAGTTCTAAATTAAGGAAGATCACTGGTACCTCACAATGATTTCTTAATTTTTTTCTCTTGGAATTCTGCTCATAATAAAGTAACTTTGCATCTTTAACATATGGGCAATACCCAAGCAATGTTACAGTTAGGATCAGGGATCCACTAAAGCATATTCCACTGCATCAGTCCCACTTTTTCCCTTAAATTTTAATCTGGTTGCTCTAAAAAGACAGAAATAAAAATCTGTAGAAAATCTCTTACACACTACATTTAATACTTGAACTGTTTTGATGAGTTTTGCCAGTGAAATGAGCAAACACTGGTATGAATTTAGCTTGTTTTAATGACTTCATTTACTACTTTTTACATTTAGTTTATTTTTTCATGGTAATTGCTGCAGATTTTCTTTTTTTGTTATTTTTGCCTCAGACTTTTGAGATAGAAGATTATGAAATATGCCATGCCAAATGTTCAGAGTTTATTAGCAATGCAGTCAGAGTAAGCCAAATCTGGCAGTTTGGTTTGATTTCTGCTTTATAGTAGAAGGATTAATTCAAGAGGAAGATGCTTATTTATCTTCCTCAATGCATAATGGTACATGGGGAATTAAAGCATGTTCTTTGTATATTACAAACCTCATAGAATAGAGATCCTTTGACTCAAGAATGAATGTCTTGCATCTTCCTCTCCCCTTCACCAACAAAATAGCCTTAGTGAGAATGAGAATTGCATTAGTGGTTGCCAGGGACTGAGGGGAGGAGGAATCGGGAGCAGCTGCTAACGGATAACAGTTATTTTTGAGGTGACGAAGATATTTTAGAATTAGATAGTGGTGATGGCTGCACAACCTATGCGTGTACTATAAATTACAGAGTTGTACACTTTAAAAGGATGAATTTTATGGTATGCACATGAAACACCAATTTTTAACAAGTGAGCTAGAAGAGGGGAAGGGATTCCATATGTGAAGGAATCCCATACATGTGAGAAAGCTCCTTCAGATCCCCCCAGCCCCTCTGTCTTCTTCATAGTAAATCACGGAGAAGCCTGTTTCTGAGAGAATGCTGCATTTTCACAGGCATTTGATGTGAGAGTAAAAAACCACTTGATTAAATGACTAGGCTCACCTCTAAAATGTTGTGAAGCACATGTCTAAGGACATGGATAATACTGTATTTTCAAAGATTTGTTTCAGAAGATACCTTATGGAGCTGTATTAAGGAAGACTGAATTCTATCTTTAAAATGAAACAAATGTATATTAGGTGTCAACAGATAATTAAGTTACTGAACTGTACACTTTAACAGGATGAATTTATGGTATTTATGGAGGAAGAGAGGGGAAGTGTATAAGTGTATGAGTTTTAGACTTACAGAGTGAAGTTTTTTTGTTTGTGTGTATGTATTTTTTTAATTCCTCTTACTATGACTTCTAAATGTTTGTGTTTTTAAGAAGCGATTGCTTTATTTTAGTTTTGGAATGTAAAAAAGCAAAAAGAAGAGGTCTAGCTTTTTTGTTTTTGTTTTTTTGTTTTTTCTTGAGACGGAGTCTTGCTCTGCCACCAGGCTGGAATACAGTGGCGCAATCTTAGCTCGCTGCAACCTCCACCTCCCTGGTTCAAGTGATTCTCCTGCCTTGGCCTCCCAAGTAGCTGGGATTGCAGGCATGCGCCACCACACTCAGCTAATTTTTGTGTTTTTAGTAGACACGGGGTTTCACCATGTTGGCCAGTTTGGTCTGGATCTCCTGACCTCGTGATCCACCTGCCTCCGCCTCCCAAAGTGTTGGGATTACAGGCATGAGCCACCGTGCCTGGCGTGACTTTTTTTTTTTTTTTTTTTTTAGATAGCCTCTCACTGTGTTGTCCAGGCTGGGGTGCAGTGGTGTAATCATACCTCGGACTCCTGGCCTTAAGTGATCCTCCCACCTTAGCTTCCTGAGTAGCTGGGACTGCAGGCATGCACCACTACCCACGCCCAGGTGTTTTGTTTGTTTTTCATCTTTTGTAGTGGCAGGGTGTGGTGGCTTATGCCTGTGTAATCCTAGCACTTTGGGAGGCCGAGGTGGGCGGATTGCATGAGCTAATGAGTTTGAGACCAGCCTGGGCAACATGGTGAAACCCCATCTCTATAAAAAATTAAAAAATTAGCTGGACGTGATAGCAGGTGCCTGTAACCCCAGCTACTCAGGAGGCTGGGGTGGGAGGATCACTTGAACCCAGAAGGCAGAGGTTGCAGTGAGCAGAGATCATACCAGTGCCCTCTAGCTGGAGTGACAGAGTGAGACCCTGTCTCAATCAATCAATCAATCAATCAAAATTTTTGTAGAGATGAGGTCATCTGTGTTGCCTAGGCTACTCTTGAACTCCTGGACTCAAACACTTCTCCCGTCTTGACCTCCCAAAGTGCTGGGATCACAGGCATGCGCTACTGCACCTGGCCTCTAACATGTTTTGAATATCTAGTTATATGCCAGATCTTGTGATAATTGCTTTCAGTATTTTATTCATTAAATCACCACAAGAACCATATTTTCAACCTCATTTTAAATTTGAGGAAACTGAAGATAAACTTGAACCCTCTTGCCTCCCAAAGAATTATGTGGGTCAGTGTCTTTATGAGAAGTTCACACAGAACAGCGAGGAAAATAACTTGCCTAATACATTACCTCCCAGAGATGCCCACAGCATGGGGAACAGCGTTGTGGCATTTCTCTCTGCATATATCACATTAGAATTTCACCATATATGCTATTCTATAGCCTGTTTGTTTGTTGTTTTGTTTTACTCCGTGTAAAAAGTTAGCCAGATATGTTTTCTTGTTGAAATATGGTCATTTTTATGGCCTCATAGGATTCCTTTTTATGTGTTACGATCTACTTAATTTGTCTCCTATTGATAGAGATTTAGGTCATTTGCACATTTTTGCCATTTGAAGTATGCGTTGTGATGATTATCCCATGCATAAAGGTGGATCTTTTTACTCAACCTTTTGTCATGGATTTTTTTTCAAAAATACATAGGAGTAAAGAAAATGAAAGAATGAACCTCTATACTCATCATCCAGCTTCAACAACTGTTAGTGTTCTGCTGCTTTTGTTTCATCTGTCTTCCCTCCGCTGCCCCCGAGTCCCCTGGAGAATTTTAAAGCACATTCCACGTGTCCTATCATTTTACCTATAAATATTTTAATATGTATCTGTAATAAGGTCTTACAGAATAACCATGGTACCATTATCACGCCTAACAAAATTACTGCCAGTCCCTTAATGTCACCTACTAATTAGTTTGTGTTTGGTTGTCCTCAGTTGTCACAAAAATAGGACATTTTCTAATCCTGTCATTTCCTTTAGTTCTATTATTTGATAGTTGCGATTCTTCTGTAAAGAACTTTGCGTCTTCAACTAGTTGATTATTCTGAAATACATTCTGTATAGGAAAGGTAGTTTGACTGTTTTAGTGTTTCCTTAGATTTTCAGAACATGAGTTAGTGTCTACCAGTCTCCAAAAGTAAGAGGATCTTTTTAGTATTAATATAACTCATGAATTTAAACATACTTGGTGTTCATTCCATTTGGGCATCTTCTTGAGGTCTCATATTAGCCAGTAGGAGCCCTTTCAAGCCATGTCAGAGGGCACGGAGCTAATCTGAAAGGGCCAATTCCTAGTGAAAGGAATTGAGGCTCCTTGGAGAAATGGCTGGTTTCAAATCTAAGCAGGAAGTAAGTGTCCGAGATAGATAAGCCTAGAACATCTTGTCAGACTTGAACACAAGGAAGCACTTTTACCTGGTGTTGCGCTATATTGAAGCTACCTCTTTGTACAAGTCTTCCTCACTAGATTATGAGCTTCCAGAGGGCAGGGACTGTGTTTTGTTTTTGAAGTCCCATAACCTAGATCTGCTCCTGCTGGTCATTCCTGCATCCCTTTTGTATGCCTTCAAAGCTTCACCTTGTAACATTTACCATGGCTTAATTTATGGTGTGATAATTTGATTAATGTCTGTAGCTCTTATCCCATATCTACCCCTTCCCCCCCCCCTTTTTTTTTTTGAGACAGAGTCTTGCTCTGTGGCCCGGGCTGGAGTGCAGTGGCCGGATCTCAGCTCACTGCAAGCTCTGTCTCCCAGGTTTACGCCATTCTCCTGCCTCAGCCTCCCGAGTAGCTGGGACTACAGGCGCCCGCCACCTCGCCCGGCTAGTTTTTTGTATTTTTTTAGTAGAGACGGGGTTTCACCGTGTTAGCCAGGATGGTCTCGATCTCCTGACCTCGTGATCCGCCCGTCTCGGCCTCCCAAAGTGCTGGGATTACAGGCTTGAGCCACCGCGCCCGGCCTAAAAAAAGTAATTTTACATTTAACACCTTGCTTAGTGCCTGGGCACATAGTTGTTACTCAGTAAAATCTGTCTAATAAATGAAAAGACCCCTAACCCCTCGTGTTCATGGTATTCCACAAGATTTTTTGGTGGTCAAATACGAATAATAATTGCAGGCCAGGTTGTGTAATACCTTGCCATTATAGAGGCCTATCCATCGGGGATTCAAAGGTTAGCTTTGGCCTGGGTCTTAGCAACATCAGTCATTTTTTAGTTGGGGGTGAGAATCTGCACCCTCTGGCGTTGGGTAGGGACACATTTAACTGCGTCTCCTTCTCTATAGCTCATAATATGAAGCCCCGTAGCAGGTCATGAGCCTGGATATTTACACCGATGCTTTGGAGATTATGCCCCTTAAGTAATGTTAGCTTAGGTGTATTTATCCGTCCTCCTCCTTTCTGCCTCTCCTCACCCACTCCTCTCCTAGTAGGAAATTACTTTTCCTTTTCGTATTTTTATATTGAGTTGTGAACACTTGCTTTACTGTGGTGTGTAGACTTGGGCAGACCACTTTATGTCACTGAGTCTTTGCTTCCTGGTTTGTGCGATGGAGAGCAATAATACTATGTGCCCTACCTCTTTACGGGACTGTGTAAAGCTTATTATTCACGAATCTTCTCTTCCTTTCTCCCTTTTACTTTGTGGTATGTGAGCTTCAGAATATGATACATTGTTATGCTTTTACATATAAGCAGTTAGCTCTAAAGCCTCCCTTTTTTGAAAAAAGTGTTTTATTAAAAAATTAATGTAGCTGGGTATGGTGGCTCACCCCTGTAATCCCAGCACTTTGGGAGGCCAAGGTGGGCGGATCACCTGAGGTCGGAAGTTTAAGACCAGCCTGGCCAACACAGTGAAACCCTGTCTCTACTACTAAAAGAAAAGTTAGCCAGGCATGGTGGTGCACGTCTAATCCTAGCTACTCAGGAGGCTGAGGCAGGAGAATTGCTTGAACCTGGGAGGTGGAGGTTGCAGTGAGCCAAAATTGTGCCACTGCACTCCAGCCCTGGGCGACAGAGGGACACTTGTCTCAAAAGAAAAAAAAATGTATTTTTAATTGACAAAAATTGTATATATTGTGTACAACATGATGCTTTGAAATATGTATATATTTTGGAATGGCTAAATCGAGCTAATTAGTATATGCATTACCTCACATAGTTATCTTTTTGTGGTGAGAACACTTAAAATCTCTCAGTGATTTTTGTTTTTGAGACGGAATCTCCCTCTGTAGCCTAAGCTGGAGTGCAGTGGCACGATCTCAGCTCACTGCAACCTCCACCTCCCAGGTCCTGGTTCAGACAATTCTCCTGCCTCAGCCTTCCTGAGTAGCTTGGATTATGGCCATGCACCACCATGCCCAGCTAGTTTTTGTATTTCTAGTAGAGACGGGGTTTCATCATGTTGGCCAGGCTGGTCTTGAACTCCTGACCTCGTGATCCGCCTGCCTCAGCCTCCCAAAGTGCTGGGATTACAGCTGTGAGCCACTGCGCCTGGCTTTTTTTTTTTTTTTTTTTTTTTTTGAGATGGAGTCTTGCTCTGTCACCCAGGCTGGAGTTCAGTGGCACAATCTCGGCTCACTGCAACCTCCACTTCCCTGGTTCAAGTGATTCTCCTGCCTCAGCCTCCCAAGTAGCTGGGATTACAGGCATGTGCCACCATGCCCAGCTAATTTTTATATTTTTAGTGGAGACAGAGTTTCACCATGTTGGCCAGGCTGGTCTGGAACACCTGACCTCAGGCGATCCGCCCATCTCGGCCTCCCAAAGTGCTAGGATTACAGGTGTGAGCCAGGGCGCCCAGCCATCAGTGATTTTTAAGAATACAGTACATTATTAATGGCTGTAGTTACTATATTGTACAATAGATCCCTTAAACTTACTCCTCTTGTCTAACTGAAATTTTGTATCTCCTCAGCAGAATCCCCCAGACACCCTGGTAACCGCCACTCTATTCTCTGCAAAGCTTCCGTTTTTGTTGCTGGTCTCTGTGTGGTGAGAGCAAATAGGGTTTCACAGGGCAGAGTTGCCCAGTAGCGGTTTTTTTTGTTTGTTTGTTTGTTTTTTTTTTTTTAAGGCTACCTTCTTCCTTTTAAAATGGAGGTAATCATAGATTCACATGCAGTTATAAGGAAATATAGAGAGATCCTTTTTATAAATGCCCAGTTTCCCAAAATGGTAACATTTGGCCAAACTACGGTAATATCAAATCACAACCAGGATATTGATACTTATACAAACCAATAATTTTACTCACATGTATTCAGTTTTATTTGTACTTAAATTGTGTATCTCTTGGTTGTGTATCTGTTGGCTTTTGAACCGAAAAGTCTTCTAATTCAGCATTTCAGATTTAAAGTGACAGCATAATAGGAAGAAATATCAATTAATATGAGAGAGTTAACTTAGACTTTGAAGAAATATGATCTAACTGTAGGGAATGTGGTAATCCAGACCATGATACTTTTGGGCCAAATAGTGCAATAATGTTATTTAACAGGTGTCTTAAAAATTAGAGAACTAATTTATTAGCATATACATTCTTGGCATGCTGAAGACACTTAAAAAAGGACTTTAAACTTGAAAACTGTTTCTTAACCATATCCTGCTGTCACATTGTTTACACGTTCCTTTGTTTATATTTATTTTGCTTAGAAAACTCTTTTCAGCTGGGTGCAATGGCTCGCACCTGTAATCCCAGCCCTTTGGGAGGTCGAGGTGGGCGAATCACCTGAGGTCAGGAGTCCAAGACCAGCCTGGGCAACGTGGCAAAACCCCATCTCTACTAAAAATACAAAAATTAGCTGGGCATGGTGGTGGACGCCTGTAATCCCAGCTACTAGACAGGCCAAAGCAGGAGAATTGCTTGAACCCGGAAGGTGGAGGTTGCAGTGAGCTGAGATCGCACCACTGCACTCTAGGCCTGGGCGACAGGATGAGACTCCATCTCAAAAACAAAACAAAACAAAACTGTTTTCATGAGCATTGCAGAGTAATTTTAGTTCGTCTCTGGGTTAGTGGGACCTGAGCTGGGTTTAATACCCTTTCCCTTTTCTCATTGGTCAGAAGAAGATGGTGGGTGAACTATGCATCCTTTCCTCCTTTGTTCTTGTTTAGGTTTGAGGCATGACCGGTCACCATCAATGGAAGTCTTTTAACTTAAAAAGGAAAATTTAGCATATATATTTTTTTGATAGAAACGTGTTTTCACCATGTTGCCCAGCCTGGTCTCAAACTTCTGAGCTCAAGTGATCTACCCTCCTCAGCCTCCCAAAGTTCTGGGATTAGAGGTGTGAGTCACTGCTCCCGGCCCTAACTTTTAACTCTTTATGTCTCAAATGTTCCTCTCTCCCAGCACACACAACCCAATTGTCAATAAATTTTAGTACTTTTGTTTTCTCTGAAATAATTATTTTTTGTTCCCTCCCACCCCCACCTTAAGAATGTGTGCCTATTTGAAAATGGCAGAAAAGCATGAAGAAAATGTCATCTTTGTTTTAAAATTTTTTATTTTTTGAGATGGAGTCTAGCTCTGTCGTCCAGGGTGGAGTGCAGTGGCACAACCTTGGTTCACTGCAAACTCCACCTCCCTGGTTCACGCCATTCTCCTGCCTCAGCCTCCCGAGTAGCTGGGACTACAGGCACCCGCCACCATGCCCGGCTAATTTTTTTTGTATTTTTAGTAGAGATGGGGTTTCACCATGTTAGCCAGGATGGTCTCAATATTCTGACCTTGTGATCCGCCCGCCTCGGCCTCCCAAAGTGCTTGAATTACAGGCCAGAGCCACTGTGCCTGGCCCTACTATTTTAATACCTGTCAGACTTCTGCCTTTTTTTCTTCTAAGTCTGCCTCTGCTATAGGAATCAGATGCCATTTTTCTCTTCCCTAGCCTTTTGAAGCTGCTTTCCAACTAGTTTCCCTCCCTAGGCCAAGTGGTTTTCTTTCTTTTTTTTTTTTTTTTTTGGTATTCAGAACTACATCTTTTACAGGTGAGCTTTCTAAAACACAGATTTGTTTGTCTATCCCTGCTCCAAAGCCTTGAGTTCTCTGCTGCCTAAAGAAGAAAGCCCAAGCACGTAAGCATGATACTCAACACCTTCTAATATTTTTGTCCTAAACATGCCATTCTTTGCTTTTCTTCCACCACGCTCCCTCCATATTGTAGCCACACTGATTTGGTGCATCCTCCCGCCACCCCATTCTCTTTCCTCTGTATGGATTGCCTCTTGTTGGCCTTGTCACGCTTCTTTTCGTGTTTGAAGACTCAGCTTACATGGTATGGCTCCTGTGAAACCTGTGCTAATTTTTCCCAGTTGAAATGGCTTGCTCCCATACCACTGAGCCCACACCACACTTTGCCAGACCATGTTTTGCTTTATGTTGTTGCCATTTGCATACTTGTTTCAGCTATAATGTTGATATTTTTGCAGAAGAGGGCCATAGTTTGACTTTTCTTTGTGTGTCTGAACCCGTTGCTTGCACAGCGGTACCTAGCATATAGTAACTGCTTATTACATTTAATTATATTAGCTTGGGCAACATGGTGAAAGCCCATCTCTACCAAAACAAAACAAAACAAATGAAAAAACTAGCCGGACATGGTGGCGCACACCTATAATCCCAGCTACTTGGGAGGCCGAGGTGGGAGAATTGCTTGAGCCTGGGAGGCAGAGATTGTGGTGAGCCAAGATCACACCACTGTACTCCGTACTGAGTGACACACCCCGTCCCAAAAGAAAAACAAAAAACAAAAACTAAATAAATACATTTAATTATAGTAAGCTGCATAATAAGTGTCTCCTGCTTGCTTGTATTTGAGGTGGCCTTTTCTTTGTGTTTTTTGCTTAATGTACCATGTCATGAAAAAAATAGAAATCCCTGTGACAATTTCCTTTCTCATAGTTGTATCCTAATTCAGTAGAGCTTTATGAGGGGGATGGATTTGTAGCCGTAGTTTCTGTGAGGCAGGAAGATTCTAATGGACATCCAGATCCCATGGGTGACTTTCATTTCTCCTGAGAGTGAAGTGGGGAGGGGTAAGTGAGTGGGAGAGGACACCTGGGAATCAGCCAGGAATATTCCTTGTTTCCTTCCTATCCAATGAATCCAGAAAATGAGTTTTACTTGGATGAAAGCCTTGGCATCCATCCTAACCTTTGTTACTAATTGAAGAACTTGAATTTAAATTGTGATTTGTTCTCAGAAAATTCCAAATAGAAAAATCATGGTATTATGTCATACAGGGTCCTAGTGAAGGAAATCTAGACATAGAAATTCTAGTTTTCACCTTGTAGAAGGAATATTGATACACTCACCCCCTCTTGCCTTTTGAAGGGAGAAGCTGGGCTCCCTGATACTGAAAACCGCATGCTTGCTGTGATAGAGGATGCATGGCAGGCTGAAAGCCCCGTGGATCATTCAGAGTTCACCAGATTCTGCCTGCAGCTGTTAGAAAATGAACAATCAGGCGTGTGGGAGCATGCTGCTCAAATGCTCAGCATGAATGACTTTAGCCACAGAGATATTTTTCACTTTGAGAAGGAAAACCTTTTTACGCAAGATAGGCTTTATCTTTAAGAAACAGTGTTCCACTGAGTGCTGCACTAAATTCTAGGTCACTTTTTGGGCATACTTCTTCCTCCCACCCTAGTGATAGTCTCCAGCAATAAAAAGGAGAGGCACTTTTTACTTTGTTAACAAGATTGTGCCGCCTGTCTCTTTCCTTTGGGGATTGGGCGGGGAGGGAAAGGAGGGAAAGAGAGAACAGACTGATACGCTAGAGGCCTCTTGGAAAGAAGTGTGTGCATATTAGTACATTTAGACACTTGGATGCCCCCCCTTTTTAACTGTTTTCCTTAAAACGGAAACTAAAACAGCAGATATCTTCCTTTGACAGATGCAGAAACCGAGGCACCTAGAGGAATTAATTTGCTCAAAGTTACACAGTTAGTAAGTGGCAGAATCTAGGTCCAGAGTCTGCACTCTTAACCACCATGTGTTACTGTCACATCAGCACAGTTTACAAACAAGGTTGGCCATGGTGAGCCTCCAGTGCACACAGCATTCCAAGTAATCTTTTTTTTTGAGACAGAGTCTCACTCTGTCACCCAGGCTGGAGTGTAGTGCTGCGATCTTGGCTCACTGCAACCTCTGCCTCCTGGGTTCAGGTGATTCTTCTGCCTCAACCTCCCGAGTAGCTGGGACTACAGGCACGCACCATCACGCCCTGCTAACTTTTTGTATTTTTAGTAGAGACGAGGTTTCATCATGTTGGTCAGGCTGGTCTCAAACTCCTGATCTCAGTTGGTTTGCCCTCCTCGGCCTCCCAAAGTGCCGGGATTACAGGTGTAAGCCACCACGTCTGGCCCCAAGAAATCCTTTAACATCATAAATTGGGTTCTATCACTTGTCAGCCTAACCTTCTCCAGTGTCTTCCCATTATACTTAAAATAAAATTAAAATATTTACTTTACAAGGGTAAATGACCTTGTGCCCAAGGCCTAGCCCTAGCTGTCTATTGGCCTTGTTCTCATTCCTGCTGTCTTTTACTGTACTCCAGCCACCCTGGCCTCTCTGTCTCTAGACTGTGCTTTAGAGGACTTCCTAATGGCTAGTTGGCTTTCCCTCGATCTCTGTGTTATGAGCTATATCCTGTCATTTGGGTCTCAGTTTCAATTCACTGTTTAGAAACCTTCTGTGATGTCCCTAGCTAAAATGGTCTCTACCCTCAGCCAATTACTTTGCCATTATTTGAAATTCTTTCTACTTGAATGTAAGATTCTTGAGGCAGAGACCTCTCATGGCAGTTAAGCAAGACAGGCAAAGTCATTAGCGTCTCTATTGCCTAAAACAGTGCTTGGGACATGGTGGCCACTCAATAAATATTTATTGGGTAAATTAACATAATGAGGGATAGAACATTTACCTCTCCGGAAGGCACATGGCTTTCCTGAGAGCAACCTTTTAGATCCCTCTGGCTTCAAGGATATATGACACCAGCTCAGGACAGCCAGAGGCTACCCTACCAATTCTATTCCTCCACACTCTCCCTGCCACCTCCCTAACTAAAACTTGTGTGCAAGTTTGTCTCTTGCAGTGTCTCAGCAGCATGTGCAGGTAGGGAAGACCAAGGACCTGGATATGACAGAGGTCTTCTCTGATTTGCTCTATTTTATAGGACCCTGGAAAGCAACTCTTGGACTTGAACTCTGCACAGTGGCTCTATTTGTAATGGTGACTTCAAGAAAAGCCAAATCTAGAATATTCTCTATAATAGACATGTCTCGTACATTTTAGGAGATTTCTATTAACTAAATGGAAACTTAAGACATTTAGAATCGGTCCTCAGTTACGTGGAAAAGTCCTTTCTCCAGATAGACTCATCCCTTCTTTCAGTTGTGAGCCTGTTACTTGCTTAGTGCTGGGCAGTCTTCACTAAAGTTGGGTTATGGTTATTAAAGACATATTTGTTCCATTTGTTCTTTTGCTTATCTAGAATACAACACGTTTCTTATTTGAAATCAAAGGCTGAGTTTTCTGAGGGTCATTTGTTATCTGATTGGACTGCCCCAATATGAGGACCAGGGGGCTCTGTAGGCCGCTGACCACCCCTCTCTGGTCCATTGTTACAGGTGCCCGCAGGGTTCCAGGAGGAATGGAAGCTAGGTTTCTTTGGCCCTGCTTAGCAGTAATGTGCTGTCTCTGAACTCTGAATCATACTGAACCAATTCTGGCTGGACGTCATTAGCCACCCCTGTCCATTACTGATTCAGCCCTGAGTCTGAGAGCACAGTACACATCTGTCCGAAGCCCTCTAGACAAGTGGATGCATCCTCCCTCTGTTCTGTACTGGCGCTGTTCAATGCATGTTGGAAACTGGATACTCTGATGACATCCTGAAAGTCTATAAAGCCTTAATCTTTGTCTGTTTTTGATTCATGGGTGTAAAAGCATGAAAATCTTAGAAGTTCACCAGTCCACCAAAACTTTACCAGCTTCCCAATCCCATCTAGGAAGACAGAAGTAGTCACATAAAGAAAGAGACTTTATAACTTCTTAGCCAAGATAAATCACTAAACTCTGATATTGTGTATTTGTATTATGTGGCACTCCAGAGGTATTTCTTTTCTTTCCTAACACCTCTTTGTAGTCCAGATTTCTTTTTTTTTTTTTTTTTGAGGCGGAGTCTCGCTCTGTCGCCCGGGCTGGAGTACTGTGGCCGGATCTCAGCTCACTGCAAGCTCCGCCTGCCGGGTTTACGCCATTCTCCTGCCTCAGCCTCCCGAGTAGCTGGGACTACAGGCGCCTGCCACCTCGCCCGGCTAGTTTTTTGTATTTTTTTTAGTAGAGATGGGGTTTCACTGTGTTAGCCAGGATGGTCTCGATCTCCTGACCTCGTGATCCGCCCGTCTCGGCCTCCCAAAGTGCTGGGATTACAGGCTTGAGCCACCGCGCCCGGCCTGTAGTCCAGATTTCTCTTTAGGTAGTCCAGATTTCATGGCTTAATCATAGCATGATGAGAGGATAATTAGGTTAGAGATTTATTTGCCTGTTTCACACATTTTGTGTTTGTGTGTGTGTGAGGATAAGATGTGTCAGGGAGTTAAAGGGAGAAAAATTCTATTCACTGCCTTAAAACTAGTGATTATAGCAGAGGAGACGTTTGCACGGGAGGACCTCGTGTCGTACGTTACAGCTAACCAGTTACAAGAGATGCAGAGTGCTAAGGCCAGGCTGCCCTTCTGTGGGAAGTAACTAGCAAAAGCTTCTGGAACGGTGGCCCTGGAGCTGTATCTTATAAGATAGGCAGGATTTGCGCATGTAGAAGTAAACATTCTAGGTGGAAATAGTGCTGAGCAATGCTGGAGCAGGCTGGGGAAATTCCACTTTGGCCCATGGATCATGTGTCGTGAAGCTCTGGGGTACTCTCCCTCCCCCTATTCTTGGGTGGCTCCTGGAGGGCGGGCAAGGGCTTTGTTTTGTTCAGTCTGTAAGCTGAGCATCCGGGCAGGACAATGCCTGGCCCACAGCGGTGCTCGACTGTTTGCTCAGGGAGTGGAAGAAGCCGAGGATAATGAAAATAGCTAACGTTTATGAAACAGTTCTGCATAGCAGGCCTGTGCTGAGCTCTTTTAGGCAAATTATTTTCCTTCATCCTCACAACCATCTTGTTAGTTGCTGTTGTAATTCCCCTTTAATAGGTGAAGATAAGTGGTAGAGCTGGCATCTGAAATGGGGCTGTGGATTCAGAACCCAAACCCTTACCCGAACTGTGCTTCCTAGAGAGAGATTGGTGCCCAACCTCAGAGGGCATGAAGGCCACACCAGGGCTGTTAAGCTGTTTTTTTTAGCAGGCTCTGAGGGTTCATTGAAGGTTTTTGAGCAGGCTCCTAGGGTGTTCCAAGTTGCATCTTGGAAAGTAAAAAAAATTATGGTGGGGTGTCAGCCAACTTGAGGATGAATAAGAGGTTCCTAGAAAATAGTTCAGTGGGTAAGAGGTAATGAGATTGAGGGTGGATTACTGGAATGTTAGGGGGAACTAGTTGGGTACTAGTTTGAGCATTTGGCATTGGTAGGTACTTATTATCAGAATTACTAGTGGCGTCTGAAAGTAATTTAAGACACGAGCTTATGCTTTGCACACAGTAAATCCTCAATAAAATGATTGTAATTTGTCTACAGTGCTTACTGTTTTGGAACTTTGAATTTCCCTCACCTAAGGAAGTCCTGTTTGCAGACATCTTGGGCATTATGCTTAGAAACAATATTTCTTTAGTTCTCTGCCATAGTTCTACTTGAAAACCCAGCCTTTCAAGAAAAACAGAGAGGACCAGGTTGTTTCCACTAACTGCTTACATTTTACCAACTATTACTTTTAACACAAAGTATGGTGCAACACAGAACACATTACAGAGCAATATAGTTTGCAAAGTAATTACAGGATTTATAAACATGGGAATTCACATTACACACCTAGCATGTGATCTGATAATGGGGTCTAAGAAGTGCAAGGCACCTTGAAGTCTGGCCTGTGGTCCCACTGCTTTCCTCCCCATTTCTCTTTTTGCACCCGCACATCTACCCCCTCTTGTGGGAGGACTTTGAGATGATTGCTTCAGAGGCACCTGAATAGTTTATGGGCTGGTCTCATTAGAATTGTTTGGTAGCTTGGATTAAAGCAGTGAAATGTAAGAAGGGTGCTGGAGGTCCATTAATAGGACTCACAGCTGTCAGTCTCAGAGCCCAGTGCTAGCTCCTGCTGTGTGCTTGTTTCTGGCCTTCCCTGAAACACCTCTGCAAGAAAGTTCACTTGTGCTTTTTGGGTGTTATCTCCTCGGAAAAGAGATAAATGCCAGGGCCCTTGTTTTAGTACCTTACCTGTGGATAACTGTAGCAAACTGATCTAAACAGGGAAAGGACTTAGAACAAGCTTTAGGATCGTTCTGCTCTTAATGTGTGTTCTGACTCTCAGTATTGCTGTCAGCATCTAGACTTGAGCATGCAGATCTGCTGGTCATGCCTGATGATCTTTGATTTGAGTTACTAAGCCAGATAATGCCAGAATTGGAGCAGCCAAGTGAAAAAAGGTTCTGGGCTCACAGTATGGGGCATCAGCTGTCTCTGCAGCTCTCAGGGCTGTGACAGCCTGTCCCTGCCAAGGGAGGGATGAACCTGGAAGGTCACAGCAAGTTCAGTGGGAAAGTGGCTTCAGGGCAGAAGTTTGGTTGGCTCTGGATGTGGAGGAAGTTCATTTCAAAGCTCATTTAGAGAGGGTTTAAAAACAAATTTCTTTAAAAAAGTGCATCTCTTATGTGAACACAGCTGCTGCATGGGGCTGTGACAGTGCCTCCTGGACTTGTGCAACAAGGCAGCCCTGGTAGAAATACTATACAGATTGCTTTTGGCAAATTTGATTTACTGGAGAAAGTAGTCACATCAGTTATTCTGCATGTTTACTGAGAGCCTCCTTGGTCTTGAGAATACAGAGCAGAATGAGACATGGTTCCTGCCCTGAGGAACTCATGCCTAGGGAGACCCTATGTCCACATGGCCCGGACATTCTCTATTTATGCCTCTTATCCTGGTATAAGAGTACATCCTTTGAATCTCAAAGTTCCCCACTTCAGATGACAAATTATGTGGTTACCTTATTCATAGTCTCGTGGTGGGAGGCAATTATGTGAACTCTCATCTCATCACAGAATCGAGCCTCTGTGCAGGGGGCCCAGCCTGGCCTGTTGATAGGCCTCCTTCTCGTCTTTCCCCACCAATGTATACAACTTGTTTTCTCTGGCAGTGGCAGTCCCCTTGTCCACCTGCATTCTCCTGCTTATTGCAGTGTCCCAGTCCTTCTTGCCCCATAGCTGCCACAGGAACCCAGAACTTATTTAGGGACCAGGAGGATAAGCTTTCATGTCAACTGCAGCGCACCCTTTGGAGCATATTCTGAGTTGCAGCTTTCCCTCTCTTTTTTTCTTCTCAAATTGTGTTTGGGGAAAAAAATTATTTGCTGATGGCTGCTTGTGTTCTACCAATGCCCCAATTCTTTAGGTTGTTTTGGCAATAATCTGTACTTCTGTCATTCTGATGGGCTGTCGAGAGTAAAAGTTGATGAAATTGTGTCCTTGGCTTCGCATGTTTAACCGGCATAGCTTTGGACTTGGATTCCTAATTCTCTCCACCCCTGGGAATAATACATCGTACCATAGAAAGAGCCGGGCTTTGGAGCCCCTTGGACTTGGATGTGAGTACAGGTGATAAATCTGTCACTAAAACAGGGTAAATAAAATACAGGGTGATGACCCAGGCCCTTTCTGACTAAAATCTTTGATAATTCTTCTTCAGTGGTTCTAAGTTAGGGTGAAGTCCTTAATTATAGAAATCAAACCATTTTAGTCCTGATATGAGATTGTCTAGTGCTGGGCCAGAGAGGTTAAGTGACAGGGTCTCAGAAAGAATAGATTCCTAAAACATGGTTCATACAATGGACCATTTATAGAAGAATGGATAAATGTTAGCCCCCCAACCCCCAGCTTTTTTTGTTTTTCATCACTGCTAAGCAGTGAATTCCTCACTTGGAATAATTCCATCATGAACGATATGGTTTAGCTTTGTATTCCCACCCAAGTCTCGTCTTGTAGCTCCCATCATTCCCCCATGCTGTGGGTAGGGTCTAGTGGGAGGTGACTGACTCATGGGGACAGGTCTTTCCCATGCTGTTCTTGTGGTAGTGAATGGGTCTCACGAGATCTGATGGTTCTGAAAACGGGAGCTTCTCTTGACAAGCTCTCTTTGCCTGCTGCCATCCACGTAAGATGTGACTTGCTCCTCCTTGCGTTCCCCCATGATTGTGAGGCCTCGAACTGTAAGTCCAATCAACCTCTTTTCTTTTGTAAATTGCCCAGTCTTGGGTATGTCTTCCTCAGCAGCATGAAAACAAGCGAATACAATGAACTTTCATTCTCACCCCTTGCTCATTCTGTTTTGTTTGTTTCTCCCAAATTTGGTCTTTCTTACTTTTGAAATTTGAAATCAGGATTAGATAAGAGTGGGAGGTAATACAAAAGAAGCTAATTTCCCCAGAGCTGAGAATTTGTTCCAAGTTCTCAGGGCCTTTTTGTTTTACAGAAAGTTGAAAGTTATAAGAAATTAGAGCAGCACATTTATTTTTGATTTCCATATCCTACCTCTAAGCTTTCTATGCTAGAACAAGTTAGCATATTTTTTTAATAAGATAATTCATTAAGTGTGTCGGCATGTTAATTTTTTATTTTTTGGCTAAAAGCGTGGTATGTTTGAAAGCATGAATGAAATCCTGAAATGGAAGAGGTGACACTCAGTCCAGACGTGAGGTTTCTGCTGATTCTTTCTGCCTCCTCTTTAAAACTGCTCCTGGCCTGTGACAAAGTCTTGTTCCTTTCTTTACCCATCTCCTTTTTCCAGTGTGATGCAGACTCTGTCAACAAATCATCAGGCAGTGGTTTCTTGACAGCCTGTTCAGCGTGATGTAAACTACCCTATGAAAAACGTGGAGAAAAATCAAGTGCCCACTTAAGTTGTCCTCGAGCGTGTGGTTAGAGGTCAGAGGAGGGAGAGGGAAGTGAAGGCTGCTTGGTGTTGGGGGAAGCCTTCAGTTGAGAAGAGAGGCCTTGTACTTGATTTGAAAGGGGTCAGTTGGGAGGGAGGGCACGCCTTAGGAGTGTGATACCAGATGGGGCAGGTACACTGCCCACCCCGGACCCCAAGAGCCTCAGCCAAGTGCCTCTGGGGAAGTGTCGGTCACACGATTAGCTTGTCCTGTGTTGGGACCGTCATCAGGACTCACAAACGTGTGTGCTTGTAACATTTTACATTTAGAAGAGACGTGAAAAATAATTTAGAACAACTTCATTTTACAGATGAAGGAACTGAAGCCTAGAAAGGACGGCTGACCTCCTTTTCAGATTCTGAAAGAATAAAATCAAAAGCAGGAGAAAGTTCTCTGTACTAAGCCACATCGTTGAAAGACAAAACTTAAAAACAAAACCTGAGCCATAATAAAACACCAGAGGGCAAAAGCCAAGCTTAAGTGAACTTTGCCTGTTGTGTTTCTGTGCTTGTGTTTGATCCCCTAGTACATGATTGAAGAGTTTGATGAGATAGCTCCCAGGTGGAAAGGTTGCTAGATTAGATTCGTCTGAAAATGTTCAGAAGAGCTGTTCAGTATTCTCCTCAGTTGATTTTATGGAGGGAGTCGTAGGACTCCATCAGTGTTGCAGTAACTAGTTGTGTTCTAGCCTGCCATGGCTTCGGAGTGATTTGTTCTTTGCTAGGTGACCAGATAAATCAGTAAAGACAGAATTCAGGAAAGGGGATGAGAGTTGGAATGGGGAGGAGACTCAGATTTAAAGAATGCCTCATGCCAGGCCACGTGCTGAGCACTTTCTATAAGTCAGTTCCCCCAGTCCTCTGAAGAACTCATATCCTTCAGCACATCTTTGTTCTGCACAGGTTAGCAGGGGTCACAGGCAGGCCCTGAGGGTGGACTGCCTGTCCAGGTTCCTATGCTGTGGCCGGCCCTGGGCTTTGCTCAGAGGAGACAAAGAGAAGTCGCTTGGCCCTGGTTCTCAGAAGACTTGCTGTCCAGGACAAAGGTTGTCAAGCTCTTTCTCTAAGATTCATAGGGAGAAATCCGTTTTCTGTTGCAACCTGTAGGAACACATTAGTCCCAGAGTCAGAAGTAAAACGTTTCATCTCAAGAAAAACCACAGAAGACAAAGAATACTTGTCTAACATTAAGCCTTAACATAATGTAGTTTTGAGCCCCTTTCTTGTAAGTTGCCAGATTCCCTAATGAAAACAACTTTATCTCTGGTTTTTGCAATCCTGATGTCTGCAGACATGTAACAGCCCTGTAGATAAGCCACTCAGAGGTAGGAAACTGATGATTTTCTTCAAGGGAGAATAGTGAGTGTATCAACTCTAACTTTGGCATTTTTTTCCCCCTTTAAATACCTACACCATCCTTTATTTAGGGAGTGCAGTGTTTTAGAAGGCCTGATTCACTTGCCCTTATCTCCATCTAAATCAAGCTTTCCAACCCCTGGCTCAGAGGCCCAGGACATCTTTGAATGTGGCCCAACACAAATTCACAAACTTTGTTAAAACATTATTAAATTTTTTTGTGATTTTTTTTTTTTTTTAAAAAGCTCGTCGGCTGTCATTAGTGTTAGTGTATTTTACGTGTGGCCCAAGACCATTTTTCTTCTTCTAGTGTGGCCCAGGGAAAGCGAAAGATTGGACACTTGATGTAAATATTTGTCTTGTTGTTTCATTTTGTCTCTAGTTTTTCCGATAGTGATTGTATGAGATCCGTGCACTGCAGGCTACTCTTTTTAGTCACTGCAGTATTTAAGGTAAGAGAAAAGAAGGCTTTAGGATAGATTGTACAGTAGTGATTCTTTGCCTAGAATAATAGTCACAAGCCTTAATCCTGGTTCCCAGGTAATTAAGGAGAGATAGTTCCTAAAGATCAAACCTATAGGACACCTGTATTATTACTTTTTTAACTCTGTATTATGAAAATTGTGAAACATTGGGCTGGGCACGATGGCTCATGCCTGTAATCCCAGCACTTTGGGAGGCCGAGGCAGGTGGATCACCTGAGGCCAGGATTTCGAGACCAGCCTGGCCAACATGGTGAAACCCTGTCTCTGCTAAAAATACAAAAATGAGCTGGGCGTGGTGGCAGGCACTTGTAATCCCAGCTACTTTGGGAGGCTGAGACAGGAAAATCACCTGAACTTAGGAGGCAGAGGTTGCGGTGAGCCGAGATCGTGTCATTGCACTCCAGCCTGGGCTACAGAGTGAGACTCTGTCTCAAAAAACAAAAACCAAAAAAACCAAAAATTAGCCAAGTGGTGGAGGGCGCCTGTAATCCTGGCTCCTTGGGAGGCTGATGCAGGAGAATTGCTTGAAGCCGGGAGGCAGAGGTTACGGTGAGCACCACTGCACTCCAGCTTGGGCGAAAACAAAAAGAAAACTGTGAAACATACACAGAAGTAGAGAGAATGTTATAAGGAATCCATGCACCCAGCATTTAACTTCAAGGATTCTCAGTAACTTGCTGTTCTTAGAAGACCTGGTACTGATGTGATACCCCTTATTCCCAGAGGTGGAAATAACTGTGGAGCGGAGGGTTGTTCTTGGGTGTGGATTCCTTCTCCACTTTGCAGAGAAAACCTAGACAGAAGACCGTCTTCCATTCCTTCCTGGCAGGCAGCTTCTGAGGGGATTTAAATGTGTGTGTTTAAAACTTAAAATGTTAAAAATGGTTTTTATTGTGGCTTTCTCAAATTTCAAATTTATGTGTATCTGCTGTGAAAATTGCATAATACACACATGTATGAAGCACAAGGTGAAAATCCTGTTCCCTGGCATACGAACACATTGCTCACAAACACGGCATGTAAGTTTTTAAGGAAATGTAGTCATACTATTCTGCACACTGTTCTGCAGCTTGCTGTTTTTAAAAACTTCGTAACACGGACATCTTTCCATGTTAAATACATGTAGATATAAATTATCCTTTCCTGTAGCTGCACTGTGCTCTGTAGTATTGAAGTATAATACTTTAAGTTTTTTCATTTTCATTAATTTTTTTTTTTTTTTTTACTTTTAAGTGATTTAAGAGTTCCCATATACATTTCACCCAGCTTCCCTTAGTGTGAGCTTCTTACAGTGCCATGGTACATTTATCAAAACTAAGAAATACAAGGGACTTGGTACAACACTATTAATCAAACTACAGGTTTTATTTGGATTTCATCAGTGTTTCCACTAATGTCCTTTTTCTTTTCTTGGATCCAATCGAGGATACCATATTTCATTAGCCATTATGATGATGACATTGATGATGATGATGATGATAATTATTAATGTACTAAAATATAATTTATAGATCATGAATTATAAAATTCTCCATTTTACAGTATACAATTAAGTGGGGTTTTTTTTGTATTTTCCGAGTTGTATACTCATCACCACTGTCTAATTTTTGCAGATTTTCATTGTATTGAAAAGAAACTCTGTACCCATCAGCAGTCACTCCCCATCCTCTCTGTCCAAAGCTTCTGGCAAACGACTAATCAACTTTCTGTCTTTGGATTAGTTTTTCTATCTCTATTCCAGATATTTTATAAACTAGCATCATGCAATATGTGGTCTTTTGTATCTGACTTCTTCCATTTATATCATAATGTTTTCAAGGTTTACCCATGTTGTAGCATAAATTCAGTACTTAATTTCTTTTTATTGCCAAATAATATTCCATTATGTAGGTATATCACGTTTTGTTTACCTATTCATCCATTGTTGGATATTATGTTTTCACTTTTTGACTATTATGAATAATACTGCTTTGAACATTCACGTTTTTGTGTGGATGTAGATTTTTAAGTCTCTTGGCTATATACCTAGGAGCAGAATGTATGAGACATGTGGTAATTTTATGTTAAACATTTTGGGGAACTGCTAGATTGTTTTCCAGAGTGGCTACATTATTTTATAATCCCACCAATAATATATGAGGGTTTCAGTTTCTCCATGTCCTTGCCAAAAGTTGTTATGGTCTGTATTGCTGTAGCCATGTTGGGTTTCTAAAGATTGAGCATTCTGCTGGGTTTGTCGTGAGCCATGTTGTTTGCACATCTCATGAGGTGTGGTCCACACCTTCTTTCCTTCCATCACAGTGCCATGGCTCTAAAACCTTTCTGTGTGAATTCAGACAAGGGATGGCTTTCAGGTACTCTGTGCAGTTAACCGGGGTCTGCTGATGAGTACAGTTCGGTGGATTGATTGTTCATAAAATATTCTTAAGGTACCCAGACCAGGTTGAAAGCTTCAGTTTGCAAGGTCATCCTTATGAAACGTTCTGAGCAAAACCATGGGAGAATCTGGCTAGCTCTGAAATTCTTCGTGATTTGGAGTCTGAGGCACTTGGGAATATATCACCTTAACTGTCACTTTCCCCCAGTTGGCAGCAAGAGTGTATTAGTCCATTTTCTTTTGTTTGTAACAGAATACCTGAAACTGGATAAGTTATTTTAAAAAGAAATGTTTTTTCTTACAGTCGCGAGGGGCAAGAAGTCCAGAGTCAAAGGGCCACCTCTGGTGAGAGCCTTCTAGCTGGTGGGCATTCTCTGCAGAGTCCTGAGGTGGTGCAGGGTATCACATGGTGAGGGGGCTGTGAGTGCTTTAGCTCAGGTTTCTCTTCCTCTTCTTATAAAGCCATTAGTTCCACTCCCATGATAACCCGTTAATCCATGCATCCATTTGTGAAGACGGAGCCCTCATGATGCAGTCACTTCTTTAAAAGCCTCGCCTTTCAATATTATAGCATTGTAGATTAAATTGATAACATGTGAAATTTGGGGGGCACATTCAAACCACAGCAGAGGTGCTTCCTAGGATGCCTGGAGGATTTCTTTTTTTCTGTTGCTTTCCCATTTTCAATCTGTGTGATGCTGCTTTCATTTTAGATTAGTGGGTTCTGTGAGGGACAGGCTAGTGATTGGGCTGTAGGAAGAACATTACAACTCCTTGTTAATATTTATTTTTCACCTTATTCTTTGAAGTTATTCTGTTTTGCATATGCTTTATAACTAAATTTACTTAACGATTGTATGATTTATAAGTAAATACACATAATAGGTATTCTTTTTTTTTCCTTTTTGAGATGGAGTCTCACTCTGTCACCCAGGCTGGAGTGCAATGGCGTGATCTTGGCTCACTGCAGACTCCACCTCCCAGGTTCAAGCAGTTCTCTGCCTCAGCCTCCCAAGTAGCTGGGATTACAGGTGCCCACCACAATGCCCGGCTAATTTTAGTATTTTTAGTAGAGATGGGGTTTCACCATCTTGTCCAGGCTGGTCTTGAGCTCCTGACCTTGTGATGATCCACCCCCCTCTCTCTGCCTCCCAAATGCTGAGGTTACAGGCGTGAACCACTGCTCCCGGCCTACACATAATAGGTATTCTTTTTTTCCAAGATGAAGTATTGCTCCATTGCCCAGGCTGGAGTGCAGTGGCGCCATCTCAGCTCACTGCAACCTCCATCTCTAGGGTTCTACAATAGACTAAAAAGTTAGCAGAGCTTCTGGTTGATTCTGTTCTTCTTTCTGCCCTCCATTGTTAATAGTTCTTTTATTTATTTATTTATTTATTTAGAGACAGATCTCACTCTGTCGCCTAGGCTGGAGTGCAGTGGCGCGATCTTGGCTCACTGCAACCTCTGCCTCCCAGGTTCAAGCGATTCTCCTGCTTCGGCCTCCTGGGTAGCTGGGATTATAGGCGCCTGCCACCACGCCCAGCTAATTTTTGTTTTTTCAGTAGAGATAGGGTTTCACCATGTTGGCCAGGCTGATCTCGAACTCCTGACCTAGTGATCCATCTGCCTCAGCCTCCCAAAGTGCTGTGATTACAGGTGTGAGCCACTGAGCCTGGCCACATAATAGGTATTCTATGTAATCAAAAAGTTTAGAGGCCACTGCTTTAAGCTATCTACTGAGTGAAGAAAGGCACAAACAAAACTTATCATCTGAACTGATAACCAGGTAAGAGTTAAGTTCTGTCACGTACTCTTGAGAAAGGCAGCGGTAGAAACCTAGGGCAGGGCCCAGCAACAGGAATTGGCAACATTCACAGTGAGCAGAACTGCAAAATGGGGAGAATGAAGAACAGAATTCAAACCACAGAGCTTGCGGAGTCTCAGAGACCGCTAGTTTTAGTTTTGTAGACAGTTGCCTCCAATGATGCAAGTATTAGTAACACACCTGGAGTCATTTGGTAGCAGAACTAAGATGCAGGTCTTGTGACCCAGTACAGGACAACTTACATGGTACCACTGTTTTCATGGTGCTTTAGTTGTATTAGTTTCCCTTTCTTTATATTTTGGTATCACTTTTTAGCAACAAGAAGTATGGGAGGGGAGTTGCATGTCAGAAGTTTTCATTTGTGTTCAACTTAATTTAGAACCCGACAGAAAGACATTTTCCCAGGTGAGCATTGAGGCCTGTCAGTGGGATTCGTTCATTTATTCAACAAATATGATTCTAGACAATAGCAATGATAATCAGGTGAATATTTCTGTCTTCAAGGAGCTTATGTTTTACTTCGGGGAAGGAGCCAATAAGCATGTTAACCATGAATTTTATGACATTTGAACAAAGACTTGAAGGAGATGCTGGAACAAGCTAGGTAGGTAGCTTGGGGAAGAGCATTCCAGGCATACAGAGCACCCGGTGCAGAGAGCGGAAGGGGTCTGGCACATCTGATGAACAGCCAGGAGGCCAGTGAAGGGTGCGGGCAGGGCCACTAGATAAGCTCAGAGAGGTAATGAGAGGTCAGATCATGAGGGCTTGTAGGCCATAGTAAGACTGGCTCTTACCCAAGCTGGGGAGCCATTGGATGGTGTTGAAGAGAGGAGTGAAACGATATGACTTGCCTTTCAAAAGGGCATTCTGTGGCTGGGCGCGGTGGCTCACACCTGTAATCCCAGCGCTTTGGGAGGCTAAGGCGGGCGGATTTCTTGAGGCTAGGAGTATGAGACCAGCCTGGCCAACATGACAAAACCCTATCTTTATACAAAAAATACAGAAATAAGCCAGGCTTGGTGGCGTGTGCCTGAGGCCGAGAATTTGCTTGAACCTGGGCGGCAGAGGTGGCAGTGAGCTGAGATCGTGCCACTGCACTCCAGCCTGTCTTCAAAAAACAAACAAAAAAAAAAAATGCGGTGGGTAGGGGGCAGGTGCGGTGGCTCATGCTTGTAATTTCAGCACTTTGGGAGGCCGAGGTGGGTGGATCATGAGGTCAGGAGTTTGAGACCAGCCTGACCAACATGGTGAAACCCCATCTCTACTAAAAATACAAAAAAATTAGCTGGGCATGGTGGCGCATGCCTATAATCCCAGCTACTCAGGAGACTGAGACAGGATAATCGCTTGAACCCAGGAAGTGGAGGTTGCACTGAGCCAGGATCACACCACTGTATTCCAGTCTGTGTGACAGAGCGAGACTCTGTCTCAAAAAAAAAAAAAGGACATTTTGCTTGTCTGTTGAGAATAGACCTTGAGCGGGCTGGGATTGAAAGCAAGGATACAAGTAGGACAGAATGATAATGTCTTGATGGCAGTCATTGTATTTGGGTTTGTTAATTGGAATGCATAGTTCATGATATTTACATTCTTTTCTGTTTGTCTTATTCAGCTTCCCTCCATCATCCTCCTCAAAATTTGCTATCATTATAGTTGATGCTGATGATAGAAGAATAAAAACCTGTCTTCTGGAAGGTTGCGGTCTGGACTCTTGGCATTAAAGAAATAGATGGTTGGCCGGGCGCGGTGGCTCAAGCCTGTTGGGAGGCCAAGACGGGCGGATCACGAGGTCAGGAGATCGAGACCATCCTGGCTAACATGGTGAAACCCCGTCTCTACTAAAAAAATACAAAAAACTAGCCGGGCGACGTGGCGGGCGCCTGTAGTCCCAGCTACTCGGGAGGCTGAGGCAGGAGAATCGCGTAAACCCGGGAGGCGGAGCTTGCAGTGAGCTGAGATCCGGCCACTGCACTCCAGCCTGGGTGACAGAGCAAGACTCCGTCTCAAAAAATAAAAACAAATAAAAAATAAAAATAAAAAATATAAAAAAAAAAAAAAAAAAAAAAGAAATAGATGGTTTTAAAATCAGAGGTCACAAATGAGTCTGACTGCTAGAAGAACAGTATAATAGGTGGCTGGAAACAGCTTCTATCTCAGACTAGTGAATATTGGTGAGAGGCCACTGGAGTTGATGAGGCTTGAAGCGAGTCCTGAAAGAGGCACAAGAGCAGACAGCAGAGAGAACGCACAGTGCTGCAAACGGGAGCATGCGAGAGCACAGCACATCCAGGACAGCTGCAGGGGATTCGTGGGCCACAGGGAGACCTGCTGAGGTTTGTGTGCAGCGTGAGCTCTCCAGGGTGTTCTCGACTCCATTAGGACTCTGGGTCTGCACAGACCATGCTGCTTTCCACCCACGACTCTCAGCTCCTGACCCAGGGCCTTGCTTTCTTCCACAACAGCTAATATTTCTGGATAGAGAAATAAGAAATGCTTGTTTTGGGCAGGTATAATAAGTTCTGTGCATAATTCAGTCACTAGAGACATCATAGGAGAATTGTTTTAAGCCTAGTAACAGATTTTGCTTTTTTTAAAAAGTGGCTTTATTGAGGTGTAATTTATATAGCATAAAATTTATCTGTTAAATGTACAGTTTAATTATTTTTAGTAAAATTACAGAGTTGTGCAACCATCTTCACGTTTCTCTATCAGCCCAAAAAGATCCCTCATGCCATTTGCAGTCAACCCTCACTTCTACCCCCAGCACTAGACAATGATATATCTATTTTCTGTTTCTACTGATTTGTCCTTTCTGGCATTTCCTATAAATGAGAACATACAATATGTAGTCTTTTAGTCTAATTCTTTTTTTTTAAGACAAGGTCAGGCAGGTATGTAGTGGTGCCATCTCAGCTCACTGCAGCCACGAACTCCTGGGCCCACGCCGTCCTCCCAGCTCAGCCTCCTGAGTAGCTGGGACCACAGGCAAGTGCCACCCCTCCTGGCTTTTTTTTTTTTTTTTTTTATACTTTTTGTAGAGGCGGGGTCTTCCTATGTTGCCCAGGCTAGTCTCAAACTCCTGGGCTCAAGTGATCCTCCTGCCTTGGCCTTCCAAAGTGTTGGGATTACAGGTGTGAGCCACTGCAGCCAGCCTATCTGATTTATTATACTTTACATCATGTTTTCATGCTTCATCTATGTCATAGCACATGCCAGTAGTTTGTTACTCTTTACTGTTGTGTTGTTTATTTTTAATTTATTTTTTGAGACAGGATCTTGCTTTGTTACCCAGGCCAGAGTGCAGTGGGTGATCATGGCTCACTGCAGCCTCGACCTCCCAGACTCAACTGGTCCTCCCACCTCAGCCTCCAGTATAGCTGGGACTACAGGCACATGCCACCACACACATCTATTTTTTTTTAAAGAGATGGCATCTCACCATGTTGCCCAGGCTAATCTTGAACTGCTGGGCTTAATTAGTTCTCCCATCTTGGCCTCCTAAAGTTCTGAAATTGCAGGTGTGAGTCACTGTCTATAGCCTGTTGAGTGTTATTTAACTATATAGATCTACCACATTTTGTTTATCCATTCATAATTTGATGGACATTTGGCTTATTTCTGCTTTTTGCTATTATGAATAATACTGCTATATGAATTATGACAGTATTTCATAATTATGCATTAATTAATTAATGCTGAATAATTAAAGATACAAATCTTTATGTGACCACACATTTTTATTTTTTACTTTTTTTGAGACAGAGGCTTGCTCTGTCACCAGGCTGGAGTGCAGTGACACGATCTCAGCTCACTGCAGCCTCTGCCTCCCAGGTTCAAGCAATTCCCCTGCCTCAGCCTCCCTAGTAGCTGGGACTACAGGCACCCTCCACCACGCCCAGCTAATTTTTTGTATGTTAGTAAAGACAGGATTTCACCATGCTGGCCAGGATTGTCTCTATCTATCTCCTGACCTCGTACTCTGCCCACCTCAGCCTCTCAAAGTGGTGGGATTACAGGCATGTGCCACCATGCCTGGCCCATTTTTCTTCTTAAAAAATGCAATGCCTTGCTATTTTATTTTTTTAAAATTTTATTTATTTACTTTTAAAGTTTTATTTTAGGTTGCGGGGTACATGTGAAGGTGTGTTACAGTGGTGAACTCGTGTCACAGGGGTTTATTGTACAGATTATTTCATCACCCAGGTATTAAGCCCAGTACCCAAAAGTTACCTTTTCTGGTCCTCTCCCTCCTCCCACCCTCCACCCTCAAGTAAGCCTCAGTGTCTGTTATTCCCTTCTTTGTGTTCATGTGTTCTCATCATTTAGCTCCCACTTATAAGTGAGAACATGCAGTATTTGGTTTTCTGTTTCTGCCTTAGTTTGCTAAGGATAATAGCCTCCAGCTCCATCCCTGCTCCCACAAAAGATGTGATCTCATTCATTTTTATGGCTGCATAGTATTATAGTATTCCATGGTGTGTATGTACTTTTTCTTTGTCCAGTCTGTCATTGATGGGCATGTAGGTTGATTCCATGTATTTGCTATTGTGAATAGTGCTGCAGTGAACATATACGTGCATGTGTCTTTATGGTAGAATGATTTATATTCCTTTGGGTATATACCCAGTAATGGGATTGCTAGGTCGAATGGTAGTTCTGCTTCTAGTTCTTTGAGGAATCGCCAGACTGCTCTCCACAGTGGTTTAACTCATTTACACTCCCACCAATAGTGTGTAAGTGTTCCCTTTTCTCTGCAACCTCACCAGCATCTGTTACTTTTTGGCTTTTTAATAATAGCCATTCTGACTGTGTGAGATGGTATCTCATTGTGGTTTGGATTTGTGTTTCTCTGATGATCAGTGATGCTGAGCTTTTTTTCATATGCCTGCATGTTGACTGCATGTATGTCTTTTGAAAAGTGTCTGTTCATGTCCTTTGCCTGTGTTTTAATGGGGTTGTTTTTTCTCTTGTAAATTTAAGTTTCTTATAGATTCTGGATATTAGACCTTTGTCAGATGCGTGGTTTGCAAATATTTTCTCCCATTCTGTAGGTTGTCTGTTTACTCTGTTGATAATTTCTTTTGCTGTGCAGAGCTCTTAAGTTTAATTAGATCCCATTTGTAAATTTTGGCTTTTGTTGCAATTGCTTTTGGTGTCTTTGTCATGAAAACTTTGCTCGTTCCTGTGTCCAGAATGGTATTGCCTAGGTTGTCTTCCAGGTTTTTCATAGTTTTGGGTGTGACATTTAAGTCTTTAATCCATCATGACTTGATTTTTATGTATGTTGTAAGGCAGGGGTCCAGCTTTAATCTTCTGCAGATGGCTAGCTGGTTATCTCAGCACCATTTATTGAATAGGAAGTTTTTTTCCCATTGCTTGTTTCTGTCAGTTTGTTGAAGATCAGATGGTCATAGGTGTGCAGCCTATTTCAGGGCTTTCTATTCTGTCCCATTGGTCTATGTGCCTGTTTTTGTAGGAGTAGCATGCTGTTTTGGTTACTGTAGTGTAGTTTGAAGTGAGGTAATATGATGCCTTCAGGCTTGTTCTTTTTGCATATGATTGCCTTGGCTCTTCGGGCTTTTTTTTTGGTTCCATATGAATTTTAAAATATTTTCTTTTAGTTCTTTGAAGAATGTCATTGATACTTTTGATAGGACTAGCACTGAATCTGTAAATTGCTTTGGGTAGGATGGCCGTTTGATGATATCGATTCTTCCTCTCCATAGGCATGGGATATTTTTCCATTTGTGTCTTCTCTGATTTCTCTGAGCAGCGTTTTGTAATTCTCACTGTAGAGATCTTTTATCTCCCCGGTTCGCTGTATTCCTAGGTGTTTTATTCTTTTTGTGGCATTTGTGAATGGGAGTTCATTCATGACTTGACTCTCTGCTTGCCTGTTGTTGGTGTATAGGAATGCTAGTGATTTTTGTATATTGATTTGGTGTTCAGAAACTTTGCTGAAGTTGTTTATCGCGAATGAGCGTTTGGGCCGAGACTGTGGCGTTTTCTAGCTATAGAATCGTATTGTCTATAAATAGGGATAGTTTGACTTCCTCTCTTCTTATTTGGATGCCCTTTATTTCTTTCCCTTGCCTGATTGCTCTAGCTAGACCTTCCAATACTATGTTGAATAGGAGTGGTGAGAGTGAGCATCCTTGTCTTGTGCTGGTTTTCAGGGGGAATGCTTCTAGCTTTTCCCCATTCAGTGTGGTGTTGGCTATGGGTTTGTCATAGAGGCTGTTACTTTGAAGTATGTTCTCGCAATACCTAATAACATGAAGGGGTGTTTGATTTTATTGAAAGCCCTTTCTGCATCTGTTAAGATAATAATGTGGTTTTGTCTTCAGTTCTGTTTATGTGATGAATCAATTTATTGATTTGCGTTATGTTGAACCAATCTTGCATCCCAGGGATGAAGCTCATTTGATCATAGTGAATTAGCTTTTTGGTGTGCTCCTGGATTCGATTTGCAAGTATTTTGTTGAAGATGTTTGTATTGATGTTCATCAAGGATATTGGCTTGAGATTTCTTTTTTTGTTGTGTCTTTTCCAGGTTTTGGTATTAGGATGATGCTGGCTTAGTAGAATGAGTTGGGTAGGAGTCCCTCCTCCTCAGGTGTTTGGAATAGTTTCAGTAGGAATGGTATCGGCTGTTCTTTGTACATCTGGTAGAATTGGCTGTGAATTTGGTTGGTAGGCTTTTTATTATGAATTCAGTTTTGGAGCTCATTATTTGTCTGCTCAGGGAATCAAATCAGTTTCTTTCTGGTTCCATCTTAGGAGATTGTATGTGTCCAGGAAGTAATTAATCTCTTCCAGGCTTTCTAGTTTGTGTGCATAGAGGTGTTCATAGTAGTTTCTGATGGTTTTTATTTTTGTGGGGTCGGTAGTAACATTTTCTTCATCATTCCTAATTGTGTTTATTCGGATCTTCCCTCTTCTTTGTTAGTCTAGCTAGCAGCCTATTTATCTTATTAATTTTTTTTTTTAACTCCTGGATTTGTTGATTTTTTTGAATTGTTTTTTCATGTCTCGATTTCCTTCATTTCAGCTCTGATTTTGGTTATTTCTTGTCTTCTGCTAGCTTTTGGGTTGATTTGTCCTTGCTTCTCTAATTCTTTCCATTGTAATGTTAGGTTGTGAAATTGAGATCTTTCTTTCTATGTTGGCATTTAGTGCTATGAATTACTGTCTTAACACTGCCTTAGCTGTGTCCCAGAGATTCTGGTATGTTGTATCTTTGTTCTCATTAGTTTCAAAGAATTCTTGATTTCTGCCTTAATTACTTTATTTACCCTAAAGTCTTTCAAGAGCATGTTGTTTAATTTACATGTAATTGTATGATTTTGAGCGATTTTCTTAGTCTTGACTTCTGTTTTTAATGTGCTGTAGTCTAAGAGTATGTTTGGTATGATTTCAGGTTTTTTTTTTTTTGCATTTGCAGAGGATTGTTTTATGTTCAATTATGTGGTTGATTTTAGAGTATGTGTCATGTGATGATGTGAAGCTTATATATTCTATTATTTTTGGGTGGAGAGTTCTGTAGAGGTCTATCAGATCCATTGGTCCAGGGTTGAGTTCCGGTCTTGAATATCTTTATAAATTTTCTGCCTTGATGATCTAATATTGTCAGTAGAGTGTTGACATCTCCCAGTATTTTTTTTTTTTTTTTGAGACGGAGTCTCGCTCTGTCGCCCAGGCTGGAGTGCAGTGGCCGGATCTCAGCTCACTGCAAGCTCCGCCTCCCGGGTTCATGCCATTCTCCTGCCTCAGCCTCCCGAGTAGCTGGAACTACAGGCGCCTGCCACCTCACCCGGCTAGTTTTTTTGTATTTTTTTAGTAGAGACGGGGTTTCACCTCGATCTCCTGACCTTGTGATCCGCCCGTCTCAGCCTCCCAAAGTGCTGGGATTACAGGCTTGAGCCACCACGCCTGGCCTCCCAGTATTATTTTGTGGGAGTGTAAATCTCTTTGAAGGTCTCTAAGAACTTTCTTTATGAATCTGGGTGCTCCTGTATTGGGTGCAAATATATGTTTAGGTAGTTAGGTCTTCTTGTTGAATTGAACCCTTCACCATTATGTAATGCCCATCTTTTTTTTTTTTTTTAATCTTTGTTGGTTTAAAGTCTCTTTGTCTGAAATTAGGATTGCAACCCTGGCTTTTTTCTGTTTTCCATTTGCTTGGTACATTTTCCTCCATCCCTTTAGTTTGAGCCTATGGGTGTCATTACATGTGTGATGGGTTTCTTGAAGACAGCATAACATTGGGTCTTGCTTTTTTATCCAGCTTGCCACTCTGTGCCTTTTATGTGTGGCATTTAGCCCATTTACATTCAAGGTCAGTTTTATATATGTGCATTTCATCCTGTCATTGTGTTCTTAACTGGTTATTATGCTGGCTTGTTTGTGTGACTGCTCTATAGTATCACTAGTCTGTATATTTAACACTGGTCTGTGTTTTTACATTTGTTGGTAGTGATCTTTCCCTTCTATTATATTAATACATTTGGTGCTCTTATCAATATTTCTTGTAAGGCAGGTCTGGTTGTAACGAACTCCTTCAACATTTGCTTATCTGTGAAAGGTTCCTATTTCTCCTTTGCTTAAAGAGCTTAGTTTGGCTGGATATGAAATTCTTGGTTGAAGATTTTTTTTTTTTTATTTAAGAATGTTGAATATAGGCCCCCAATCTCTTCTGACTTACAAGGTTTCAGCTGAGAAGTCCATTGTTAGCCTGATAGGGTTCCTTTTGTAGATGACCTGCCCTTTCTCTCTAGCTGCCTTTAACATCCTTTCTCACATTTCAACCTTGGAAAATCTGATGATTATGTGTCTTGGGGATGATCTTCATGTGTAGCATCTTGCAGGAGTTCTCTGTATCTCCTGAATTTGACTTTTGGCTTCTCTAGCAGGATTGGGGAAGTTTTCATGGATGATACCCTGAAATATATTTTGTTAAGTTGTTTGCTTTCTTTTCCTCCCTTTCAGGGATGCCAATTTTTCATAGATTTGGCTTCTTTATATAATCCCATACTTCTTGAGGTTTTATTCATTCCTTATTCTTTTTTCTCTAGTTTTGTCTGACTATCTTATTTCGGAGAGCCAGTCTTCAAGTTCCAAGATTCATTCTTCAGCTTGGTTTATTTTGCTGTTAATACTTGTGATTGCATTGTGAAATTCTTGTATTGTGTTATTCAGCTCTGTCAGATCCTTTAGGTTCTTTTGTATACTGGCTATTTTGTCCTTCAGCTCCTGTATCATTTTATTTTGGTTCTTAGTTTCCTTGGATTGGGTTTTGCTGTTCTCCTGAATCTCAATGATCTTGGTTCCTATCCATATTCTGAATTCTGTTTTGGCCATTCAGCCAACTCAGCCTGGTTAAGAGCTCTTGTTGGAGAACTGGTGTGGTTGTTGGAGGACATATGACACTCTGGCCATTTGAGTAACTGGAGTTCTTGCATTGGTTTTTCTTGCTTATCTCTAAGTCTGGGTGTTCCTTTAACTGTAGTGTAGATTGAGTACAGTCAAGTGACTTCTTTGCTGGATGTTTCCACAGGGCTGAGGCTTTGTGTAGGGTCTTTGAAGCTGACTTCTTGTCTTTGGTTTTAGAGGGTGGTATATTAGCGAGGTATTTTTGGTGTTTTACTTTTACCTTTTACTTTTACTTTTACATTTACTTTTGTGGTTCATAAACTATCTCTGGAGGGGTTTCAGAAGAGGAATTTTAAAAATAGACTGCCCAGTGGCAGTGTTGTTGGGTTGAGCACCCAGGCATTTCCTAGGTGACTGCTTTGAAGGATGACAAGTTTAGGTAACGGTAACTACTTCTCCCATCTACGTGTGTATATGCAAAGTCACTGACTATCACACTTTTCTTGGGGGGTTATTTGTGTTGTGCTTTTATTCTTGAATGTGAAAGTAAGTACAGTGTAGAGTGCTAATTTCTCCTTACTTAGTGAGGTTGCAATCTAGAGTCTTTTAAAAAAACTAAAAAATGTGTAGAAATCAGCAGGGCATAGTCCTGTTTTTAAAGCAGCACCTAGTGCATTACTTTAAAAACAGGGCTAACAGTGTAGTATACAGTGTGTTTTCTTTTTGACCCAGCAAATGTTTTCAGCATTTGTACTGAGGGGATGATAGCACATGTGTGGAAGTGTGTGTCCATCATCGTCTTGTGTAAAATAATGAAAACCCTGCATGTTAGTAGAACTGGGTGAGTGATGATGATACCTAGGTACAATATTATAAAGCCACTGAAAATAGGGGTGTAGATCTGTATTTATTGACTTGGGAAGATGTCTGTTGCACATTGAATGGAAAAATGTGCATGTGAGTGTGCCTAGATGTCACCAAAATAGTAACAGGGGTATTGTTGTGATGGAATTTTAGGCAACCTTATTTTCTTTTCTAGATTTTGTACTTACTTTGTTTGCCCCTTACCTCAGTAAGCCATGCTTTTTTATTATTTTTAAACGTGCTGCTCTCATAACGAAGGGAAATAGTACTTACTGGGTGCCTGTGATATTCTGAGCATTTTGTTAAAACTTTGTTAGCCTCATGTGTACTCTTTAAGGTAAATGTATTATTATTCTGGTGTTACTGATGAGCATTTGAAGCTCAGAGATGGAGCAGCTGCCACTGGGGGGAGAGCTGGATGTCAGCCCCAAAGCCGTGCATGCAAAGCCAGTGTGTTTTTTCCTAGCTGAGGCATTCCCAGAGTCTCAGACGGGTGTAGTGCCGAGGCTGACGTTTGAGGTTATCTGATATTATTGGCAGAGAAGGTCTTAAGCTAGCTAGAGAGAGAGAAAGAGAGATGAAAAACCCTAAAAATGTGGGGTTTTGTGTATATCATTATTATGTTATAGTGAAAATGGCTTTGGTGTACTCAAGAGGCTCAGGCTTGTTTGCAGTTTGGTCATTAACCAAACTTTACAACCCTGGGTAAGTCTTTTGGTCTTTATTTTCCTTATTTCCAAAATAAGGATAATATATTCTGCATCTCAGGATTATTGTGAGATTACTCAGACTCATGCAAAATACCTTAAAACAATAAAATATGATGTGAGTGTGAGCACTGTTTTTACCTTAGACAATCCAGTTTTCTGAAGCTTAAGAAATGCCCTGCTTTTACCACCTGGTTTGTCCCTTATGGATGTTTTTTGGAGAAAAGGATTGAATATTCCTTTCTTTGCCAATGAGCAGACCTCATGTATCTGGAAAGAGAACTGTTCCATTTTGGGGCCCTTACAAGTGTTTTGGAAAGGCAGACACAAGGTCTAAGCCACTTGTTATAAACTTACACGTCTGGTGCTCAGCATCACTCCTACTGCTCTGATTTTTAAAACTTAAAACTGAAGTGTGTATAATAATGTATTTTAAAGCTAATACCTGTTTAATTGATCTTCAGGACAAAAAAATAGAACATTCCTTAGACATCGCCACCAGAACTCTCCTAAGTAACCACTCTTCTGACTTTTATGGTAACTGCTTTCTGGCTTTTCTTTTTAGTTTTATTATCTAAATACGCACCTTAAGATTACAGTTTATGCTTTTTTTTTTTTTTTTTTTAATGGAGTCTCACTCTGTTGCACAGGCTAGAGTGGAGTGGTGTGATCTTGGCTTACTGCAATCTCTGCCTTCCGGGTTCAAGCGATTCTCCTGCCTCAGCCTCCCAAGTAGCTGGGATTACAGGCGCCCGCCACTATGCCCAGCTAATTTTTTGTATTTTTAGTAGAAATGGGGTTTCACCATGTTGGTCAGGCTGGTCTCGTACTCCTGACCTCTTGATTCACCCACCTCAGCTTTCCAAAGTGCTGGGATTACAGGTGTGAGCCACCGCGCCTGGCTATGTTTACTTGTTTTTTAAAAATTAATTATTTTTAGAAATGGGGTCTCACTGTCTTGCCCATGCTGGACTTGAACTCCTGGGCTCAAGCGATCATCAGCCTCAGCGTCCCAAGTAGCTGGGACTCTAGACACCACCATGTCCACTTCATTTGCTTGTTTTTGAACTTCATACAAATGTGGGCATGTTTGTTTCTGGCCTTTTGATTCATTCTTACAAGATTTTGTATTGCTGAGTATAGCTGTGATTCATTTATTTTCAATGTTTGTTGCATCTCTTAGTATGAAACCCCAGCTTCAACATTCCACAGTGGATGGACTTACGACTTTCTAGTTTTTGGCTACTGTAGTAGTACTGCTCTGAGCATTCTCGTGCATTTCACCTGTTACGTGTGTACCTGTGTTTCTGTTGGGCATATTCCTAGTAGCAGTATTGCTGCATATCTTCAAATTTGTTAGCTAATGCCAAGATGTTTTCTTCAGTGTTGATTATGCCAATTTACATTCCTGCTAGCATGTAGGAGAGTGTCTGTGGTCCCACATCCTTGTTAACACTCCGTCTTGTGGGTCTTTTTCATTTTAGCCATTGTGAGTGTGCAGTAGTGTCTCATTTAATTTGCATTTCTTTGATGACTAATGGAAATTCAACAGCTTTTCTTAGAATGATGACCGTTGGTATCTTTTGTGAAGTGCCTCTTCACATATTTTGCCTGTTTTTCTACTGGCTTGCTTACCATTTGCTTTGCAGAGCACCTTTATATATTCTAGAAACAAGCCTGTTGTTGCTGATTTGTTTGTAGTATCTTCTAGCCTGACTTGACTTTCACTTTCTTCAGTGGTTTTGATATGCCAAAGTTCTTAATTCTGATTTGGTCCAGTTCATCAATCTTGTCCTTTACGGTTTGTGTTTATTGTGTCTTGGTATTTTCCTCTGTCCTGGGATCATGAAGCTATTATGTTATTTTCTAAAAGGTGTATTGCTTTGCTTTCTGCACATTTATCTACTGTCAGGAATTCATTTTTGTGCAGGGTGTGAGATAGGAGTCAGCTCCTTTTTAAATCCATGTAGATACTCAGTTGATCCAGGGGCATCGATGTAAAAAGTAGCCCTCTTGTCACTGCTCTGTAATGCCTACTTTGTCATAAAATACCCCATAGGCCCGAGTCTGTTTCTTTATCCTCTCTGTTGGTGTATGTGTCTGTCCATCAACTGATAACACATTGTCTTAATTCCTATGATATTGTAATAAATCTTGATATCCACGGGGAGCAAGTTTTATCACCTTGTTTTACCAAAAGAGTGCCTTGCCATTCATATTATCACATGCATTTTGGAATCAACTTGTTTAGTTCTTAAAAAAAAATACATGTTTGTGTTTATTGGGGTTTTGAGTGGAATTTTATTGAATGTTTAGATCAATTTGGGAGAACTGAAAATTTTACAATACTGAGTATTCCAACCTATAGTTTTATCTTTGTATTTATTTTAGCTATTTTAAAAAAATTTTTAAATTGTTATATAACTTTTTGGGCAGATATTTATTTTGGCTGGATTTATTTGTAGGTGTTTATTTTTATGCAATTAAAAATAGGAACATTTTTGGCTTGTGAGAATAGAAATGTAATTTTTTTCATATATATTGGCTTTGTATTAGTCTTACAAAGCTTATTAATTTTATAATGCATCTTTAGATCTTTCTTTTTTTTTTTTTTTTCCTGAGACTGAGTCTCCCTCTGTTGCCCCAGGCTGGAGCGCAGTGGCACGATCTTGGCCCACTGCAAACTCCGCCTCCTGGGTTCAAGCAGTTCCCTGCCTCAGCCTCCCGAGTAGCTAGGATTACAGGCGCCCGCCGCCATTCCCAGGTAATTTTTGTATTTTTAATAGAGATGGGGCTTCGCCATCTTGGCCAGGATAGTCTCAATCTCTTGACCTCGTGATCTGCCCTCCATGGCCTCCCAAAGTGCTGGGATTATAGGCATGAGCTACCGTGCCCGGCCCCTTCTAGATTTTGTTTTACACAGTTATATTTTCCATTTAGAATGATAATTTTTTCTTTTTTTGCTAATTTTCATACTTTTATTTTTTTCTTGCCAAAATTAGTTTGCTAGGACTGCAGACACAATCAATGTTGAACAGAAATTGCAGAGTGGATATCTTTATCGTGTTCCACTCTCAGAGAGAAAGCTTTCAGCATTTCATCATTAAGTGTGATGCTTTTTGTAGGTTTGAAAAAATATATCCTTTGTGAAGTTAAGGAAGAATCTTTCTTTTCCTAATCTGCTAAGAATTTTTAATCATGAATGCAGTGGATGTTAAATTTCTCAGATGCTTTGCATCTTTTGAGGTGATTAACATAATAAAGGGGGAAATCATGCTATTAATATGGCAAGTTATATGGAATGATTTATTGTTAAGCCAGTAGCACCAGGACAGTCACTAAAATTGAATTTAAAAGAATGGATAGCTTCTAAGATAAGTATTGAAAAGTTCTTTTAGTTTTTGAATGAGAATTGTTTCACTTTCTAGAAAGGTGTATTGTACAGATCATAGAATTATAGGTTGGTGATTAGTAATTGTCTCTTCACTTTGCTGATGCATTTCTTTATTGTTGGCAGTATTGGTCTTTATCTTTTAAACAATGTAGCTAATGTATCTAGGTATGGATTTCTTTTTCCTTAGTGTAGTGTGATACACTGGGCTTCTTGCATATGTGGCTTGATGTTTTTCTTCAGGTTTTGGAACATTTTCAGCCATTATCTCTTCAGGTATTGCTATACTCTTTCTTTTTCTTTCTTTCCTTCTTCTTTCCTTCTCTCGATCTTTCTCTTTTTTTTTCTTGGACACAGGATCTTGCTCTGTCACCCAGGCTGGAGTGCAGTGACAAGATCAGGGCTCACTGCAGTCTTAACCTCCTGGGCTCAAGCGATCCTCTCACCTCAGCGTTCCAGGTAGCTGGGACTACAGGCTTGTGCCACCAGGCCTGGCTAATTTTTGTATTTTTTTGTGGAGACAGGGTTTTGCCATGTTGCCCAGGCTGGTCTCAAACTCCTGGGCTCAAGTGATCTGCTCGCCTTGACCTCTCCAAGTGCTGGGATTACAGGTGTGAGCCACCAGCCTGGCTTTTTATTCTTTTTGAAGGTGTAAAGTTCAATGGTTGATAGTACATTCACAGAGTTGTACAAACCATCACCACTAATTTTAGAGCATTTTTATTGCCCCATAACACAAGCTTCATAATCATCAGCTATTGTTTAAAAGTTATTTCTAATTGTAGTAAGATATACAGAACATAAAATTCACCATGCAACTAGTTTTGTGTACAATTCAGCGGCATTAAGTGCATTTGAATTGTGCAACCATTACCAACATCTGTCTCCACAATGTTTTTCTCTTGTAAAACTGAAACCCTGAAGCCATTAAATAATAACTCCCGTTTCTCCCTTCCACAACCCCTGGCAGCCACCAGTCCACTTTCTGAATCAGTGACTTTGACTACTCTAGGTGCTTCATGTAAGTGGAACCAGACAACATTTGTCTTTGTGACTGGCTTACTTTACTCCACGTAATGCCTTCAAGGTTCATTGATTTTGTAGTGTTTCAGAAAAGGCCTAAAGTTCCATTGTGTGGCAGACTGGTAGGCTCCATTTTGCATGTCCATTCATCTGTCAGTCAACACTTGAGTGGTTTCCACCTTTTTACTGTTGTAGGTAACGATGCTGTGAACCTGGGTTTACAACTGTCTTTGGAAACTCTGCTTTTACTTCTTTTGGGTATAGGCCCAGAAGTAGAATTGCTGGAATCATATGGTAATACTATGATTAATCTTTTTTGAGGAACTGCTGTAACCATTTTCCACAACAGCTCTACCATTTTACACTTCACCAGCAGTGTACAAGAGTTTCAGCTTCTCTACATCTTCACCAACACTATTTATTTATTATTTTTTTAAATTCCATTCTGGGCTGGGTGCAGTGGCTCATGCCTGTAGTCCCAGCACTCTGGGACTCCAACACAGGCAGATTGCTTGAGCTCAGGAGCTTGAGACCAGCCTGGGCAACATGGCAAAACCCCTCCTCTACAAAAATACAAAAAATTAGCTGGGTGTGGTGGCACGCGCCTGCAGTCCCAGCTACTGGGAGGGGGCGGGGTGCTGAGGCGGGAGGATCCCTTGAAGCTGGGAGGTGGAGGTTGCAGTGAGCCGAAATCACGCAACTGTACTCCAGTCCTGGTGACAGAATATGATCCTATCTCAAAAATAAATAAATAAATAAATAAAAATAAAATTCTAATGAATGTCAGCCATTGCTTTATACCTATTGTCTCATTTCTTTTTTTGAATTCCATTTAAACTTAACATTTTCTCTCTATTCTCTCTTGCCTATTCTTTGAATTTTCCATCTTTTTGCCTCTCTTTACTTTATTCTGGACTTTTTCTGCAGACTTAGTTTCCTGTTTAGTTCTCTTCATGTATTTACAGTGCACTTAGGAAAAAGAACCCATTTGTTGAGTATTTAATTTTCTCTTGTATTATTTGTTTAATGTGTGTAACTTTAAAAGTTGTCATTCCTCTACCCAAAACTTTAATCGTGTGTCTTAGACATAATAAGGCAATTTAATTTAATTTATTTGTTATTAAATTAATTTATTGACTTGTTATTCAATTTAATTTAATTTATTTATTTATCGAGATGTGGTGTCTCTGTCGCCCAGGCTGGAGTGCAGTGGCACGATCTCCACTTGCTGCAACGTCCGCCTCCCAGGCTCAAGTGATCCTCCCACCTCAGCCTCCCAAGCAGAGTGGCTGGGACCACAGGCGCGCGCCACCACGCCCAGCTAATTTTTGTATTTTTTCGTAGAGATGGCATTTCGCCATGTTGCCCAGGCTAGTCTCCAACTCCTGAGCTCAGGCAATCCGCCTGCCTCGGCCTCCCAAAGTTCTGAGATTACAGGTGTGAGACACCACACCCGGCCTGACTTGTTATTTTAAAGTCTGTGTGTAATTATTCTCCTATCCAGGGATCCAGAGTTCAGGTTGGTCTTTGTTTCTGCTAGTTTTCATTTATTTTGTCCTGTGTGCCTGCTTATCTTTGGTTGTGTTTCACATGTTCTCTTTGAAAAATTGTTACAGGAATAGGCCAGGCGCAGCGGCTCACACCAGTAATCCCAGCACTTTGAGAGCCGAGGCAGGCAGATCGCTTGAGGTCAGGAGTTCGAGACCAGTCTGGCCAATGTGATAAAACCCCATCTCTACGAAAAATACAGAAATTAGCCGGGTTGATAACACATCCCAGCTACTTGGGAGGCTGAAGCACGAGAATCTCTTGAACCCAGGAGGCAGAGGTTGCAGTGAGCAGAGATCGCACCATTGCACTCCAGCCTGGGCGACACAGCGAGACTCCGTCTCAAAAAAACAAACAACAACCGCAACAAAAGAAAAATTGTTACAGGAATAAACCAAGGACTAGATGATTAGGATGATGTTTTCTTTATCCAGAAATGACACGTGTTTTTATCTGCTAAGGGCTTTTGGACACAAACAGTCTAAACTCACTTTAATCTGATGTCAGGGATTAGAATTTTTTCCAGGCCACCCAGATGCTGGGAAACTGGGCTGCAGTCCCTGTGAAGACTGTGTTATTTCCAACTCACTCTCCTCCTAAAGTCTAGCCATTTGGGTTTCCAGCACACGTGGTGGGGGTTAACTAGGCCACCAACTTTGGAGGGCTTTGGAATGTAACCTTTGCCCTCCTAGATGACCCACAAGGTTATTAAAGTGACTCTCTGCGCCCTTTCCCAGTGTATACATGGCCCCAGGGCAAAGAGAACCAGCTGTTGCAGGCTCATGTCTGTGGATTTTAGTTGTCTGTGTTTCTTGACCTGGAAGTTCTTCTGTGCCTTCTTAGCTCTCTGATGCTGCAGATGTTCTTTTATATCCAGCATTCTTAGTTGTGCTCGGCAGGAGTATTGGTCCCAGTGACCTGGTCAGCCCTCTTCTCTCTTTTACAAAAGGGTCTTTTAAAGGATTTTAGGATAAAGAAGATGTTGGACCTTGAGAGCTCATCTATTCCAGTCTCATTCACATCAATAAAGTAGGGTTTATCCATCACCTACCTTGTACCCAGCGTTGTGCTATTTATTATGGGAATTCTGAGGAAATGGAAGATGGTAGTGTTCTTACATTCAAGGAGTGTAGCTGGGGAAACAAGCACAAACGTAGATCATTAAGTAAAATGTCAGAGGCAGTGCTCAAGGGTCACGCAGAGCTAATGGTGTTGGAAGAAAAAAGTTACAAAAAATTTAAAGATTTTGAATGACTTTTATTATTTGTGATTTTAGAATCAGGTAACAACACCTCATTCCATGAAAGAGAATTGTGTATTCCATTGAGCCATGGAGAAGAAGTTGGTTTTATAGACCTAAGGGCTGAAGAAAGCAGAAACAGGAAAAAAAAGAAAGTACCCTTACCACGTGCCAGGCACAGTTTACATACACACCTTATTTAATCCTCACAACAACCCACAAGGTAGCTGTTACTATTGTCTCTGTTTTACAGATGAGGAGGTTTAGGCATAAAGAGGTTTTTACAGTTAATTATCAGAGTGGTCTTCTGGGCAAGGACTTTTTCATGTATCCCTTTCTTCAGTAGGGAAATGGAAACCCAGGAGAAGGGCTGTGAAAGTGCCTGGAACTGCCTTCTGTCCTCCTGGCTGGCGCCCTGGACCTCTCCTGTTCTGTTTCTCTTGGGGACTCAGGTGCATCTACTCACTCAGTCTTCTTTGGGAGTTTCCACGCTCCCCAGTTCATCTAGGCAAGGCATTGAAACTTGACTCTCCGGGGCTTAGCGAGGCCTTCTCTGCTCAGACCTACCAAGTAAACTGCCGCGTCAGCTTTCCCCTAATAAACAACAGTCCTCTTTACCTTAGCCTTGAGCGATGTATGAAGGGATGTTTCTGTCATGAATAATACCCCTACTTGCAACCAGTAATGCAACTGTGCAGCTAAGCTTAAGATTTCACCAGACAAAAGCTAAATAACTCACTTCCGTGATGAGCTGTTCTTTTCAAAAAATAAACTATTTTTTTACAGAAAAATTGCAAAGGTAATATTGTCTCATTATAATATCTAACATTAGTGTGGTTTATTACAATCAATGAACCAGTATTGATGCATTATTATTAACTAGATTTCATGCTTTATTCATATTTCCTTAGTTTCTACCTAAGGAAAAATGTCATCTTTCTGTTTCAGACTCTCTTCCAGGATACCTCATTACATGTAGTTGTTGTTTCCCTTGGCTCCTGTTGCTGACAGTTTCTCAGAGTTCTTGTTTTTGATGATCTTAACTGTTTTGAGGGGTACTGGTCAGGTGTTTTGTAGGATGCCCCTCTATCGGAATTTCTCTGTTTTCCTCATGCTTAGACTGGGTTTAAGGTTTTTGGGAAGGGCTATCACAAAGGCAAAATGCCATTTTCATGACATCATACCAAGTGTACTTGATGTTGACCTCCACTGTCTGGCTGAGGTTGCGTCTGTCAGTTTTCTCCGCTGGATAGTTACTCCACTTCATACTGTACTCTTTGGAAGGAAGTCATAGTGTGAAACCTAATCCTTTTTAGCTGGAAAGTAGAGTCATTATTTTAAAGTGTTTATACCATTATTATATTATTAAAAGAAAAATCTGTTTACAAATTGTTTTCTCTATAAAAGTTTTAAAAATTATTTTCTTCAATATTGTCAAGTAGCCAGTTTCTTGCAAGAACATTTTATATATTGTGGGGATTATTGGGCCAATTTGGATTCCTTCAGTTTTGAAGCAGTGGATTTCAAAGCTGAATAGAAAAGTCTGCAGTTTTTGCTTTTATCAGCCGCCAGACGCAGGCAGAGGCTGTATACAAGAAATCCTAACTGTTGCCCCATCCTGTTTGGTAGTTGTGTGAACATTGGGCAGTGCTCGGCTTTGTGTTGGAAGCGTGTTTAATGAAGTCTTACAGTGCAAAGCTGCTTCCTGCAGAGGAAGGGTTTAATCTGGCTATTGGACCATTTCATAGAAAGCTCACTATTTAACTTTTATTTTTTTTTTTGATACGGAGTCTCGCTCTGTCGCCAGGCTAGAGTGCAGTGGCGGGATACCAGCTCATTGCAACCTTCGCCTCCCAAATTCAAGCGATTCTCCAGCCTCAGCCTCCCGAGTAGCCGGGACTACAGGTGTGCGCCAGCAGGCTCTGCTAATCTTTGTATTTTTAGTAGAGAAGGGGTTTCACCATGTTGGCCAGGATGGTCTCGATCTCCTGACCTCGTAATCCGCCCGCTTCGGTCTCCCAAAGTGCTGGGATTATATTTTATGTGAGGTACAAAGGTCTACTGAAACTTAGCCTCCTATTGAAAGTTGATCTGGACTACTAGGCTGGCTCAGCATAAAGCTGGTGTTACATGAATGACCGGGGTAAAGTTACATTGAAACCCTTCCCCGTTTACACAGCAAACTGGAAAGAGTTTTGGTGAGGAAGTGAATTCATATATATTGTGCACCATCTACTGGTTTGACGGACAACTACAGGAGTTCCACTTAATTTGCAGTTTACTACTTTTTGAACTTATACGTCTCGGAAAAGTGGGTTTTCATTTTTTCCAAAAATTGCACCAAGATAAAGCAAAGCTCTAGTTGATGCGAGTGTGTTGTTTAGGCGTTAGCAGTACTGCCCTCACTATGCGCTCATTGGACAGTAGCGCAACCCCAAGAAAAGGATGGTTGCGGTAGTGGTTGCGTGCGCTGCAAGCAGGAAGCGCCAATACCTGATTGGCTTGTGGTGATTAATTTGTGAGTCCCGCCCTAGTCGGCCTGGTAGCTAGCTTACCTCCAGCCTCCATGGCTTTCGACACCACCAATTCTTTGTTTTCTGAGGCTCCTGAAGGGTCGCAAAAGCGGCGGCTCGGTTTTACCCAGAAGACCGCGCGTCGGCCGCTCGAAAATTTGCATACGTTTTCTCGCCGGGGCGGGGCTGGCGGGGGCGGGGCCATGGCGCTCTCTCGAACTCCACGGGCGGCTAACCTGGGTTTGGCTACGCTGTATTGCCATTTATTTCGTGTCTCCTCACCGAGTATTTTCCGTTATAGCTGTACACAGCTTTTTTGGTGGAAGATCATCCTTCCTCGTGCTAATTTCTTTGGTCCTCAAGTCGGCATGCGCGCTCTGGACTCTCGGACTGCGTCTGGGCCAGAAATGTCGAGGCGTCCCCGGAGCGGGTGGGCGGGAGCGCTGCCCCGCAGGCCGGCCGCTAACAGGCTCCCGGTGTTTCCCGCTGCAGGTGGTTCTGCTGGGCATGGACATCCTGTCCGCCCTGGTGACCCGGCTGCAGGATCGGTTCAAGGCGCAGATCGGCACAGGTGAGCTGCGGCACTTGTGGAGCGGACCCGGCCCCTTCAGACCCCCAGCCTTCCCTCGGTCTCCCCGGCTTCTCCACTTAGCTGCTCCCAAACCCTCCCGGCCGCCACCCTGCCTCCCCTCCAGCCCCTTCGGCCTCCCTTCCGCTCCTCCCAGTCAGTCAGTCCCCGCCCTCCCCCGCAGCCCCCGTGGCACCCGCAGCCCCGGCCGGCCGCCCGGCTGCCTTCCCTTCCCGCTGGGCTTCCTGGCCTCTGGGTCTGCGGGCGCTCTTACCCTCCCCCATACCTTTGTACTGGCTTCACTGTGTTCTCATATGGAACTTAGTAATACGTTTCTAATATGAAATATTAGTGCCATTTTTATTTCTTATGCTAAATTAGCTGTCACCCTTTAGTGCCAACCAAGTCATATTTGACCCTGACCGCGGTCCCCTTTAATGAAAGGCAGTTTTCTTTGAGAAATCCTGTAAAACCAAGCCAGTTGTATTTTTCCCCAGATGACTGTGGTTGGCATTACCATTTTCACCTTGATTGTAAATGTCATTACAAGTGTATGGTAAATGTTCACTCTTATTCTGAAGGAAAAACGATGTGTCAGCAAAATGGAACAAACCCCACAGATTTCATAGATTTAAATACCTCTGAATTCCTGACCTCCGGTGTTTCATGGGGGCAGTATAGACACTAAGCAGCTCTGTGCAACCATTTCCTTACGGAATTTCTCTATTTTACATTGGTACACGTATTCTTTTCTGTTAAGTTTCTGACCAATATGCTCCTTCTGAAAAGGTCGTGAGCTATTTTCCCATTCTAGCACCGACTGTTTACAAATTTTTTTAAAAAACCTTTACTTTTAGAAATTTGATATTTTAATAGGGTTCCATTTTCCTCCTAAATTAGCTGAATTATTCAGGGATAGCTCTTGTTATAGAGGTTTGCAAGCTCTTAAAATAAGCTGATCTCCAGTCTACAGGTGCACTTGGAGCACTGGTGGGAGGGTCCACACTGGGTAGGTGGGGGAAGATGGAGAGCTGGGCTCTGTCTCATGTGTGTTTGGGTGTGATGTAAAACTAAAAATACACAATGTTGATGAAATGTAAGATTATTCATAAGTGCCTACCCCTTCCACCCTCAAACACATATGCTGGAGCCCCTCTCCTTGTCTTTTACCTAAATTTTCCTTTCTATTGACTCCTCCTGTCAAGGTCTTCCATTTTTATCAGCTTACAAATACGTTTGGAACTGGCTGGAGGAACGTAGGGTAAGGAGGAAGACAAATAGTATATCTGTCCATGCAAAGGATTTTGCAGACTCTTTTGGTGACTTTCATGGATTTCAGCAAGGAGAGTAGAGCTGTGAGCAAAGATGAGTGGTTTTAGAAGGAGATACATCATTTAGGTCAGGGGTTTGTCTTCCCACGTAATTGAAATAGCAATACTTGGTGACCGCAGACCCCCAAATAGGGTTTCATTTGATCAGTTTCCATTTTGATTTTCAGTGCTGCCGAGTCTAATAGACAGACTAGGAGATGCTAAAGACTCTGTGAGGGAGCAGGACCAAACTCTGCTGCTAAAGATCATGGATCAAGCTGCTAATCCCCAGGTAGGGGCAAGAGATGTGTTTTGAGGTCAGCTGGCCAGTGCGCATGCGTGCAGTTGCGAGAGGGTGTGTGTGTGTGTGTGTGTGTGTGTGTGTGTGCGCTTGCACAAACGGTGTGACTCCATAGACTTAAGCTGATGTATCACAGATAAAAATTTTCACAGCGTTCAGTCTGTTTACCCATACAAGATATTGAAATAAATAAGTCACAAAAGTGTGAGATGAATAGTGGATTTAACATGGGGGTATTGGATAAATTAGTGAATCTAATGTACTTCAGTGTGAGTGTGTGATCTTTGACAACTCACTGGCTCTTTTGGCCTTGCTTTCCTCACCCATAAAATGAGGACAGTTATACCTCCCTTTTAGGGTTCTTGGGAGAATTAAATGCAATTATGTAAATGAATATGTTTTAACAATTAGAATTTGGTATACTTGGTAACATGATAGATGTCATCATTTTCCAGTGTGCTCTTGAGAGGATTGAATGTGTTGGTAGAGGATGGGACTACTTTGGCACTGGTTAAGAGGCTTGCCTTCTGCTGCTCCCTTACTAAGTGACAGCTGCAGCGGTCTTCCCCTTTCCTCACCTGTTCTTTGTCGTCTACAGTACGTATGGGACAGAATGCTTGGAGGCTTCAAACACAAGAATTTCCGTACTCGAGAGGGCATCTGTCTCTGCCTTATAGCAACACTCAATGCGTAAGTCTGGGATGAGCCTGACATTTTTACCTGGCTGAATTTTTTTTAACTTTTTATTTAGAAATAATTATAGATTTACAGGAAGTTGCAAAGAAGTGTAGTGTGAGGTCTCACGCCCCCTTTACCCACCCTTGCCCAATGTTAGCACCTTGAATAACTATAGTACAGCATCAGTCCCAGGACGCTGAGATTGATACAATCCCTAGAACTTGTGCAAGTGTCTCAGGTAAACACGTGCATTTGTGTGTATATGCAACTGTACAGTCACTGCAGGGCTCCCTCATGCTGCCATGTGTGGCTACATCCTCACCCCTGGCAACCGTGAATCTGTTTGAATTTTTACGAATCTGCTCTCCCTGCCTATGATTTTGTCATTTCAAGAGTGTCATGTAAATGGAATTATACAATATGTAACCTTTTGAGTTTTATCTTTTTTTCACTCAGCATGATACCCTTGAGGTTACACATGACATTGATAGTTCATTTTATTGCTAAATGGAATTCCTTGGTATAGATGTATCACAGTTGGTTAAACTATTCACCTGTTGAGGAACATTTGGGTGATTACCAGTTTTTGGCTTTTATAAATGAAGCTGCTGTGAACATGCATGTACAAGTTTCTACATGAACATAAGTTTCCATGTCTCTTGGATCAGTGCCCAAGAGTACACTTGCTGGGTCATTTGGTAAGTTCATTTTTAGTTTAAAAGGTACTGCCAGTTTTTTCCCCAGAGTTGTCCACGCTGTTTTACGTTCCTACCAGCAACGTCCGAATGATCTGGTTTCTTCATGCCCTTGCTAGCCATTGGATGTTGTCACTTTTTTATTTTAGCCATTTTTATATGTGTGTAGTAATACCTCATTGTGGTTTTAATTTGTATTTATCTAATGGCTGTTGATGGTGAACATTTTTTTCATGTGCTTATTTTTAGGAGAGGCTTTTTTAAAATTATAAATTTCAAGACTTTTTTTCTGATTATGAAAATAATACTGTATATATCATAAAAATTTACACAAGGAAAAAATAAAGATTACTGTAATTCTGTCACCTTCAGATAATCATTGTTAAATTTGGTACATTTTATCCTAATCTGTAAAGTTATGTTATTTTTAAAAACAAAATTGAGATTGTAATGTTTATATTACTTGTAAGTTTTTTCCATCTTAATGTGTTAGCTTTTTCAGTGCCATTAAATTAGGCCATATGTAGCTGAAGCTTTAAAAAAGAAAAAACTTCTAGCCTTTGATCACGGTAGCTCCAGTTCTAGGAATTTATGGTAAGGTAGTAGGCAGATAACCAAGAGATTTTTATTCACAAAGGCCATTTTTCATGGCGGGGATGGTGATGGTGAAAATTGTAACTCAAATGTGCCCCAGTAGGGTAGTACTTGGCTCAGATGTGCCCCAGTAGGTAGATGTTCTGATTTGATTGCAGTCTTTTCATCCAGTGGTATTGCCTGAATGTCTACCGTAGCAGAGAGCTCTGCCACAGCACGTGGGAGAGTTAAACAAGGTCCCTCCAGTGACTCGTAGTTGGCTTACAGTGACAGAACAGTAATGCAGAGGCAGCACCTGTGAGGCAAGCGGGACCTGGGGTGCTCTGGCCCAGCCTTAAAGAGGTAGGGCCGGATTGGCCAGAGCCCTGGGGGACAGGAGGAAGACTCATCTGGGAGAAACCACCCTAGGTTTTGAACTCTGTGCAAAGGGGCCATCGGACACATTTACTTTGGAGCCAGTGTGGATGGGATGGAGAGAGACTTGGTATGAGGTGGTGATGGGGGTTGGGGAGACACGGGAAGGGCAGGTGTGGGCAGACAGGCGTCTGTCTTTCTTCAGTTCTCAGTAACAAGAAAGCACTCCTTTTGTTTTCAGCTCTGGAGCGCAGACTTTAACACTAAGCAAGATTGTGCCACATATATGCAACTTACTTGGAGATCCAAACAGCCAGGTGAGTGAGAAGGAAAGCCCTCGGGGGAGGTAATTGCTTACAGACTGTTGAGATGCATTCTGGTGCTCCGTGTATACCCAACAGGTGGGTGGGACTGGAGTCCTAATCTTCATAGAACAATGGTGATTTTTTAAGAGATCCAGTACCCATTAGCATTTATAAAATATTTATACATTTAAATGTATAAAATAAGTCTGCGTTTCAGTTTAAAATTGGTAAATGTGGTGGCCACTCTGCGCTCTTCTATACACAGGGCTGAGAAATCAACTAGCCTAGAAGCTGATGTTATCCAGACCAGCCTCCAAGATAAGATGTCTGGCCACCACCTCTGCAGCCAAAAGGGGTGGTGCTGGGGGAGGTGGTGCAGAATCTGCTGAAGTGGGGGAGAATGATTGGAAGAGGGTCTGAGGGGACTTTTCTGAGGTGATGGGAATGTTCTACATTTTGCTTTGGGGGGGATTGCTCCACTGTGTATATCATTATGGAAACTCCTCGAACGCTGAACCCTTAAGAACTGCAGATTTTACCTAAATTAACGAAAAATACCACTTCCTTAGTGTGAGGGTAGGAGAGGAGCTGGCTGTCTCACCTGTGAGTTACCAGGCAATTCAAAAGTTGTGCAAGTCTGGGCTGGAGAAGTAGCATTGAACTCTCCTCCCACTTCAATGCTGTTTCTCAACCAGGGTCATTTTTATTATGTCATCTCATACAAACTGATAAGAATGATACTTCATTAGAAGAAGGGACAGAAAATGGAACAGTAATTTACAAGATAAATCTATATGGTCAGTGGCCTCTCTGTGAAATCTTAGTGGATAACTGCCAAGTTACCCTCCCAGGAGGCTGTATCAGGCTGGCCTTCCCCCCAGCCTCCCCTGGCTTCTAGCTCCCCTGAGTCTGCACCCCTGCTCTCCTGCTCTCCAGGCTCTTTCCTTACCTTGCTCTTAGTTCCAGCAGCAGGTGTCTCTCCCTTCTCTTTGGCTGTTGTGCTTCTCCTTCCACTCCAGCCTCTCCCCTCCTCACTGCCTGTCGTCTGCTGTCTCCCTGCTTTCTTATTCCACTCATGCCCTTTTTCAGCCTTTGTTGAAAATATATAGCATTAGGCTGGGCGTGCGGTGGCTCATGCCTGTAATCCCAGCACTTTAGGAGGCCAAGGTGGGTGGATCACTTGAGGCCAGGAGTTTGAGACCAGCCAGGCCAACATGGTGAAACCCCATCTCTACTAAAAATACAAAAATTAACCAGGCATGGTGGTGTTCACGTGTAATCCCAGCTACTTGAGAGACTGAGGCACAAGAATCACATGAACCTGGGAGGCAGAGTTTACAGTGAGCCAGCATCGTGCCACTGCATTCCAGCCTGAGCAACCCACCAAGACTTTGTCTAAAAAAAAGAAAAGAAAAGGAAAATACATGGCATTGGAAAGAAATGCTTAGGATTTTTTTTTTTTTTTCTTATACGGAGTCTTGCTCTGTCACCCAGGCTGGATTGCAGTGGCATGATCTTGACTCACTGCAAGCTCCGCCTCCCAGGTTCACGCCATTCTCCTGCCTCAGCCTCGCGAGTAGCTGGGACTACAGGCGCCCGCCACCACGCCCGGCTAATTTTTTGTATTTTTAGTAGATACTAAAATCTACTAAATGTTAGCCAGGATGGTCTCGATCTCCTGACCTCGTGATCCGCCCGCCTCAGCCTCTCAACGTGCTGGGATTACAGGCGTGAGCCACTACACCCGACTAGACATTTTTATTTACTTAATCATACTTTATATTCAACGTTAATTTAAAAATGAACTATTTTTGAAAAGATTCTAAATTACCAAATAGATTATTGTTTTGTACCTTTCCCCCTTTGGGTTTTGTTGGTTTTTGTTTTCCGTGGGAAAAATCCTTTGTAGAGGCTGCACTCTGGGGGTGTGGCCGCTGCCACGTGGAGCGCTCTAGCAGAGCAGAAAAGCCAGCTTGCTGAGGTGATTCTGTCCTCTTTCAGTTGCTGACTTTGGCCAGACAGGTGATGCGAATGTTCACACTGCCTGTGGAGATCTTAGAACCTGGGGTGGGTGGTGCGGTGCTGGCTCCTCTAAATGCACTTCCGTGGCGGAGGCAGTATAAAAACACAGGCCAGACCTACACCATCCAGAACGACAGCAAGGGACGTTGTCTGGAATCTGGTTTGGGGAGGGAAGCACTGTGTGGCTGGGCACCACACTGCAGTCCATCCCACAGGGTCCCCTCACTAACCCCTGTTTGGCCTTCTTCCTCTTTTTCTTCCACATATATTTAGCGAGAGCTCATGCTGTGGGCCTGCCCTGTCTGTTTGGATCCTTGGGCTTTCTGGGGAAGGGGATGGAGATTACTAGCTTGATTTTGCTTCTGAGACTCAAATTTTGCTTCTGCGACCGAGGTGGACCACATCCTCTAGAGGAAAGTGAAGGAAATGCCTCGTTGTCCTAGGGCTCTTCACTGGTGAACAACCTCAGTATTTCCCTGCCCAGAAGATCATGGATTCGGTGTAGATTTTAAGAGACATTGGGAGTGGACTGTAAGCACATCGAATATTTTGAATGGGTCCACTCTCATCCTTGAAGCTATTCAGGTGAGCCTGGGAGAGTGCCTTGCTCTTCGCAGGTTTTCCTTTTCTCTGAAGTTCTCTGCTAGAGGAGGCCTCACTTAAAGGTTCCCTAAAGCTTCGGTAGAAAGGAGACAGGTAGGGCCTAGTCTGCTTTTGTGTTGGGCTACTCTCTGATACTGTTTTTTTCCTTTAGATCTAGAGTTAACTTGTAAGTTCTCTAGGGATTTTAACAAGATTTCCTTTATTTTAGAAGTACACAGATTAAATTTCAAACGATCAGCACAATCCCACATTCTCAAAATGTTGATTCAGTTGTTTAAGAATTTAAGATAATGTTGAGTCTTTAACAGTTTGACATACTGTTCTGAAGTTGCCAAAAGGCAGAGTATGTTAAATATTAATACTTGAGCTACCATCAGGTATTGACACCTAGGTTAAAGGCGATGTAAGACACCTAGGTTAAAGGCATAGATCCCTGCTTTGTATGTAATAGCTGACCTTGGGGTCACTTGGATCTCGAGCCTCAGTTTCCCCTTTAAAGTGGAGGCAGTGGTAAGTGCCCCACCCCTCAATCCTTATGAGAGTCCTTACAAGTGAATGTTCTTAGGTGCTGGGTGACCTGTTGGTCCAAGTAGAAGACTCTCAGAAGGCCAAGTTACTCAGTAGTCTCCTCATCATCTGAGATGGCCATTTTCATTTGCAGAAATCATGCACCTACCATGTGCCAGTGGGTTTCTGAGAAACTCAGGTGTATAGTGCTTTAAAAATATGAAAAGCCTTAATTGTAGGATAGCCTTAGTGTCTTGAGATGTATTTTTGATACTGACATAGCCATACTTACACCAAACATTGGCAGCCCTGGAGTAGACTGTACACATACTGCCACATACCAGACACTAGTTTCACTACCACAAATCAGGTGCTCCTGACTGATTGTGAGTAATAGTAATAATACAACTGAGAAACAAAAGTAGTACATTTAAATGGATCACATCTTCTGTGTAAATCATAGATTGTATAATTTTAAAAAATAATTTATGAAGAAACAAAGAGATAGTTTTTAAAAATAAGATAGAAAATGTGAGACTTGTTTAAAATGTTTCATTAAGTCAAAATTCACGTTAGCACTTCTTGCCTAGTGTCTTTAATGGCAGTTATACTTTTTGTGCCAGGAAGCCCTAGGTTTTGGCCAGGAGTTTGGAACCTATAGTGGTTTTGTGGGTTGAGTTCTAGGCCTGTGTGTCTGCTTTTGAGAAAATTCTTATTATTTGTTATGTTTTTTCATTTCCCCCACCTCATCCGTAAAATGAAGTTGGTACTCTATGGGCAGCTTTCAGTATTCTGTAGTAGACAGGACTTACGGCTAGAGTATTCCAAACTGAGCACTCTGAAAATAATCCATATATTCACATGTGCCTTGGGAATGGTTTGTCCGCACATATATTTGCTCACATAGACACGCACATACACAGACATACACTCAATCCGTATCTCTCTTCTGCCAGGAAGTTCTGCCATCCACCTCCCCGATACTAACCAAGTTCGTTATTCCTGCTTCTGGGGTTCTTGTGTAGCTTGCATGTGCTTTTGCTGTTGCCTTTATTTTAATTTTTTCGTTAATCTTTCCTACTAGTTTCTGATCTTCTGGATTTAGGATTATAACTTGTTCCTCTTTGCAGTTCCCAATGCCCCATAATTATTTGAATAACTTTCCTTTATTTGCCAAGTCTCAGACCAGAGAGGACACTATTGTATCAGTGTTGTCTCTGCCCTCAGGCGCCTGATCTAGTGGTCAGCCTCCAGCTCTTCATTTCCATACAGCCAGCGTGCGGAGAATCCTCTCAGCTCTAACTGGGCAGCGGCTAACATAGACTGGATTTGGTGTTTAAAATTAACTCGGCAAGTGTTCGTTTCCTTAGTGGTCTGAGTGCAGTGACTCAGAGCAGGGAAGCCTTTCAGAATGGGCCACAGGTGCACAGTGTGTGTGGGCTAGGATGCTTTTGTTACAAGTAACTGAAATCCTAACTCAGAATCATTAGAGCAGTGGGGAAATGTGTCATTCTGCATGATGACGGGTCCTGACATAGGAATTTTCCGGGATCTGCCAGTAGCTCGGAGCGGGAGTCCCAGGCATCTCAGCCTGTGTGTGTTGCCCCCTGGAGCTCTTAGCACAGGCACAGCACAGGCACAGCTGCCGTACGCATGCATAGTTGGCCTGGCAGAGGGGAGGCTGCTGCTTCCTGAGCTCCTCTTCTGTTTTCAACTTTCATATTGAAAGGTTCAAACATACACATAAGTAGTGATAGTGCCATAAAGCGTCCCCATGTGCCATCAGCTCATTTGACAAGGCCAGTTCAGTTTTGTCTTTTTTCCCTCCTGCATCCCATTATTTTGAAGCAAAAGTTGGATTATTTTGAAGCAAATCTTAGACTACATTTATTTAACTCTTAAATATTTTAAAAGATAGACTTTTTTTTTCCTTCAAAAACATAACCTTAATAACATTGTCACCTCCTAGGCCCCAAGAATCAGCAGTTCTCTCCTATCGTCAGATACCCAGCCAGTGTTCACTTTTCCCGGAATGTCTTTTTCCAAGAGCAGAGAAATGTTTTCCAGAAGCTTTCCTACAGACTCCCCGCATGTTTCATTGTTGGAGAGTTGCGTTCCATGCTCTTGTGTGACCCAGCTGCTGGGAAGGGATTAGAATTATGTGACGGCCATACACTAAGGATGTCCCTCCTGAGCTGAGAGAAGCTTTTCTTCCCGGAGGTGTGGATTTCAGTACAAAGTCTGTGCTTGTTGATGAGAACAGGGCAGTGGCTGTAACAGAGGCAGCCGGTGGTCCAGGGCATCCTGACAATAGGAATTCCCTTGACTAGATAAGAAAAACCTGAGTTCTGCCTGAAAACTTTTGATTTCATCTTCACGCACCTCACCTCCCTTTTTGCAGGCAGACTGGCAGAGGGTGGCATCCAGTGGGACTCCCCATGCTGACTGCTGGCCCTCTTGTTGAGTTTGGTCATATTTTCAAAGCCTAAAACATCTTGAAACATTTGATGACCATTGCTCATTCCGTGCTCTCTCCAGCTAGACAGAGCTCAGGAGGAGGGAGGAGCACCTCTGCTGCCGGCTTGCCAGAACTCCCATGTGGCCCGCCACAGTTGTAGCCTGGGAGCCAGGGGTGAGCTCTTGGGCCGGGCTGAGCTTTTGGGCCCAGCTGTGTGGGGTGCTGGGGTACCCATGCTCCAAGGCACTGGCTGTGCGGCTGTGCTGGGTTCTAGGAGGACAGGGTGGGTTTAGGGTTTCATCAGTTTATAGACTGCTTCCCTGTCCCGCACGCTAGGGCGGAAGCCTTCTTTTGAGTTTTTTCCTTTGCAGGAAGCCCTTATTTTGGCATCTGCATTAAGGTGCAGTGTGCTGGTAAGAATGTTGGCTTGCTCCAGTGAGGTAGTATTTTGGATCCCAGCCTGCCATTCCTGATCTGGGGGCCTTGGGCAGGTGACTAACCTTGCCAGCCTCTACACCCTCCTCTGTGCAGTGACTATGAGGAAGGAAGGAACAACGTGGTCAGACGTTGGAGACCTCAGATTCTGTAAAGCACGCATATGAGACCTGGCAGAGCATGCTGCCTGTATGGGGCTCTTGTCTTTTTGTGGTCTTCATGGCCTGACACGTTGTGGTGCCTTTCTGGGGTGAGCCTGAGGGCTCAGCAGGGAGAGGCAGCGCGAGACCAGTGAGAGCCTGTGTAGAAGCGAATAGCTGCATTGTCCTTCAGTCTCGGCTGAATGGCTTTTATTTAAACCTCTTCTCTATTAGAGTGTCCTACTTTGCAGTACCGAAGAATATCTGTTCATCTGCAGTTCTTCAGTAAAGAATAGTTTAGACCCCTAAATACTATCTGACCCTGTAACTTTCTAGGTCTAAGGAACGGTTATTTTAAAGGATAAAGATGTTGGTTTAAAAGATATCGATAACACTAGCCATTGTGTTGATTGCTTTATAGGTACGAACTATAGGCCGCAGACTGCTGGCGTAAAGCTGGCTTCAGCCTGTAGATTTGTGGGTGTGTGTATGCTTGTGCCTGCAGAGTGTTTTAATTTTATATTTTGAGTTCAAATGATTTTATATTTGGGAGATTTATATTTTTAACTTGTCTTGAAAGAATAGAAGGTCTGGTACAGCTGTGCTTCCATTCCTCTGTGGCTGGGTGGTGCTGGCCCGTCTGCCTGAACCTCTGCACCTTATCCCTCTTCTGTCCCTGCCTCCAGGGTTTCCTGCCAGTGCCATTTGTCACCCTGTACTCAGCCTGCTGCAGTCATTCACTCCTCATGTCACTGCCTGGCCTGTGTAGGCGTTTCAGTTCATTTTCACCTAGTAGGCCTTCAAATATTTGTTGAGTGAAACTGTTATTTCTTCCAGTCCTCAGAGCAATCCTCAATTTACAAAGGAAGAAACTGAGACCAAAGGAGTTCTAGTGTTTTGTCTAAGGTTACACAGCTCCCTAAATGGCCAAGTAGGTCCTTAAGTCTCCTTATTAATAATTGATTCTAAAGCTAGTAATTTTTCCAGTAAATCTCTTAAACGTTTATGGCCCAGACTTTCTAAGTAGCTGACTGGGTATTGATTGTTCTTGAAAGAGATCACCCATTGAGATTTGCTTTGAGCAGATGTGTTATCCCTAGAAAATAAGCAGTGGTGATACACTTTAATAATAATACTCAAGTTATAGTCTCATTGACTACTTCTGTAATATGTGCATTTTTCTTTTTCTTTTTTTTTCTTTTCTTTTTTTTTTTTTTTTGAGACAGCATCTTGCTCTGTCACCCAGCCTGGAGTGAAGTGGTGTGATCTTGGCTCACTGCAATCTCCACCTCCTGGGTTCAAGCGTTTCTTGTGCCTCGGCCTCACAAGTAGCTGGGACTAACAGCCACTCACCACCACTCCTGGCGAATTTTTTCTTTTTGTATTTTTAGTAGAGACGGAGTTTCACCATGTTGGCCAGGCTGGTCTCCAACTCCTGACCTCAAGTGATCTGCCTGCCTCGGCCACCAAAGTGCTGGGATTACAGGCGTGAGCCACTTGCGCCCGACTGCATTTTTCAATGTAAAAATGTTTCCTAACAATAGAAATTACTTTTTTTCCCCCAAAATAAACTGATAATCTGTGTTTGTCAGCTCTGGCTGCCATAACAAAAAGCTGTAGACTGAGTGAGTTAAACAACAGAAATTAGTTTTCTTACAGTTTTGGAGGCCGAGTTCTGGTTAGGTCTCTCTTCCTGGCTTGTAGATGGCTGCCATCTCACTATGTGCTTATATGACCTCTTCTATGTGCATGCACAGCTCTCTGGCTTCTCTTATGAGGACACTAATCCTCTAATTTTAGGGTCTTGCCATCATGACCTCATTTAACCTTAACTGCCTCCTTTTTTTCCTTCTGTTTTTTGAGACCAGGTCTCACTCTGTCACCCAGGCTGGAGTGCAGTGGCGTGATCTCAGCTCATTGCAACCTCTGCCTCCCAGGTTTAAGTGATCCTCCTACCTCAGCCTCCCAAGTAGCCGGGATTATAGATGTGTGCCACCATGCCCAGCTAATTTTTGTATACTTCAGTAGAGACGGGGTTTCACCATGTTTGCCAGGCCAGTCTTGAACTCCTGACCTCAAACTCGCCTGAACTCGAACTCCTGAGCTTGAACTCGCCTGCCTGGGCCTTCCAAAGTGCTGGGATTATAGGCACGAGCCACCATACCCGGTTACCTTCTTTTTCTAAAAAAAAAAAAAAAAAAAAAAAAAAGCCTGAGTCTTGCTTTGTCTCTGAGGCTAGAGTGTGGTGGTAGGATTATAGCTCACTGCAGCCCTTAACTCCTGAGCTTGAGTGATCCTCCTACCTCAGGCCCCCAAGTAGGTGGGACTGTAGGTGAGTACCAACTGGCCCAACTAATTAAGAAAAAATTTTTTTGTAGAGATGGGCGCTCACTTTGTTGCCCAGGCTGGTCAGACACCCCGGGCTCAAGCTGTCCTCCTGCGCTGGCCTCCCAAAGCACTGGGATTACATGTGTGAGCCACTGTGCTCGGCCCTTAATTGCATCCTTATAGACCTTATCTTGAAATATGGTGGAGAGTTAGGGCTTCATCATTTGAATTTTCAGGGCACACAGTTCAGTCCATAGCATGAGGTTTTGGGGGACAAGATAATATAGCCTAAGATTTGCCTTTTTCCCCTGGAAGAGATAAAAATTATGAGTAAAGTTATCTGTCATGTAACACTGCTAAATCAGAGGGCTACCTTCAGTATTTCAAACTGTAAATTTTTGTTCGTATTCCTAATTCTTTTCTCTCCATTCACCACTACCTTGATATTGTACTCCCATCTTTGCTTACTGAATTAAGCACAGCCTCCCCCAGTACCACCTGGCCTTGGTTCCATTTTATATTTTAAAAATGTTTTTCTTCCTACCTTTTTATTTGCAAATTTTTTAACGTACAGAGAAATTGAGTGTATTTACCAGTTAACATTTGTCACATTTGTTCTGTATCTCTGTGTACACACATACATACATATACAGACACACACTTTTTTCTTGAACCATTTGAAAGTAACATGCAGATATAATGATTTTTTTTTTTTTAATTGTTTTTTTTTTTATTTCTGAGACAGAGTCTCACTCTGTTGCCCAGGCTGGAGTGCAATGGCACGATCTTGGCTTACTTACTGCAAACTCCGCCTCCTGGGTTCTCCTGCCTCAGCCTCTTGAGTAGCTGGGACTACAGGTGAATGCGCCACCATGCCCGACTAATTTTTTTGTATTGATAGTAGAGACGAGGTTTCACCATGTTGGCCAGGCTGGTCTCGAACTCCTGACCTCGTGATCTGCCTGCTTCGGCCTCCCAAAGTGCTGGGATTATAGGCGTAAGCCACTGCGCCCAGCCTGTAATGATATTTTTAACCCCACACATATCAGTGTGTATCATTTAATAACAAGGATATTTTCTTATATAAACTTGTCATTTTTCTCACCCTGGAAATTTAACATTGATACAGTGATGTGTAATATACAGTCTGTATTCAAATTTTCCCAGGTTAAAAAAAAAATCTACCCTGTCTCTCACACCTTATTTTGTATTTCCTGCTGCTTTCTTAGTTTGTATCTGGTCTGGCCAGACTGGCGTACTTCCTCTTCCTGAAGCATGTGCCGTACATGTCTGCTTTCATGCCTTTGCACAGGCTGTGTCTTCTTCGAATCCGCTCATTCCATCTGGACCTGGTGAAATCCTGCTGTTCCAAGCACTTTGCAGTGGTTTTTCCTCATACAGCATCCCTTGACATCCCCTAATGTGTTTGCTCCCTTCTTTAAACCGCAAGCTCTTTATGCTCTTGAATAATGTCTATTGCATCATGCCCTGTAATGAATGTAGAATTTTAGGACTTTTAAAAAATCTCCTTCTTAGGACTAGGGGCTTCTTGAGTATGGGACTTCGTATAGCCTGTACTCTCCATTTTTGTTGCTCATTAAGTATTTGTTTAGTTGACTTAAACCCAGAGTGTTTCACATGGTATTTTATTTTTAGTATAATTTATTTATTTTTAGTGTTGTTTCTTAATTTGGAAAGATGGTCTGAAAATTCCAGTTTTCTGAAATTATCTTAAAGAATGCAAAGAGCTAAGGATATGCACTTTACCGTGTATTTAGGGATGGGGGTCCCACAGTTTTACTACCCTTTGACATTGTATCAGCAAAGTGAAAACTGTCAAACATGGCTTTCTCTAGACAAATGTATATAAGGATTGTATTCACAGTTCCACTGGTAAAATGGTGATAAATTGGGGTGGTATATGGCCTGTTGTATCCCAGCAGGACTTGCTGGGGGATGACACAGAGCAGCTGTAAGATCTCTTCTTTTATATCTAGGTTCGAGATGCAGCAATAAACAGCTTAGTGGAAATTTACAGACATGTAGGAGAACGTGTGAGGGCAGATCTCAGTAAAAAAGGATTGCCACAGTCCCGGTGAGTGCAGATTTTTTCCTTTCTTCTGCTCTACCCCCCCATTCTTTTCCAGTTAATATCTTGATTTGCAGTACTTTTTCTGTTGTGGTTATTTTATTCAAAGAATATACAGTTAGAGGGTAGCTGGAGATTTTGTTCAGATCATACATCCGGGGTCCCCTCCCATTCCACTTCCTCAGAAATGAGACTTTCTCACCCAAACTGGCCAGGTCCCATGCCACATACTGATTTTAAAAGCAATTGGTATTGAAAAATTCAGCACTCTTACAGTTTTATGCTTCTGTATCTAAGATTCTGTATCTATATCTGTACAGACAGCACTTAGTATAGTAGGTGCCTAGAATACATTTGAATGAATGAAGCCATTCCAGGATGTGTTTGGATAAAAATTCATAAGTTACAATTTTGGAAATCATGTTTTAAATGTAACTTTCTGTTTTCATGTCATTCTCAATGTGTATAAGCCCATGCAAAGGGATCAGTGTCTCATCAGACCCAAGACAACTGGAGTCCAGAAATGTGACTTTGTTATAGTCCAAATTTTTAAAATAATGTAATGATCAGATATGTATAATTTTAACTGTGATGGAGAAACTTAACACCAAATTAATTCCAAACTTTTACCCTGGGTCATTCCTTTAAGGGGGAAAGTAATGTTAAAATTCCAGACAGGGCCGGGCGCGGTGGCTCAAGCCTGTAATCCCAGCACTTTGGGAGGCCGAGACGGGCGGATCACGAGGTCAGGAGATCGAGACCATCCTGGCTGAAATGGTGAAACCCCGTCTCTACTAAAAAATACAAAAAACTAGCCGGGCCAGGTGGCCGGCGCCTGTAGTCCCAGCTACTGGGGAGGCTGAGGCAGGAGAATGGCGTAAACCTGGGAGGCGGAGCTTGCAGTGAGCTGAGATCTGGCCACTGCACTCCAGCCTGGGCGACAGAGTGAGACTCCATCTCAAAAAAAAAAAAAAAAATACAAACAAAAAAATTCCAGACAGGACTGGAGTGGACTCACAGGGCAGCTTATCTGAGCCTGTCATTTTGTCCATGCAAACCCCAGAGGCCTAGAGACGTAGATTACACTGCTACTAAGAGTCAGAACCAAGTTCAAAACCCTGTTCTTCTGACTTGCCTTTTAATTTTCTCTGCCCTGTTTCACAAAATCGTTTATGGCATACTGGGCATCTGGAAATGGGATGGAATACTGAAATATACAGGAGTTAACTGTCTTGATGTCTCCAAGGCAGATATGACAGCAGCGGGCCCCAGACCCTCAAGTGGTGGCTCCACAGGCAAACAAGTGGACTATGTTTCCTTGTGGTTGAGAGTCATGCCTGGTCTGGAACTGCTCTCACCGTCTGTGCACAGGATGATTAGATGGGAATAAAACTACTTTTCATGTTCTTTACGAAAGATAATCTGTGAGAATAGTTTTTTTTTTTTTAATTCCTTTGTTTGTGAACCTCAGCCTTCTGGTCTTTGAATGTACGGTGAGAACACAGGAGGAGAAAGAAGTCAGCCGCAATACCGAACAAGCTCTCCGGGACAGTTGCAGGGCACCGATGATCAGGGAGGCATGATATCAAGGGAAGGGACTGGTAAATGACGAAGGCACCGTGGTTGTTCGGAAAACAGGTCTCGACAGTGAAACCCTGCCGTGCTGCAGGGCTGGCCTCACGCCATGCTGTGTAACGTGATGTGACCCCAGACCGTGAATCCACCATTGTACACAGTTTCCATCTTAACAGGAGGCTTCCTCTGTGTGTTTGGAAAGTAACCACAGCAAACTAGCAAATCAGGGAGAAACGACATGGTAGAACCGAGATCTAGCGAGGTGAGAGTACAGGAAAGAGTTAATGCAGCCGGCCTGAGACTGCTGTCCTTAGAAAGGCCTGCTTACAGGCCTGGCCCCAGGCTGGTGTCTAGAAATGTGGATTTGGGGAGGGCCCCCACCATTCCCAACAAGTGGGATAAGAGTGGCTCACTGTGTCAAACGGCACAGCACAACGTGGTTTATGCTGGATACCTGCTCACCTCTCTGCCAGTTGTGTAAGTCCCTAAAGCCTGTTTCCACCTGGACTGGCTGCCTTCACTGCCTCTTGGAAACCCATTAACCTGACATCTCTTTGTCATACTGGGTCTTTGCTTCACCTTTCTCGGCAGGTGCATCTGCTGTTTCTTGGAGACCAGGCCTTTTCTTTCTTGGTTCATTCATTCATTCATTTGTTCATTTATTTAATTTTAAAAATTATTTTTGTTTGTTATTATTTTTTGAGGTGGGACCTCACTCTGTTACCCAGGCCGGAGTGCAGAGGCATGATCATTGCTCACTGCAGCCTTAACTTCCTGGGCTCAAATAATTGTTCCACCTCGGCCCCCCAGGTAGCTGGGACTAGAGGTGCATGCCACCATGTGCGGGTAATTTCTGTATTTTTTGTGCAGATGGAGTTTTGCCATGTTGCCTAGGCTGGTCTCAGGCTGATTTTTTTTGAGTCACTGATTCAATCTCTCTACCTGTTAGAGGTCACTAATTCAATTTCTCTACTTGTTAGGGGTCTATTCAGATTTTCTGTTTCTTTTTGAAGCAGTTTTGGTAGCTTGGGTCTCTGTAGGAATTTAGTCATTTTATCTTGGTTATTTAATTGTTGGCATATAATTGTTCATAGAATTCCCCTGTAATCCTTTTTATTTGTACATGCTTAGCAGTGATGCCTTCCCTTTCAGGGTTTTTATTAATTTGAGCCTTTGCCCCTCTGGTCAGTCTAGTTAAGGTTTATCAATTTTTGTCTTTTCAGAGAACTAACTTCTAGTTTCATTGATTTTTCTCTTTTTCCTGTTGTATATATTTTGCTTATTTCACTCTAATCTTTACTTTTGATTGGTTTGATGTACTTGTCTTTTTCCAGTTTTTTAAGATGGTTATTGATTTGAGATCTTGTTTTAATGTAGACATTTACACCTATGAATTTCTAAGTACTGCTCTAGCTGTATTCCCTAAGTTTTGATATGTTAATGTTTTCATATATCTCAAAGATTTTCTAATTCCTTTTTGTTTTCATTTTTGCGTTGTTACTTAGGAGTGTTTTATTTCTACATTTTTTGATTTCTCATTTCTTTTTGTTATTAATTTCTGATTTTATCCTATTGTAGTTAGAAAACATAATTTATATGGTTTCAGTCATTTGAAATTCTTTTCTTTAAATTAAAAACATTTGTTTTGAGACAGAGTCTCACTCTCTTGTCCAGGCTGGAGTGGAGTGGTACAATCTTAGCTCACGGCAACCTCTGCCTCCTGGGTTCAAGCGATTCTCATGCCTCAGCCTCCCAAGTAGCTGGAATTACAGATGTACACCACTACACCCAGCTATTTTTTCTAATTTTAGTAGAGATGAGATTTTGCCACATTGCCCAAGATGGTCTCGAACTTCTGCCCTCATGTAATCTCCCTGCCTCAGACTCCCCAAGTACTGGGTTTACAGGTGTAATCCACCATGCCCGGCTTGAAATTTATTGAGGCTTATTTTTGTGGCCTGGCATGTGGACTCCTGGATAATGTTCCATGTATGCTTGGAAAGAATCTGTAAGCCAGGCCCAGTGGCTCATGCGTGTGATGCCATCCCTTTGGGAGGCTGAGACAGGATTGCTTGAGCCCAGGAGTTCAAGACCAGCCTTGGCAATGTGAGACCCCTTTTCTACAAAAAAATAAAAAAAATTAGTTGGGTGTGGCAGCATGTGCCTGTGGTCCTAGCTACCTACATGAGACACTGAGGCAGGAGAATCTCTCCAGCTTGGAAGGTTGATGTTGCAGTAAGCTGAGATCGTCCCATTGCACTCCAGCTTGGGTGACAGAGAGAGACCCTGTCTCAAAAAAGAAGAATCTATATTCTGATATTGTTTGTTTGAATATCTTATAGATGTTTGTTCTAGTTGGATTATAGTGTTATTGAAGTCTTTTATTTTCTTGTTGATCCTCTTTCTGGTTTTTAAAATCCATTAAGGAATGTACATATTGAAGTTTCCAGTTAATACTGGTGAATTATCTATTTCTCTCTTCAGTTGTTACTTTTTGCTTCCTATATTTTGAGCTCTGTTCTTAGATGCATATATGTTCATAATTGTTACTGTTGTAACGATTATTTACATTAGGTATATCTCCTAATGCTATCCCTCCCCCCTCCCCTCTCCCCACAATAGGCCCCG
>NW_012115155.1:3677954-3695998 GCF_000951035.1 Colobus angolensis palliatus | reverse complement strand
AATTATGTGTCTTGGAGTTGCTCTTCTCGAGGAGTATCTTTGTGGCGTTCTTTGTATTTCCTGAATTTGAATGTTGGCCTGCCTTACTAGGTTGGGGAAGTTCTCCTGGATGATATCCTGCAGAGTATTTTCCAACTTGGTTCCATTTTCCTTGTCACTTTCAGGCACCCCAATCAGACGTAGATTTGGTCTTTTCACATAATCCCATATTTCTTGGAGGCTTTGTTCATTTCTTTTTCCTTTTTTTTTCTCTAGACTTCTCACTTCATTTCATTCATTTGATCTTCAATCATTGATACTCTTTCTTCCAGTTGTCGAGTCGGTTACTGAAGCTTGTGCATTTGTCATGTATTTCTTGTGTCATGGTTTTTATCTCTGTCAGTTCGTTTATGGCCTTCTCTGCATTGATTATTCTAGTTATCCATTCTTTCATTCTTTTTTCAAGATTTTTAGTTTCTTTGCGCTGGGTGTGTAGCTGTGAGAAGTTTGATCGACTGAAGTCTTCTCTCAACTCATCAAAGTCATTCTCCGTACAGCTTTGTTTCATTGCTGGTTATGAGCTGCATTCCTTTGGAGGGGGAGTTGTGCTCTGATTTTTTGAATTTCCAGCTTTTCTGCCCTGCTTTTTCCCCATCTTTGTCGTTTTATCTGCCTTTGGTCTTTGATTCGGGTGACGTACTGATGGGGTTTTGGTGTGGGTTCCTTTGTGTTTGTTAGTTTTCCTTCTAACAGTCAGGACCCTCACCTGTAGGTCTGTTGGAGATTGCTTGAGGTCCACTCCAGACCCTGTTTGCCTAGGTATCAGCTGCGAAGGCTGCAGAAGATAGAATACTGCTGAACAGCGAGTGCTGCTGTCTGATTCTTGCTCTGGAAGCTTCATCTCACGGGTGTACCCCGCCATGTTAGGCCACTCAGGGGTCAGGGACCCACTTGAGCAGGCAGACTGTCCCGTTCTCAGATCCCAACCTCCGTGCTGGGAGATCCACTGCTCTGTTCAAAGCTGTCAGACAGGGTCATTAACATCTGCAGAGGTTTCTGCTGCATTTTTTTTTTTTTGCTATGCCCTGTCCCCAGAGGTGGAGTCTACAGAGACAGGCAGGCCTCCTGGAGCTGCAGTGAGCTCCACCCGGTTCGAGCTTCCTGGAGGCTTTGTTTACCTACTTAAGTCTCAGCAATGGCGGGCCCCCCCTCCCCCAGCCTGGCTGCTGCCTTGCAGTTAGATCTCAGACTGCTGTGCTAGCAACGAGGGAGGCTCCATGGGCGTGGGACCCTCGGGGCCAGGTGTGGAATATAATCTCCTGGTGTGCCATTTGCTAAGACCCTTGGTAAAGCGCAGTATTAGGGTGGGAGTGCCCTGATTTTCCAGGTGTTGTGTGTCTCAATTTCCCTTGGCTAGGAAAAGGAATTCCCTTCCCCCTTGTGCTTCCCAGGTAAGGCGATGCCTCGCCCTGCTTGCCCTGCTTCAGCTCTCGCTGGAAGGGCGGACCAGCATCGACTGTCAGACACACCCTAGTGAGATAAACCCATACCTCAGTTGAAAATGCAGAAATCACCGTCACTCTGGGAGCTGGAGGCTGGAGCTGTTGCTATTCTGAGTCTTATTTATTTATGCAGTCTGACTTTTAAAAACTTTTCATTGGAGTGTTTAATCCATTTATATTTAATGTAGTACTGGTAAGGTAGAATTTATGTCTGCAGGTGTGCTATTTATGTTCTATATGTCATGATTTGTTTCTTTGTTCCTCTGTTACTGCCTTATTTTGTGTTAAATAGATATTTTCTAGTGTAATACTATCACTCTCTTACTGTTTATTTTACTTTTTTGGAGGGGGCTTATTTGCAGTTGTTCTAGGGCTTACAATTAACATCTTAAACAGCCTAGTTAAAATTGATACTATTTAATTTCAGTATTAAAAAGCTTTTCTCCTACTTAGCTGTTTTCTTCTTTTTTGCTGTTGTCATGCAAATTATATCTTTATACATTATAAGCCCACCAATGCATATAGTTCTATACTTATTGCTTTATGCAGTTTCTTTTTAAGTTATGTAGAACAAAAAAAGAGTTAAGAACAAAAAGTACCTTTATACTATATTTTATATTTACCTATGACTACATAGGTATAACTGTATTTTTACTTATTTTCTTTATTTCTTCATGTGGATTTGAGCTGTTGTACAGTGTCCTTTCATTTCAACCCGAAGGACTGTTGCTTTTTGCTTATCTGGTAATATCTTAAGTTCTCCTGTGTTTTTGGTGGATAGTTTTGTTACATATAGAATTATTGGTTGATTGTCTTTTTAATTTCAGAACTTTGAATATATTATCTATTCTCACGCTGCTCCACTCTGGCTTTCATGGTTTCTCGTGAGAAATCAGGTATTGACCTTTTTGAGGCTCCCTTGTGCACAATGAGTGGGTTTTCCGTTGTTGCTTTAAAGATTTTCTCTTTGTCTTCTCTTGTGACAGTTTGGTTATTGTGTCTAGATTTGGATCTCTTTAAGTTTATCCTGTTTGGAGTTGCTTGTTAAATATATAGATTGTTTTATATCAAATTTGTGAAGTTTTTAGCCATTGTTCTTCATATCTTTTTTGATAATTTTTCAACGTGGTAGATGCCTGAGGCAACAATAACAACTAGGGCAAAGAATTGGACCCAAAAAGTCTTTGGAAAGTACCATATGTCCTTGTCTTTTTTCTCTTTTCCTGGGACCTCTATTATGTGACTGTGTTGGTACATTGGTTTTGTAAGATGATCTCTTGGGCTCTGTTCATTTTTTTTTTTGTTTCTGTTACTTAGATAGGATATAATAACAGTTGACTCATCTTCAAATTTGTTGATTACTTCTTGTCCCAGCTCAGATCTGTTGTTGAACTCCTCCTAGTGAATTTTTAATTTCAGTTTATTGTACATTTCGTCTCCAGATTTTCTATATGGTTCTTTTACATATATTCTTTCTCTTTGTTGTTATTCTCTATTTGGTGAGACATTGTTCTTACACTTTAATTATTCAGAAATAGTTTTCTTTAGATCTTTCAACATATTTATATTAATTGACTTGAAGTCTTCATTGAGTTAAGCCAATGTATAGGTTTCCTTACAAATAGTTTTTGTTGACTGAATTTTATTTCCTTTGTATGGGCCATATTTTCTTGTTTCTTTGTCTCACAATTTCTTGTTGACTCTGGACACTTTAAATAATATATTGTGGCAACTCAGGAAATCATATTCTTTCCCCTCCCCAGATTTTTTGTTGTTACTGTTTATTGTTGTTGTTGCTTATTTTGGTCTAGTGACTTTCCTAAATGAATTCCTTAAGTCTTTGTTCTTTATTTTATGTGGCCACTGAATTCTCTGGTTGGTTAGCTTAGCGATTAGCTAATGATTGCACAGAGATTTCCTTCAGCGTGTTGAACCAGTAAGTCTCCCAGACTCTGGTGACTGGGTCTGTGTTTTGGGGGCATGCTTTCAGTGCTGTGAAAGGTGTTTTACACCTCTGTCTTCCTTTTTACTTCCCGCTTGTTCAGAGTGTCAAAGTCAGCCAGTGGGGGACATTAGATCCTTCAGGGGTCTTTCCTGGGCCTGTGCATTTGCATAGCCTTGCACATACACCTCCCAGATTCCCAGGAGTATGTCAGTATATTCAGAGTTTGCTGTGGACATCTCAATTTCTAGCCCCCGCCCTCCTTTTTTTTCTCTCCCCCCCCGACCCCCCCATTTTTGGTCAGTTTCTTTGCTCCAGTTGTTACTTCTGTCTGGGGTATCCACCATATTGAACAGTTGTCACTGGTTAGTTTTGATTATTGCTTCAGGGAAAAGGCCTCTAACATTGAACAAGCTCTAAGTCAGGTCAAATAAAGACAAGCCCTACAATTGGGCTTGCAGGGATGTGCCAGGTAGGTGGAATGTAGTTCTTTGGGAATGGAGACTTTTAGGGAGCTCCAGACTTGGGAGCTTCAGCTCTTTCTAGTGGCTGCCAGGCTGCTTGTTTTCATTCTTACCATGATGGTAAGTTGATTTGGACAGTTTTTGCTAATGTTTTCTTTACTTCTTTGAAGCAGATTTTTGAGGGTCCATACTCTGCCATTTTAAAGGGCTCCTCTCCTGTTTTATGATCACAATATTTTCTCTTATCTCTTTGGAAGCACTAATGACATTTTAAAAAAAATTTTTTCTTTCTCTTCAAAATCTCTTCTGTCCTCCAAGTTTGCATTTCTAAGTATGTGTTTATGTCGATTTCTCTTTTTCATGCTAGAAGCTCTAAGTATATGGATGCAGCTTATTGACTGAGATTGCTGTGTTTAAGTATTTGCTTCCAGGAAATTATTTAAAATCTATATATAAAATTTTCTAGGAAGGAACTAATTTGAACTAAATCTTATAGTAAAAGAAATTCCAATTGGATTGAAGAGTTTAATATGGAAATTTAAATTCAGAAAAAGTAAGGGAAGATGGTAGTTATTTGTCAAACCAGTAAAGAAATTTATTTTAAATGGAAATCCAGAGATTTAAAATAAAACAATTTGGTGGCTTCAGAGGGTAATCATTAGTTGTGTATTCAATGTCTTTGAATATATAAAACTCATCCTTTTAGATTTATGTGAATCAGTAGTTCCCAAGAGAGACATTTTATATTTTTGTGCTCAGAGCTAGCAAACAAAACCAGTCCTTTCATTCCTAAGGAATGCTTTGTTGGTGTTAGACTGTCTCTTTAGGTGGTAACCTTGATAGGAGCTGTTGTAGCAGCATTAATGAGCAGAGAATGAGGGAGCTAGTGAGACAGGAGTGTGAAAGCAGAGGGAATTCTGAATTAAGGTGCACATACCAATAATAGTTATGTTTATAGTGTTCTCATACCTAGTTGTTCAGGCCTGCCAGGTCGTGGGTAATGTGACCACAGTGAGAATGCCTTACCACTGAGAAAGAATCCACAGACTCCGTACACAATTACCATTTAGAATGGTGAATACTGTCCCAGGAATGGAAGAAATACTTGCCCTCTTCCAGTAATTTCAGGAACAACCAGACCAGAAGTATACCTTGGCTCCAACTTACAAATTTGCAGGCATGCTCACATCAGAGGGTGTGGTTGTGACACAATCAAGTAGTGCCTTAGTGAGGGCATGCCCTGGCGACCTGTGTCGTGATATTATTTATGAGTTTGTCCAGCCGTTGAAGATCTTTGTTACGTTTAAAAAGGAACGATAGTGGAAACATCAGAAGAAACACACTCATGTAAGGCCTCTGTCCAGCTCTTCAGTAACTGCTGGATTTGAAAGTGAGTTACAGTTTTACTCATTTCTGGTCCTGAGATGGCAATAGGAGTTTTATTCAGTGCCAGTTTTAACTAATGGGTAGTGTCTGCCTGGAATAGTTTTGAGAAGGATTCTGAGGGAACATCTGGGCTTGGTGGAAAGATGGCTTGAAAAGATTGTTGGTGTCACCTGTGGAATGGGGAGAGGCAGTGCATCAGGCTGGTTCATCCCCTTCATTTGCTGATGTGTAATTTTGGCCTCTCTCTTACTTAGAGCATAAGCTCCAGAGGGTAAGAACTCACTAGCTTGGTGTTGGGCTCATAATGGGCACTCTAGTTTTGAGTGAATGAACTAACACTAGAGCTTGTGTGAATACCCACAGTTTTCCAGAGTGAGGAGTTAGGTTTCAGCTGTCTAACATAGTGATGTAACTCCTGAGCGAGCATCTGCATGGCATACGTAGTGCTTGGTACAAATACCAAGAGAGCATAGCTCACATCTCTACCCCTGAGGAGCTTCCATTCGCTTGAGAAGAAAAGACAAACATATTTGAAATGATGAGAGCTGGCAGGATAGGATGGTGTGTTAAAAAGCACTAAAATGTCCCTAAAATTGAAGGCATAGATACATTACTTTGGAATCTCAACACTTACTCCAATATACCTGTGCTTTGCTTGAGAAAACCTCTTTTTTCTTTTTCTTTCTTTCTTTTTTTTTTTTTTTTTGAGACGGGTTTCGCTCTTGTTGCCCAGGCTGGAGTGCAGTGGCGCGGTCTCGGCTCACTGCAAGCTCCTCCTCCTGGGTTCAAGCGATTCTCCTGCCTCAGCCTCCCTGGTAGCTGGGATTACAGGCACCCACCACCACATGTAGCTGATTTTTTGTATTTTTAGTAGAGATGGGGTTTTACTATGTTGGCCAGGCTGGTCTCGAACTCCTGACCTCAGGCGATCCACCTGCTTCAACCTCCCAAAGTGCTGGGATTACGGGCATGAGCCACCATGCCGGGCTCCAGAAAGCCTCTTTTTTCTTAACTTTTTCTACTAAGTATGATTGCATTCTCCCACCTTTTTCTTTCATTTTTGGTGTCACTAGGATGGAGTATTTAGACTGGTTAAGGAATTTTGCTTTAATTTAAATGCCAAGGTGAAATGATCCATTAATAGAAAATAAATGTAATACAGATTTTTTTTAAGCTGAAGATTATCCAGTCACAGCATTTGTTTCTGGAGAAATTATTTATAGCATTTTTGGATTAAGCATGAATCACAGCAGGAAGCACAAGCCTTTGTAATGTACTATTAGTGCATTTTGAAAAGCTCCATGCTAAGTAATTGATAGTTTGCGCTAAGAGAGAAATAGGAGAAACACACACTTCTCATAATATATACATTTTGTGTAGTCAGTAATGTCTGAGAGCAGGGGCTCTGGATGACTACTCTCAGGGCTAGAATCTCCACCCCACACGTATGTCACCTTAAGGAGATTAAATGAGCTCTTTCAGTTAGACTTCTAGGCCCATTCTTTACCCATAGTAAGTGCTCAGTTATTGTTGGCTATTGTTAATGTTATTGATTTAGTCACTGTGTTTCGTTATTAGGTGGGTCTGTATCATTGATTTTTGGGGGGCGGTGGGGATCAACTTCACATTAGCATTTTAATGTAATTGGCTATGAGCAGTGATGGTTAATAGTTTGTTTACATTTTTGCTTTCATACAGGTTGAATGTAATTTTTACAAAATTTGATGAAGTCCAGAAATCTGGAAACATGATACAATCTGCAAATGGTGAGTAGAAAAAGCATTCTCTGCTTTTGCTTTTTCAGTTTTACATTCGTATCATTTATGTTATATGTGAACAGCTGAATTAGGTAATTTAGTAAGAGTTTCTAACTCTTAAAACTTAACCTCCATTCACCCAGTTTTCCAGGCCAGAAACAGTGGAGTGAATCATCACTGACTTTCATAACCTGTACTGAATTTAAGTAATCCTGTTGGCTTTACTTTTAAAATTGCATCCTGAATCCCAGGAACTCTCATCATCACTGCTACTGTCTTCCCAGCGCAAGCTGTCATGGTATTTTACCTGGGCTCTTGTGTTTCCCTCCTAAACAGTATCTTTTCTTCTACTCTTTCCCCATGCCTAAAGTCTGTTGTTCATATAGCAACCAGAGTAATCCTTTCAGAATACAAGTCAGGTGATGTGAATCCTCTTCCTAATCCTCCAAAGGCTTCCCATCACACCCAGGCTGCAATTCAGCAACTCACCATGGCTCACTGGGCCTTGAGTGATCCGGCACCCATCACCATTCTGATGTCATTTGAATTGTTCTTTGTGAAAGTTCTCTTTGCTCTAGCCACGTTGACCTCCTTGCTAATTTTGAACATTTTGAGCATCTCCTGCTTCAGGACCTCTATGCTTATAATTCTTTCTGCCTGAAGTATTTGCCCTGTGGGTATCATTGTGGCCTCCTCCCTCCTCCCTCATGCCATGAAGATCTCACTTCATACAGTCTCACTGCATTACTGAAGGCCACTGGAATAGCACGCTCTGTGCCCTCACCCTGTTGGAGTGTTCTTCTTAGCGTGTATCACTAGAAAAGTATGTGTTTACTCCTGAGAGCAGGACCTTTACTTTATTCCCTTTATTGTTCTTTATTTTTTTCTCAATGAGCGTAAGTTCAGTGCCTTGAAGAGTCCCTGGCTTGTGATAGGTGTGCAGTAAGTATTGTTGAATAAATAAAGTAGTGATTTTGATGTGAATCGTAACCTGTTGTTTCCAGTTCCTGTATTCCTTTCCCTATACTTTGTGATGATATTTGAGAACTAGCGGGTAATTCTTGTGAGTCCAGAAGGAGAGGAAAAGACAGGAATGAATTAGTCCTGTATGAAGGAAAAAATATCAAAAAGTTAATTGCTGAGAAGAACTTTTCTAACTCTGGATACCTCATTGTATCATAGCTAGGCTATTTTAGAATTTTTAGGTATGTTAGATTACAACCAATACTGAATTCATTAATCATGTTGGATTTACTTTTTTTTTTTGAGACGGAGTCTCGCTCTGTCGCCCAGGCTGGAGTGCAGTGGCCGGATCTCAGCTCACTGCAAGCTCCGCCTCCCGGGTTTACGCCATTCTCCTGCCTCAGCCTCCAGAGTAGCTGGGACTACAGGCGCCTGCCACCTCGCCCGGCTAGTTTTTTTTAGTATTTTTTAGTAGAGACGGGGTTTCACTGTGTTAGCCAGGATGGTCTCGATCTCCTGACCTCGTGATCCACCCGTCTCGGCCTCCCAAAGTGCTGGGATTACAGGCTTGAGCCACCGCGCCCGGCCGGATTTACTTTTAAAACTGCACCCTGAATCCCAGTAATTCTCCTCATCACTGCTCCTGTCTTCCTAGTACAAGCCTTCACATTTTGAATATCTTGAGATTGTAAAGAAAAGTCTGAGTGCTTTTCCTCAAAGTAAGTTGGTACGTAAGGGCAGAGCGGGTAACAGAATGCAAGTCTTTTGACTCGCGCTGTGCTGTGTACCTATTATTATTCCAAAGGAATTTTTCTTTGAACAGCATGTTTCCTATATAAAATGCTTAAAGTGATCTAAAAATGCTTCCATTAATCCTCCATATTTCTTTTTCATAGATTGTAAAAAATAATAGAAAACAAATATCATAATTCAGCTATTACCATCAAAAATCATTTTTGCTATATTAGTTCATTTTCCTATAACTGTATAATTTGTATATAACTATGGTGTAATTTTCTCTACCTTGTACTTTAGTGTACGTACTTTGATATGTACTTTAAAAAACATATCATTGGTAGAGCCAATGGCATCTGAGTGGTGCACTCGTGGTGAGTGGAGTTGCTTGGTGTCCACAGGCAGGTCTTCACAGGCAGTTAATTGATGGACACATGCTTTTACTTTTGTGTGGGTGTATTTGTGTGGTTTCTCAGTTTAAAAATTGTTGGCACTGGGACAGAACATGCTGGGCAAGTAAGTAAAAGCAATGGCAGGAAAGTGAGTTTGTGCTTCATAAGCCAGTATTACAGCTGTGAAACAGAATCTCATTATAGTGCTGGCGTTGGGGAGAAAGACTGCATCCACACTGGGGATCTTGCCTAAGAGAGTGTACATACACTCCATGGGATCCAGTGATGTGACAGATACGATTTCACCCTCAGGAATGCCAAAACTGTGTGGCATTGGATGTATCACAAGCAGCATTTTCTACGTGGTTAGGTATAAATACTGCCCCCAAATTCCCTTTGTGTGTGTGTGTGTGTGTGTGTGCGCGCGCACGTGCACACACACAGGTGTAGGGTTGAGAATGGAAACAGTTCTTTTAAACATCTGTGTTAAAAATAGCAAATGGTAAGGAAGCCTTAACAGAATTTCTTGGAGGTTGATAATTTCAGCTTTTTGCTTTATATATGTAGTATTACTGTTTTAATTGTTAGAGCCAAAATCTTTAAGGAAACTAATATATAGCCATATGTGTAAAATTTTAGAATTTCTAACCTAAGTGATTTTCATCTCTTTACAGTAACTCTGAGAGACCAGTAAAATGTTCAGTTGCTGTCAAAAAACAAACCACCTGATTTCCTTCATTGAACATTTAGATGGCGTAGAGAAACTGCAGTAGTGATGGAATAAAACCTGTCTCCCTCTTTTATCTAATTCTCTCTCTCTCTCTCTCTCTCTCTCTCTCCCTTCTTTTCTCCTCCTCCTTCTTTTTCTCTTTTCTTTTCCCTTCCTTCCCTCCCTCCTTTCCTTTTTCCTCTTCTCTTCTCTTTTCTTTCTCTCTCTCTCTCTTTCTCTTTTTCTCTGTCTCCCTCTCCCTCTCTCTCTCCCCCCACCTCCTCCTCCTTCATGTTTTTTTGTTTTTTAAACACAACTCCCAGTGTAATTCTTTGATCTCTTTTGAACTTCAAACCTTTGACTGTTCAGCTTTCTCTCTAGATCCATCCATCCTCTGCTTTCTCCATTTCTTACCTTATATGGCTTATATTGCAACCTTTTTGAACTTATTAGTTGTAGGAGTTTTTGTAGCCTCTGTGGAGTTTTCTACATATACAGTCTTGTGATCTGCAAATAGCAACAGTTTTATCTCTTTCGGATACGTATGCTTTTAATTTCTTTTTCTTGCCTTACTGCACTGGCTAGAACTTCCAGTGCTATGTAAAATAAGAGTGGTGAGACAGGACATCCTTGTCTGGTTCCTATCTTAGGTGCTAAGTATGGTATTAGCTATAGGATTTTTGTAGATGTTCTTTATCAAAATGAGGTAGTTTTCTATTTACTTCTGTTTATCTTTTTTTTTTTTCCCAGAGCAGGAATAGAAGTTTATTTAAAAAGGCTCAGAACAGGAAAGGAAGGAAGGTGTGCTTGAGAGAGACCCAGGTGGGCACCTGAAAGTTAAAGAAAGAAAGTTAAATGCCCTTATCTGAGTTTTTGTCAGAAATAGGTGTTAGGTTTTTTGTGAAGTTGTCAGTATATTTTAAAAATTGAGATACTTTCTCCTTCTAGTTGCCGTTCATTTAAAAATTAAAAATTGAGATTATATATAATTTACCTATTGGTGTTTCACTTTTTAAAGTGTATGCTTTAGTGTTTGTTTTTTTTTTTTTAAATATTCACAAAGTGTGCAACAGTTACCACTATTTAAATCTAAAATGCTTCACCCTCACATCCCATTCCCGTTAGCACTTACTCCTTATTCCCCTCTCTCCCCAGTTTCTGGCATCCTATTTTCTGTCTTTATGTTGCCTATTCAGGACATTTTCTATAATTGGAATCATGTAATATTTGGCTTTTGTGTCTGGTGCCTTTCACTTAGCATGATGTTTTCAAAGTTCATCCATAATGTAGCATTATCAGAAGTTCGTTCCTTTTTATGGCTGAGCAAGATTCCAGTGTGTGATTAGATTACATTTTCTTGATCCGTCTGTTGATGGACATTTGGGGTTGTTCCACTTTTTGGCTGTTGTGAAGAATGATTCTTTGAACATTGATGTAAAAGATTTCATGTGGATATGTATTTTCATTTCTTTTGGCTGTATACTTTGCAGTAGAATGGCTGGGTTGTACGTTTAACTTTTTGAGTAACTGCTCAGACACAGTAAACACACAGTTGTCCAGTTTTGTGGCACTGTTTTGTGTTCTTACCAGCCACCTGTAGGAGTTTCCGGTTTCTCCACGTCCTCGCCAGTAGTTGTTACTGTCTGTCTTTTTCATTATTGTCACCATAGTGGGTGTAAAGTGGTATCTCGTTGTGGTGTTGGTTTGCTTTACCTTGACGAGTAATGGTACTGAACATCTTTTTCATGGGCTTATTAACCCTTTATATACCTTGGTTGGAGAAGTGTCTATTCAAATAAATCTTTTGCCCATTTTCTAAAGGGGTTAATTGCCTATTTATTGTTGAGTTATAAGAGGTCTTTAGATGTGCTACATACCAGACTCTTACCAGATGTGATTTATTTGCAAATATTTTTTCCCATTCTGTGGGTTTTCTTTTCACTTTCTTGATAGTGTCACGTGAAATATAAAGTGTTAAATTTCGATGAAGTCCAATTTATCTGTTTCTTTTTTCTTTTGTTATACCTAAGAAACGATTGCCTATTTTTGGCCAGGTGCGGTGGCTCACACCTGTGATCTCAGTACTTTGTGAGGCCGAGACGGGCAGATTATCTGAGGTCAGGAGTTTGAGACCAGCCTGGCTAATATGGTGAAACTCCATCTCTACAAAAATACAAAAATTAGCCAGGTGTGGTGGTGCACCCCTGTAGTCCCAGCTACTGTAGTCCCAGCTATGGGGGTGGCAGGAGGGGCCCTGAGGTGGGAGGATGGCAGGGCGTGGGGCAGCCCTGAGGTGGGAGGACTGCTTGAACTTGGGAAGCAGAGGTTTCAGTGAGCTGAGATCGTGCCACTGCACTGCAGCCTGGTCGTGAGACTCTGTCTCAGAAAAAAAAAAAAAAAAAAGAAGAAACTATTACCTATTTTTACCACAGAAAAGAGGCCAGGTATGGTGGTTCATGCCTGTAAACCTAGCACTTTGGGAGGCCGGGGCGGACAGATTGCCTGAGCTCAGGAGTTCCAGACCAGCCTGGGCAACATGGTGAAACCCCGTCTCTGCTAAAATACAAAAAATTAGCTGGGCGTGGCAGTGTGCACCTGTAATCCCAGCACTTTGGGAGGCCAAGGGCGGGGGATCATGAGGTCAGGAGATTGAGACCATCCTGGCTAACATGATAAAACTCCGTCTCTACTAAAAATACAAAAAATTAGCCAGGCGTGGTGGTGGGCGCCTGTAGTCCCAGCTACTCGGGAGGCTGGGGCAGGAGAATCGCTTGAACCCAGGAGGCAGAGGTGGCAGTGAGCAGAGATTGTGCCACTGCACTCCAGCCTGGGCGACAGAGCAAGACTCCATCTAAAAAAAAAAGAAGAAAGAAAAGCAGGGTCTGACCTCCTCCTGGTTTCTTCCTGCTTTTTGGGCTACACCTTCTTGGCTTCCTTTATCTAATATCTACTAATTAGTCATTATATTCTTAAAGCTTGATTCTAGGCCTTTTCCTTTCTCAGGCAGTGCTTTTTCCCTGGTTACAGATATCCATAGCTGTAATTTTATTTATTAGCTGTATCACATTTTTTCATAAATGTTTGTCTCCTATACAGATCTTGGTACAGGATTGGAACTGTATGTGAAACAGCTGCCTGTCTGGCATTTCCTCTTGTATCTGAAACATATATATCTAAAACCAAACTTATATTCTACTTCTGGCTGAAAGACAAAACACAAAACAGTAAATATTGCTCCACCCTGAATGTTTTCTGTACTCCTTATAAGCGTGATTGCTCCATTATTCATCCTGGTATGTTAAAGATTGGGTGTCATTTTTGATACCTCCCTCTCCCTCGCTTTTCATAAATATTACCGCTGATTCGTATGGAGTTTAACTCAAATATTGCTTTTTTATTGAGGTAAAATCTACATATATAATTAACTATCTTTACCATTTTTAAGTGTACAGTTCAGTGGTAATAAATACATTTATATATATTTTTTCTCTTCACTCTTCCCCCTCCCCTTCCTGGCCTTTGGTAACCACCAGTCTAATCTCTACCTTCATGAGATACACCCTTTTCGCTCCCACATATGAGTGAGAACATGTGATATTTGTCTTTCTGTGCTTGGCTTATTTTATGTAATATAATGGCCTCTAGTTCCATCCATGTTGCTACAAATAACAGGATTTCATTCTTTTTATGGCTGAATTATATACCATTGTGTATATATACACATTTTTCTTAATTCCATTCATCTGTTGTCCTCCCAAATGGTGTCAGATCCGTCTGTTAAATGTGGGCAGTCACCCCCTACCCCACTGCTTGGTAGGCATCATTTTCGCAGGTTTCCATTTGGCGATTATTTGACTAATACCTATCTCGGCACTGGACTGTAACCCTTCTGCATACAGGGGACTGTGTGTCTGTGTTTGCTCATTCTAAGACTCGGATACCTCGCAGGCTGTCCTCTTAGTCCCAGTGTTCTCTGCGATTGGTTTGTTTCACAGGAACCAGCTTTTCTTCTTTGTCTGTTAGTAAATCTTGAGTGCGTGTACGAACACTTAGTATCTGAGATGACTAGATTCTTTTTCTCTCTGCTTTTTCCCGTGGATTCTTATATACCCACTGGGTTCTGGAGTGTTGCATATGAGCTGGAGCTGAGAGAGAACTGAGCAAAACACAGGAGAGAATGAATGACAACGTGGGGCTCATTTCCAGGCTCCTAAACGACCTCTTGGGCAGAGGTTCTGATCACTCGATAGCTGCCTTGGTTGGTTAGCGCTGCATGTCCACAGAGGGGCTTCCTAGGCTGACTCAAAAGGGTGTCTGTTAAATGATCTATGTCCTTCTAACGCCCATTTGTGAAAATTTAGCAGCCTATACTCAGCATAAGGACTTGGCAACAAGTATCTGTTTGATAAATGGTGACTGTGTATGCCAAACAGTAGTTTTAGTTGTTAATTTTCGACTGTGGGTGCCCCCATGCCTCCGTGTGGAGAAGTGTAGACAGTGTCAGGGAGCAAGCCAAAAGGGATTGTTTTGGAAATGTGTGACTATCCTTCCTCCTTAGGAAAGGCATCTGTGCCCTGCTCTGCAATGCTTTAGCTGTGGGACTTTGGGCAGGTGACTTAACTCTTGTGAAGCACATTTGCTCATCTGTAAAATGGAGTGAAGACCTTCCAGAGATTTTGTGGAGAATCAGTGAGATTGTGTGTAAAATTCTTAGCACAGTGCCTGGGACATGGTTGGTGCTCAGAATAATAGATTCTCCTCCAGTTGCTTGATTTTAGGGGTATATTCATTTTTTAAATGAAAATAATATTTGAGAATAACTGTCATACTTGTAGACTTTCAGATTATTTTGGAGTACATGTTTAAAATTTAACATTTATTTACTTTTAAAATTGTTATTATTATTTTTTGAGACGGAGTTTTGCTCTTGTTGCCCAGGCTGGAGTGCGGTGGTGCAATCTTGGCTCACGGCAACCTCCGCCTCCCGGGTTCAGGCGTGTCTCCTGCCATAGCCTCCCGAGTAGCTGGGATCATAGGCGCTCACCACCATGTCCAGCAAATTTTTTATTTTTGTATTTTTAGTAGAGAGGGTTTCACCATGTTGGTCAGCTGGTCTTGAAATCTTGACCTCAGGTGATCCACCTTCCTCGGCCTCCCAAAGTGCTGGGATTACAGGCGTGAGCCACTGCACCCGGCTATTGTATTCTTTAAAGTGACAATACTCTTTAAAGATTTTTATTTTTTATTTTATTTTATTTTTTTGAGATGGAGTCTTGCTCTGTCGCCCAGGCTGGAGTGCAATGGTGCAGTCTCAGCTCATTGCTACCTCCGCCTCCCAGGTTCAAGGGATTCTTCTGCCTCAGCCTCCCGAGTAGCTGGGACTACAGGCACCCACCACCATGCCCGGCTAAGTTTTTGTATTTTTAGTAGAGACAGGGTTTCACCGTGTTAGCCAGGATGGTCTCGATCTCCTGACCTCAGGTGATCCGTCCGCCCCGGCCTCCCAAAGTGCTGGGATTACAGGCTTGAGCCAACGTGCCTGTAAACCCAAGATTTTAAATTTTTATGGACGTATAGCAGGTGTATATATTTGTGGGTTACATGAGGTATTTTGTATAACAGTCACATCAAGGTAAGTAGGGTATCCATCAACCCAAGCAATTATCATTTCTTGTGTTACACTCTTTTAGTTATTTTAAAATGTACAATAAATGTTGACTGTAGTCACCCTGTTGTGCTACCAAATACTAGATCTTACTCTGTCTGACTATGGTTTTGTACCCTTTAACCATCCCCACTCCCTTCCCCACCACCACTATTCTTCCCAGCCTCTGCTGGTAACCGTTATTCTTCTCCCTATCTCCATGAGTTCAGTTGTGTTAATGTTTAGCTCCTACAAATGAGTGAGAACATGTGAAATTTGTCTTTCTATGCCTAGCTTCTCTTAACATAATTTCCTCCAATTCCATCCATGTTGTTGCAAATGACAGGATCTCATTCTTTTTATGGCTGAATAGTACTGCGTTGTGTGTAGGCATCGCATTTTCTTTATTCCTTCTCCTGTTGATGGACACTTAGGTTGCTTTAAAATCTTGGCTATTGTGGACAGTGCTGCAATAAACACGGCAGTGCAGATATCTCATCAGTATACTGATTCCTTTCTTTTGGGTGTATACCTAGCAGTGGGATTGCTGGATCATACTGTAGTTTTAGTTTTAGTTTTTTGAGGAACCTCTATACTGTTTTCTGTAGTGGCTGTACTAATTTAACATTTCTACCAACAGTGTACAAGAGTTCCCTTTTCTCCACATCCTTGCCAAAATTTGTTATTGCCTGTCTTTGGATTAAAGCCATTTTAACTGGGATGAGATGATACCTCATTGTAGTTTTGATTTGCATTTCTCTGATGATCAGTGATGTTGAGCACTTTTTTAATATGCCTGTTTGCCATTTGTGTGTCTCCTTTCGAAAAATGTCTATTCAGATCTTTTGCTTATTTTTAAATTGGATTATTTGGTTTTCTTCTATTGAGTTGTTGGAGCTCCTCATATATTCTGGTTATTAATCCCTTGTCAGGTGGGTGGTTTGTGGATATTTTCTTGCATTCTGTGGGTTGTCTTACGCTTTGTTGATTGTTTGCTTCGGTTGCCCATACTTGTGGGGTGTTACTGACAAAATCTTTGCCCAGACCAGTGCCCTAGAGAGTTTCCCCCATGTTTTCTTTTAGTAGTTTTATAGTTTGAGGTCTTAGGTTTAAGTCTTTAATTCATTTCTATTTGATTTTTGTGGTGAGAAATGGGGGTCTAGTTTTATTCTTCTGCATATGGATATTCAGTTTTTCCAGCACCATTTATTGAAGAGACTGTCCTTTCCCCAGTGTATGTTCTTGGCACTGTTGCAAAAATGAGTTCACTGTAGATGTGTGGATTTTATTTCTGGGATCTCTATTCTGTTCTATTGGTCTGTGTGTCTGTTTTTATTCCAGTACCATGCTGCCACAAAAACAGCAATGGTAGTAGTATAATTTGAAGTCAGATAATGTGATTCTTCCAGTTTTGTTCTTTTGCCTAGGAAGGATGGCCTTGGCTATTCTGAGTCCTTTGTGGTTCCATGTAAATTTTGGGATTACTTTTTTTATTTCTGTAAAGAATGTCATTGGCATTTGATAGGGATTATGTTGGATCTATAGATTGCTTTGAGTAGTATAGATAGTAATGCTCTTTTAAAATTGCTTGGTTGAAATATAATTTACATACCGTAACAGCATTCATTTCAAGTGTATAATTCAGTAATTTTTAGTATATTCACAGATAGCTGCAACTGTGCATCTATTGATGGACATTTGGATTGTTTCTACCTTTGTCTATTGTGAATAGTGCTGCTTTGAACATTTGTATACAAGCTTTTAAACACCTGTTTTCAGTTCTTTTGAGTGTATATCCAGGAGTCGAATTGCTGTATTATATGGTCATTCTATGTTTAACTTACTGAGGAATCACTCAACTGTTTTCCACAGTGGCTGCACCATTTTATATTCTCTCTAGCCATTACCCAATTCTCCACTTTCTGGCAATGCTTGTTTTGTTGTTGTTGTTGTTGTTGTTTTAATTTTTTTTTTTTTATTATAGTCACTCTAGTAAATATGAAGTGGTATCTCATTGTGGTTTTGATTTGCATTTCCCTAATGACTAATATATTTGAACGTATTTCCTGTGCTTCCTGGCCATTTGTAGATCTTCCTTGGAAAACATCTATTCAAGTCCTTTGCCCACTTAAAAATCGAATTGTTTGTCTTTTGGTTGTTGAACTATATATGATTTGCAGATACTATTTGTAAAATTGTTTTTTTTTCATTCTGTGGCTGATCTTTTCACTTTTTTTTTTTTTTGGAGAGGGAGTCTCACTCTGTCGCCCAGAATGCACTGGTGCGATCTCCGCTCACTGCAAGCTCCGCCTCCCAGGTTCTCGCCATTCTCCTGCCTCAGCCTCCCAAGTAGCTGAGACTACAGGTGCCCACCACCACGCCCGGCTAATTTTTTGTATTTTTAGTAGAGACGGGGTTTCACTGTATTATCCAGGATTGTGTTGATCTCCTGACCTTGTGATCTGCCTGCCTCGGCCTCCCAAAGTGCTGGGATTAAAGGTGTGAGCCAATCTTTTCAGATTTTTTTTGGGACGGAGTCTTGCTCTGTTGCCCAGGCTGGAGTGCAGTGGC
>NW_012115155.1:3660611-3677904 GCF_000951035.1 Colobus angolensis palliatus | reverse complement strand
GCAAGCTCCGTCTTCTGGGTTCATGCCATTCTCCTGCCTCAGCCTCCCAAGTAGCTGGGACTACAGGCGCCTGCCACCACGCCCGGCTAATTTTTTTTTTTGTATTTTTGTAGAGACGGGGTTTCACCATGTTAGCCAGGGTGGTCTTGATCTCCTGACCTTGTGATCCACCTGCCTCGGCCTCCCAAAGTGCTGGGATCACAGGCGTGAGCCACCACGCCCGGCCTCTTTTCACTTTTAAGTATCTTTTGGTGTATGAAATTTTTAAATTTTGATGAAGTCCAATTTGTTTTTTTTTGTTTTGTTACTTGTGAACAACAGTGTCCTTTTGAGTAAGAAATAAACGTTCTGAATTTTAGCTAAGTTGGAAGAACCATATTTAATGGTGGTACTCCTAAGAAATAATAGGGTTTTATCCAGGGTTTGTATATCTTGACATGTTCAAAATTATGTTGTTCTCTGATGCTTAATATTTATATGAAACCCATGGACTTAATTTTTAAAAGTGTAATCAAATTGTGACTAAAACAGCAATGAAAAAGCAGCCGAGTAGCAATTTGAAATGGGCTTCCTGTCTGTAATAGAATACTTCATCTTTGTGTGATTCCTTCTTGTTGCTAGGTTACCCGAAGGCCTTTCGGCTTTGAATGCTGAGAATATGAGAGTTAAAAATATGTTGCTATATAGATGTTTCTTCTTTTTTTCATCTCTGTGTAATTAGCAAGCCCCTTGAAGCAAAAATTACAGTTTTTCTTTCCATGAGTTTCAAAAAGCAAATTATTTGTAAGTTTTTAAATCATGCAGATGTGCTTATGCTCATGGGAGAATTGGATTTTCAGAATGAAAGAGCCAGTAATTATGGACTACTCAGTGTCCTTTATCTGCAACCACTTAATGATCTTTAATTGGATTTGATTGAAGCGAGGCCCATGAACATTAATTTGGTTAAAAAATACACAAGCTTTTGAGTTTCTTGAGCAAAACTAACATGTTTATGAGGAAAGATACAAACTATCATTTTGGTTAAATCCATGATAATTCTATAATAAATTTGTAGCTAAAGTAAAAGACCCAATATTTGTTTGCTAATAAAACTATAAAGTAGGTAACAAGTAATCACAACATTGTTGACTCTTATACCTGAATGTACCGGGTATCATTTTGTTACCAAATGCATTCTACCTTATGGTTTTACACTTAAAAAACTCTAACTTGAAAAATATTACAGATATCAGTTCTACTTTGTTGGAAATGAGAAATACCTGTGCAAGTCTGAGACCATTGACAGATTGTGTTAGATAAGATCAGAATTATTGCCTAGTGTAGCTAGGACAAAGCATTCATTTAAAGGCAAATCAGTTGTCTTTTGTTTATTAAGAAGCCAAGCCATTATTATCCATGCTTATCCTTTAAAAGCAATGATTGTGAATAAGTGGATCAGGTGCCAATACTAGGTTCACACTCTCTCCCCGTGCTTGTTTATTAGACTATGCATATTACAAGGTTTGGGATAGTGGTTCAGTATCTTAGGAAAGTGTTTCCATAGTCACGAATACAAGGATAATGTGTTTGTTACAAGGCTGGCATATGTGTTGAGCTGTGCTAAGAAGCCCACCTAAAATAGCCTGGAAGAGACTGCTTCTGATGGCAGCATAAGTCACATAAGCTGCAGCGGACAGCTTATTTTATTTTCTATGTGGAAATAAGATTGCTTTTTGATACTTTTCTATTTAAGATTTGTGTTAGGAATATTCTTCTGTTTCTTGAGGGGGAAGAACCGATTAAAAAATTTTTAATACCACTTTTAAAGAAGACTCTCTTACATGAGTAGAGTTGGATTGAAGGCTCACACCTCCCCCCCAGCCCCCACCCCCCAACCCTTTTTAAAAAATCAGTGTTAGTCTAGGCTTTTATTTTGGAATAGGGTGGCAGTTGTCATTGGTGCCGCCGGATCACACTGAACAAGTGTGGGTGGAGAGTTTGCTGATGCTTAAGTTGCTGTGAGTAGGTATAGCTTTCAGAGCAGTGTTTTTATTTGGTACCAGGATTACTGACAATCATGACTACTGGTAAAGGTAGGCTGTTCTAATATATTCTGAAAAGTGTTTATAGTTATTGCTGCTTGGCTAGGAAATGCTTGAATATTTTTATAATTCCTTTGATAACTAAAAATCGTGGATGAAACATGGGAAAGATTGTTATGAATTTTGTTGGTATTAAGCCGGGAAAAATTGTGAAACCTACAGGGAAATAAACATCAATGTTAACCTTCTAAGGCTAGGACAGAGGAAGTAGGCACAGTAGGCTGAGGCTAGCTGTGTTTTTATCTTCTGTTTATTTCATGGGCTTTTAATTTTTCTCTGCTTTCCTATGTTCACAGTATGAGGGTTATGAACATAAATCTATTTGCAATTGCAGGGTATTTGTTAATAAAGCTAAGCGGTCTTGAAAAGAATCTACTGGCTAGAAATTTCTAAGTTTTCCCAGTAGCGTATAGAGGAAAAGCATAAATGATAGCAGTGCAAGGATGCTGCTTCTGTCCTAAGTCATTGTTTATTTTTTTCCCCTTTAAAAGATTTGCATTTTTAAAATGCAGAAATGTACAGGAAAACTACAAAAGAAGTGTTGTTCACAAAAAATCTTATTGATTAGCTCTTAGTCTTTCCACATAGCTTTTTCCCAGGTTTGGCCAATATCGAAGTGATTTTAGAAGATTCTGTGTAAACAGGGTTTGCATTCAAAGGTGTAGGGTGCAGTTGATGTGATGGGAACAACCTGTATCACTGCCTTGCTTTCCTAGGGGTGGTTTTGCTGGCAGGCTCTTAATGTGTTGTCTCCAAAGGGTATTTCCAGACTCTTCTACTGAAACAGGTATTGCACAGAGTAAAATTGCATACAGTAACAAGTGTTTGTCTCCTGCTGTGGGGAATTGGGCACCCATCCAGGACTTTTGCTCAGAGTTTATTTTGTAGTAGATTATTAAAGGTTTCTACAGCTATTTTCTTAAATTTGGTTAAGTTGGGCTGAAAGTACTAGAAGATGCTACATTTCTGCTCTTTTAAATCGAGAATTTAAAGTATATTTGCATTTTTTAATTGAGGATTTAAGGTATACAGTGATAATATTTTTATTTCATACCTAAGTATCGTATGCTATTTTCAGGTTAAACTGCTGCAGGAAATCAATACCTGGGCAGGAGAGTTAAATAATTCATGTTCTGAAGTAACCTCTCTCAGAGCCTTTCCTTTGAGGATTTGAAAGTGTGTCACTTATAAGTGGCATTTGTCTTAAGTTGTGATATTTTCATTTGTATTTAGCAACAGGTCAACATAATATGGGAGCCAACTTTTTCATGTTAAAATCCATGGAGATAGCCTCCTGAATCTGAGTTTAAAATAAAGACTGTTCTTTCACTTAATGTATTTTTTCAAATTGCCTGCCTCCTTAGTCACTGTCACCTGGAATTCAGGCTTAGATGCTTTGGTAACTTTTACCCTCAGTAACTGCAATCATGATAGGAAACAAGGATTAAAATACTGTTTCTTATGGAAGTGGCATATTTGAATCATATATTAATTCATGACCATTAAAAATCTGCAAAATATAATAGCAGTGGGTGTTCCAAGGTGTGTAGGGTACTTTAGTGTTTTCAGAACTCTTTCCTGCATTTTGTGTTTTATGAACCATCACAGCAGCCCCGTGAGGAGTAGGAAGGGCGGCTTTTAAACACAGATACCAAAGGTTTTGGGTTTTCTAGAATTGGGTGAGTTGCAGGACAGGGGAGAGCCCTGGTTTTTGCCATCTTAGACCTGAGTCTTTCTTCCAGAAGGCCATCTTGTCAGTCCAAGCGCTCTGGAATCCATCAGACAGGGTATGAGTGCCGCCACTGCACGGGCAGTATGTGACCTGGGACCGGCAGCATGGCTGTCCACCTTTATTTTCTCATGTGCAAATTGGGGATGATAGTCCCTATGCTAAGGAGCCAGTGGGGGCCTTGGGCCTGGCACATCAATCTTATCCTATTGATATAGGGACATATCCACTGTGGCAGCTCCAGATGATCTCCTAACAGGAGGTGTGAAGGTTGAACTGAGGTTTAAAATAATACAATTGATCTTTTTGTGTAGATAGGGAAAACTAAGAAAACAAGATGCAGAATCAAATATATCCTAAGATCTTGTAAAAAGAAACTGCCATTCAGTACGCAGATCTTGGTCACTAATACCACCAGGGCTCCTTGGGGAAATGGCTGAGTTTAGGGCTGGAGCAAGGTGAGCCAGTGTATCTCGCAGGGCCAGAAAGTAGGGAAGTGGTTGAAAAAAAATCAAAGAAAAAGCAAAACAAAACAACAGTATGGGTATCGCTGAGAGACACAGGAGTCAACTGAAAGTGCTTCCAATAGCCAAAGCTAGAACACTTGAAGCAACACAGTAAAGTAGTGTTGGGTTTTAACCCAAAGTATAAAATAAATGTTAATGATCCATACTAATGTAAATAAAATGACTGAAAAGTGTGTAAATGGAGACGAAGAGACGGACCTCTTGTGCAGAATTATTCCAAATCATTTATGCAAATATCCCACTCTAAAGGAGGGGAGCATAACTTGCTAGTCTGTCAGTGTGGTGGGTGTTCTTGATAGGATGTGATGAGAATGGCATTTGACCTCTGTGGTCTTCCTCCCAAAGCCCCATAAGCTCTGTGGAAACATGGCAGAAGCCTCAGACCAACCCAAAATGAAGGATATTCTAAAAACTCCCTAACCATGTCAAGGTCATTGGAAACGAAGTCTGAGAAACTGTCACAACCTAGAGGAACCTAGCAAGGCAGGATGACTAAATGTAATGTGGTGTCCTGAATGGGATCCTGGAGCAGAGAAAGGACGTTAGGGAAAAACTAAGGAATGCTGAATACGCTAGGGACAGCAGTTAAAGGTAACAGTTGGTCTGCATGTTGGGTTATGTGCTTTAAGAAAATCTTTTTCACTGTTTCGTGTCTTTAAAACATGTCATTAAAGAAACAAAACATACAAAGATTAAAGACATGGACACTAGTAAGGATACTATTTGGTGATACAGATTACCTGAGGGATGAAGAAGACCCAAATTAGGTCGGCCTCAGTGGGACTGGAGAGGAAATGGAAGTGAGAGGTGGTTGGAAGCAGCACTGACCACACCCAGTGCTTATTTAGGGCAGTGGGTGGGGAAAGACCTGATAGGAGATAGGAGGGGAAGAGTTAAGAGCAATTCCATATTTTGGCCTGGACAAATGATGGTAGGACCAACTGAAGTGGGGAACCTGGAGGGAGAGCAGGTTTTGAGGGTAAGATTATAGTTAGGTGATTATAGTTCTGGATACCTGGACATAGAATTTTGTTTGTACATGAGTTTGATTCAAATGGGTTTGTATCTTGGAGTAGAGTTGAGATTGCTATTAGAGGAGTAAGTATTATTGGAACATGGATATTTATGTTAAATTGTCATCTTATTTATCTTTGTCTTCGTATGTAGCAGTATGGTATTTGCCTCTCTAGCTAAACAGGGTTCTGGAGAATGAGATCGTTAAAGCAGAGATGGGTGATTTGAGGAATTATTATTATTTGCATAAATGGCAAGTAGCTCTTAGTGTAATTACTTTAAAGTATGAGAGAACATTCTGGTAGGAAACCTTTTCCAAATTTGGCTCTAAGTTTTTCCACCTGATTTACTTTTGTGCCTATGTAGTGATTGTCAAAAAGAATTGGGTCAGGATTGGTACAGTGTTAATTAAAATGACATTTCCAAAAGAGCGCAGGGTGTAGATCTGATACCTGTGGGATTTGGGTTCTGACATTTATAACTTTCAGGGCAAGTTGGAAGGTAAAATAAGTACTGTGATCAAAAGGAGAAATGAACATTTAATCAATGAAAGGATATATGGTGACTCTTACGTAATATGACACTCAGAGATTAAGGTGTTGAAATTGTAGTTGTTGACTTCTGGAAGTCTCAGTTTTCAGTCATCAGTATGCCAACTTTATTCACATCCCTTCGTGTTGCTTAAAACTTTCCCCTTTTCCATGAAATAGTAAAAATGTAAGTTAGAATATGTCTACTTGAGGCCTGCATTGTACCTTTTCAGTTCCTTTTTGAGGGATAAATGATGATTTCACTGCCCTACTATTCTCTAACCTATTACCAGGAAGAAGTTTGTGGTTGTCATTATTATTGTAATTATAGTCACCCATTCTCGTTCATTAATGCCTTTGTGCCTTTGCCATTCCTGCCTTGTCCCTTTCTTGCCCCAGGAAGCTCACACACATTGTTTTCACCTAGAATGCACTTCAGTGTGCTCACGCCTGCCTAGTTTTCAGGTCTTGGTGCAGAGGCTTCCTCAGAAATGCCTTGCCTGGACTTCTGTGGCCTCTAGGAATTGGCTTTCCTAAGGCTCCTTATGCTGGCTTATGATCGGCTTTGCGGAATAAAGGTGGGAACTGCAGTGTTCACCTGAATTACCAGCAGCCAACCAAGTGCCAGGCACAGGGTGGGCATTTACATCCTGGGCATACACAAAGGGTATGTGAGCTGGGTGTGGTGGCCCATGCTGGGATTGCAGGTGCCCGCCACCATGCCCTAATTTTTGTATTTTTTTTTAAGCAGGGATGGGGTTTTACCATGTTGGCCAGGCAGGTCTCAAACTCCTGACCTCAAGTGATCCACCTGTCTTGACCTCCCAAAGTGCTGAGATTACAGATGTGAGCCACCGTACCCAGCTCATGGGTCTTTAAAATACAAAATTTGAAGGAAAAAAACACACACACAATTGGAAGGCCCCCTTTTCTATCTTAAAACAATTTTTGGAGTCTTTAGTGTACTTGGATTTCTTTGTACAGAAATGAAAATGGTGTTTGAGCTTGGCTTACTATATTCAGTTATCTGCAGTTAGGCCAGGCTCTGATAACCTTTGTGCATATGCTGCTGGCTGTGAGGCTAGACCCACAGGGTAGGTGAACCCTTTCCAGAGAGAAAGAATACACTTTTTGTAGGACCTCTCTCCCTGTCAAAACAATGAGCCTTGCCCTGCTGCTTAGTCAAAGGCATTCTTTTGCTTCATTGTTCAAGGCAAATTGGAACCTTCCTTCTACCTTTCTCTGCCTCCTACTCTTAAATTCCATGTCCATGACAGAGATGCCTGAGTAATCCTGTCCCACGTAGATGAGGTTATGCCTTTGGTAAAAGGCCTGCAGCATAGTGTGATTTGGCCTTCTCTGAACCACCGTGTCCAAAATGTCTCTCACCAGCCTCTGCCTTTCCCTCACTTTGTTACGGAACACGGTTCTTTTCCTTCTTTGCCTTTATCACAGATTTGTCTTTACAAATGTTGCACCCCTTTATAGTGGAACGTCCCTTTGGGCAGTGAGCATGAATGTTTTTTTCATACCATATTCCCAGGAACTAGTGAAGTGCCTGAAATGTAGTAGATCCTCATCCTCAGTGAATAAGCAAAAGAGGGAGATAGTTATCCAAGTCAGGTGGCAACTAACCTGCTCCTCCTCCTATACATTATCTTGGCTGTTATTTCTTAAAGTAAATTAATGCTTTACTCATGAACTCAGAGCTTAAGAAAGAGAATCTGTTCTCCTCTTCCATTCTCCATTTGTTCCTTTCTTTTCCCCTTTTCTCCCACCTCTTCCCCACCATGTTCTCTTGTGTCCTTCCCTTGTTCCCCCCCACTGCTATCAAGAGGTCCATAGTCAGCTGGAAGAGAATCCTGGCCTCCATAGTCACAGCATATTTGTGAGCTGGATGGAAGGCCCGTGATGGCGCCCAAGACCCTGGCCCCGCACTGTTCGTGCTCAGAAGTTCCCTGCATGGTGGTGTTTGTGCTCAGCAAGGCTGACTTTTTGGCATGCAGGACAAAAGGGAGCATGGGATGTTGGTGCTTATAAATTGGGTGTGAAATTTCTCACACAGTGGTTGTCTTTGGCATAAATTGGGCAATGTGATTATTATGTGGGCGGTTGGCTTGGGAGCTGGGGAATATAGATGGAAGCTGAAGGTAGTGGTGAGCAGGCCTCAGTGGTGGGCTGAGATGATGGAGATGTGGTGTGTGGCACACCCACTTGACCTGTTTGGGCTAGAAAATAAGCATATGATCAAAGTGGGGGGACAGTTATCAAATAAGTACTTTCAGTAATAGAGCTATAATTTACAAAAATCTCTTTAAGGATATCCTATACCTTACATAGAATAATTGCACTTATCTGCACTTCCTCCTCCTAAAATATACTTGTTGAAACCTCTCATGATGTTGATTCCTCCTAAGCTTTGCTTTCTTCCTGTTTTTAGCCTACAGTTGTGTGGCCTGTATACCCGGCCATGCATCAGAATATCTGGACAATTCTCTAGACAAATGATAGCAGGGAAGCTGAGTGCCATTTACATTTAGGTTTGTAATAATATCCAAATGTAATTAAAAGAATTTTAGAAAGCTAACTACTTTGAAATTTTGAGACAAGTTATTTTTGGTTTATGTTAACTCTTTATAATTATGTAAATACAGCAATGAGAACTCTAGATAGCTGTTGTTTTAAGTGTATGTATGCTATAGTTATCCAAAGGTCTTATTAAAATCATTGAAAATCATCAACTAAAATATGACTTTAACTTTTCAAATTGTAGGACTGGAATTATTCAGATTTGAATGAACATTGCATCAAAAAAACAGACATATTAATATTGATTGGACAAAATAAACCCAAGTTCTTGTATGTATGTGTGTATATATATACCCTTAGAGACAAAAAGCAAAGGAAGGGAGCACAAAGAGACTGGTATTTAATATCCAGAGTACCAAAGAGCTCCCTGGGGGTGAATTAGGGAAGATGAGAATAAACTGTCCTTCCTGCTGGAATAGCTAGTCCCCGACACAAAACTCTCTGAGCACCTGAGCTGAGCCCACAGTATCATTTCCTGGAATGACACTCACACTGAAACATCCACAGGAACTCAGTTCTCCATAGAAATACCCACCATTCCTCAACATCCCCAAGAGCTCTTAGACTGAAGCCTGGCTTCATGTGTCGTGAAGGACCATCATTCCCAGACATAAGTGTATTAGTGCCTCAAACTCTGCCCGGGACCGGACAGACCCAGGGTAAGGCGAAAACAGACAGAGCCTTCCCCAAGAGAGCTGCTTCTGCTTCTCCCACTTGCCAGGTTCGCGGAGCTGGGACTGTCCTCTAGTACCCTCCATCAGTCACCTAACTCAGAGTCATCCAGCAAGAGAGGGAGGGGAGAGGGACTGAAATAAGTGGTCATCAATAGGAATCTTCCTCTTTTAGATACCAAAGCTCTTCTGGGCAGAAGAACTGACTTCATCCATCTGGGCATCCTGCTTTAGCTGCCCCTCTTCCCCCTCCCGCCCCACACAGGGCCTGGTAAAAAGTTGGTTTGTGAATCACCTCGCTATTGACTTTTGTACTCTCTGGTCATGAATTTCTAGCTGCTTTCAAGCTTGTCTCTGTGGAAACATGATGACTATATAAACATCTACAATAGCTCAGTAAAGCTCAGGATAGCATGAAAAGAATTAGCCATTGTAGTGAAGGAAAAAATTAGTTCTTACTTTAGGAATCTGAAGGTTTCTCCTAGCATTTATCTGAGAGAGACAGAGAGAGAGAGTGAATGAATATGTGTGTATGTGTGTGTGTATATATATGTATGTATGTATGTGTGTGTGTGTGTGTGTGTGTATTTTAGATACCAAAGCTCTCCTGGGCTTTGGTAGAAGAACTGACCTCCTCCATCTGGGCATCCTGCTTTAGCTGCCCCTCTTCCCCTCCCCACCCCGCACAGGGCCTGGTCTAAGAGCTCTTGGGGATGTTGAGGAATGGTGGGTATTTCTATGGAGAACTGAGTTCCTGTGGATGTTTCAGTGTGAGTGTCATTCCAGGAAATGATACTGTGGGCTCAGCTCAGGTGCTCAGAGAGTTTTGTGTCGGGGACTAGCTATTCTAGCAGGAAGGACAGTTTATTCCCATCTTCCCTAATTCACCCCCAGGGAGCTCTTTGGTACTCTGGATATTAAATACCAGTCTCTTTGTGCTCCCTTCCTTTGCTTTTTGTCTCTAAGGGTAAGTTTATAGTCTTTCTGACATATGTTTGGAGATACTCTTCTTCAAGACTGATCTTAAATACATCACTCTTGGCGTGTTGCTGTAAGTTCTTTTCTCTGAGGAAGGCTTAATATTAACAGGGTTAACTTAAACTGGGCCTCCAGTTTGGCCAAGAGATTCTAACTTCAGGAACCCTAACTCCTGGACATGACTTGGGAACTTTGCCTTTAATTCTCTGTTCCGTAGTGTCCAGGATGGACACACAGAGTAGTGGGGGCACCTGGGCCTGTCCAGGTGCAGAGGGAAGCGGGCTCATTTCTTCATTATCCCCTGTCGGGAATTCCTTGCCTCTGCTACATCTGTTCAGCAAGAGTCTTTGGAATGTGTTCTCTTTGGCTGTGTATTCACCGAGCCTGGTAGCCCAGGGTGTTCCTGAGTTAAGAAGATGTGCACACATTTAAAGCCTCTCACACTCTTAGTCAATGTTAAGTGGACCAAAGTAGTACGGATCACATCCGAGGGTTGGTTGGAAGGCACAGTGGATCCTTTCTAAATTTGTCTGGCCCTACTTTGGATTCGTGTGTCATAGTGTGTGTGCGCTGTTAGGAAAACCTCACACTGAATCCTACGTGCTGTTGATTGTATGTGTTCCCACGTTGGACTGTGCACTCCAGAGTGAGAACCGTGACTTCCCTTTCTACATCCCAGCTCCCAAAAAAGTACTGGGGACACAAGTGTGCTTACTAGAGAAATGCTAGAGAGATAAAGGAACAAGCACATGGTCACCCATTGGTATTCCGAGGTGGTATCCTCTCCAGTAGCCTCCCAGTAGTAGAGGCTAGGGTGCTCTGGGAGTCCAGTTTTATTACAGAAGTAACAAAGTGATTACTTTGAGACCAAATCACCTGTAAGGTGACCCTGTGCTCTGGACTCGAACTTTCAAGTTCCAGGACATGGAAGGTTTGGAGAGAGTTTAAAACATTGATGCCACTTGATGGAAGCATATTCCTAACTGAGCTTTTTTCTTTTGCTTACAAATGAGAAATTTCTTTCTTGTGACTCTGAGAAAATTGTCATTGAGACCTCTTAAGGACACTTGACAAGGGGGAAATGGGTGCTTTCCCTTTGGAATCAGTTCTAGAGAAGGTGGTTTTAACCATGCCTTCCTCCATTTCTCTATAATGTCCATACATTTCTTTCGGCTGCCTAACTTGAATTAGTTGTATGGCCTTTTAAGCACATTTTTAAAGAAAATTCTGTTCCTAATTCCTCACTTCTGTTGAAATATTTTTGAAGAGCTGATTTTTTTGCATGCAAAACATAGCACAAATAGTGAGGGTGTAAAATAGCTGCCATTTGTCCAGTACTTATGGTTTTCCTGCCTTTAATGCATTTTGTCTAATCTGCATGATCTCCCTTTGATATAGTACAGAGATGCTTTGGGTTGCCAGCAATACAGGCCTCATTGCAAGTGGTATAGGGAGAAGGAGAGTGACTTGGTTCGTGGAGCTAAGTCTGGGCGTTTGGGTCTTGCTGCCCTCCTTTGGACACGTGCCAGGCATTAGACCTCGGCTCTCACTGCCTCTCACTCTACTTTCTTTTGTTTTGCCTCTCTCTTAAGCAGGCACTGCCATTAGTTGGCTCCAACAGCTCTAGGCTTGTACCTGCATAGCTCTAAGTCCACAAGAAGGGAGGTTCTAGAATTAATTACTGTGATGGGTTGGGAGAGCCCTGATGCTGTGGCCAGGATCCACTGAGGCAAACAAAGGTGTTGTCACTTTGAGAGTGGGGGAGGTGGTTACCCAAGAACTGCCCTGGGCTGTCAGTAGAAGAAAGGGGTTGATACTGGGTGGGCAGCACATTTCATAGGTAGACAGGATCATCCTTTTTTCAGACAGGGAAACAGAAGCCTATCTCTTTTCATTTTCTTTTTCTACCTCACATGAGGTTGGTCTTGCTGAAAGTGCAGGCCTGTGACATTACAGCTCTGCCCCAGGACAGGCTCACTGCCCAGTGCAAGCTGTGGATTTCTCCCTTCACAGAATCAGCCCTGGGCTCCTCTGTTGTGAGTATGCCTGCATCTCTCTGGAGCCTGGTTATAAGTTATATAGCAGCAGCCAGGGCATTTTCGCCAAGACCCAAAGAGGAATTGTGCCTTGATCTGCACCTGCAGGAGGCACTCAGCAGCTCTTACCCAGTGTGAACTTTGAGCTCCTCTAGTGCCTTAAGGAGCAGGTATCTATGGAAGTTTGCTTTCTGCCCTCCTCACAGTTCATTTCCCTCTCCGGTTTCTGTTGGTGTTTTCCTTGTCTGTCTTTCCCAGCAGAAGGTTTTGTCCCTTTTTGACTCCCTTTGTAAAGGACTAGTAAAGCTGAAATGAATTTTTGAGTTGCCACCTGTCTGTGCTCCAGTTCTCTCTTCTCACGTTATCTGTATCAGTGGTGTCATTGTTGAGATCGTCTTAAAATGCCAGCCCAGCTTTTTGGCAGCAAGCTTTTGGGCGGAAGGAATGAAACGTGATCCCTAACTGGCAGCTTGATTGCATTCCAGGCTCACTTCTGTGGTAGAGGATGGATTACTGGTGCCGAAGGGCAGAAGTAGCACTCTGCTAGCACCCTCAGAGCTTCTAGTGTGCCATTTCCACTTTTGTGTTGTCAAAAATGCCAACGTTTCCAGCCAAGTTGGAAATTTTTATATTCCCTGTGTTCTGACAAAAGCCTTCTTTAATTTTGTAAACAGGGAGAGGAATTTTTGTTTCAGAATATGGATATTGAAGGATTTTTTTGTACAGAGTGGTAGAACCGGCCCTGTTTAACGCTGGTCCATATTGACTGGATTGGGGGTGATACGTGAACCCCACTTCCCATACTTTGATGGAGAAAGGGAGGTAGAAACTTGGAAGAAAAAGTCTTTATCCAGCCATTCAATTCATACAGTGTGTTTTGCACTTTTATACTTTTCTATTTATCCAACTTTGGTTAAAATTAAGAGGGAACAGACGGGCAAGGAATATAGTTTGGATAATGAGCAAAAATTCCTCCAATATATGAACATGGAATATCTTTCTATTTATTGGTTTGTCTTTAGTTGATCTTAACAGTGTTTTGTAGTTCCCTTTTGTTAAAGTTGTTAGGTGTTTTTATTGGCGCTATTGTTAATTGTTTTCTTAATTTGATGTATAGAATATACAATGGATTTTTTAATATTGGTTTTATATCCTACAACCTCGCTGAACTTGTTTATTGGTTCTGATTTTTTGCGTGCATTCTTTAGTGTTTTCTACATACCAAATCAAGTCATTTGTAAATGGAAATAGTGTTAGTTCTTCCAATTCAGTTTACATGCTTTTTTCTTTTCTTTTCTTTTCTTTTTCTGGTCGGATTTCCCTGGCTAGAACATCTACCACAATGTTGAATAGAAGTAGTGAGAGTAAACATCTTCTCTCGTTCTTGATCTTGGGGGAAAGCATCTGGTCTTTGACCATGTTGTTGATGGTGTGTGTGTGTGTGTGTTTTTGTTTGTTTCTTTCTTTTTTGAGATGGAGTCTGGCTCCATTGCCCAGGCTAGAGTGCAGTAGTGCAATCTCAGCTCACTGCAACTTCCACCTCCCGGGTTCAAGCGATCGTCCTGCCTCAGACTCCTGACTAGCTGGGATTGCAGGAGTGCACTGCCACACTGGGCTAATTTTTGTATTTTTAGTAGAGATGGGGTTTCACCATGTTGGTCAGGCTGGTCTGGAACTCCTGACCTCAGGCAATCCGCCTGCCTTGTCCTCCCAAAGTGCTGAGATTACAGGTGTGAGCCACCGCGCCTGGCCTGGAGGTGGTCTTTATTAGGTTGAGGGAGTTCTCTTCTAATCCCTGCTTGTAGTGTTTTTAGCATGAAAGCATTTTACTGTGTTTAGAGAATATGTTGTTTTTTGCCTTTTATTATATTAATATAACAACTATGATATATATTGAACAAACATTATATTCCTGGGATAAGTCGCACTTGGCCATAATGTTAACTCTTTTGATATGTTACTGAATTTGGTTTGCTAGTATTTTTTTTTGAGGATTTTTAATGTTTACATTCATAAGAGATACTGAAGATACTGTACTTGAGAAATTATCTTAAACAAATAATTTTAAGCAAGCAAACATCTGCAGTAGGAATTAAACAACACAACGTGCAGAACACACTTAGCACAGTGCCCAGCACCTACTAAGCATCAGCTTATGGGAATTGCTTTTTTTTGGCAGATGGTCGTTTAATGTCATGACTCAGAGCAAAGGATGTTGAGTTGAACAGGCCTGGGTTTGAATCCTGGCTTCCTCCACCTCCTTGTTAGCTGTGTAGCTTTGGGCATATTGTGTCTGGATGCCCTAAGTTTTTTTATTTTTAAGACCGAAGTGACAATAGTCCTCTCAGGGTTGTCAGGAGGATTTAATGTGACTATGCACAACCAAACCTAGGACCTGGTACACAGTTAAGTGCTATGATTCTATTAGTTGTTACTTTTCTTGTTACTTTTAAACATACTGACTGCAGTGGTTTTATGAGGGTGAAAAATTGAAAACAATTTGACTATCGATAAACAGATGATTGATTAAATATAGTAAATGCACACAGTGTCACAGTAAGAAGTCTTTAAAATTGACTAGATTAATACTGATCTAGAAAAATATTGGTGGTGTGCAAAAAAGCAGTTTTTATACGTGTGTATAGAATTCATGTTTATGAATGCATTCAAGTCTAGAAATGCATATATATCAAATTGTTAGTTTAATTTGGGGAGCTTATGATTGCTTATAGTGGAACTGTGACTTAATTTAAAAATAGGTGTATGTTTTATTGGGAAAGAAGGATATACATTTCTTTCTAGCAGGAAAATTTGGAAGCTTAAAAAGTATTTGAGGTTTTAATTGTGTTTGTTGATTTGTCCTCAGTTATTTTCGTAACCTTGTTTGAATTTATTATCTAATTAAGCCATATGCATGTTAAGAAAAGTAATAAAAGCTTCTAAAAAAGATATATGAGAAAAGATTTTCATCCATTCACAAATTTTGCCTTTCTTCATGTGGACTACCAGAATTAAAATTTTTTGACTGTCTACTGGTTGTTGGCCCAGACTCTGTTCTAGATGTTGTAAATACCAAGAAGAATACAAAGTGGTCCCTATCCCAGGGACAGAGAGACCAAACAGATCTGCAGCCAGCTGATTTCAGGGGGCCATGGAGTAAATGGTACATGCATGGTCAGAGCCGGGCAGGATCTCAGGCTAGCAGTAGACCTGTGTTTTCAAGAATGCATAGGGGTGTGTCTGGCAGACAGGACAAGAATTGCAGATAGTAGGAACAGCCTTTGCAAAAGGCTTGGAGCTCTGCAAATTCAAGAAGAAAGAAATTTTGGGATATTTATGGAAAGCAGCCAGCCTTTGGGCTCATTATCCTGTCTCTGTGCAGCTTCCTCTTGAGGGAGCTAATTATAGTCTAGTTAGTAGGCTGCCACATTTCTTACTCCCTTGGAGAAGAATCTCAATTAGCAGGGAGTGGGTGAATCTGAAAGCCTGTCAGGGTAGCAGCTTCTTCAAAGTGACCCTGCTGCAGTGAAGCAGAGAGATAGTTGTCTTTTCTTTAGAAAATGAGGTGTTTTCTCCCCGTTGGGCTTCTGTCCATCAAAGCCTGCCTCAGGAGAAGAGAAGGAAAAGCTTTGTAGTTAGGTTCTGGCTTTCCTGGCAGATAGGCAATGAGCAGATATTTCTTAGTTCCTGTGATGTTTTGTTGGTCCTCATAGATGAGTGTTTAAATTTTCCAAGCGAACAGTATGGCCCAAAGCTTCTAATTCCAAGTTCCAGACCTCAGACTTGAATTCATGTTTGTCTTTAGACCGATAGCACCCTGGGGTGATTCAGGGTTGGGTGAAAATTATAATATCACTCTGTAGAAATTTCATGAGTCATTTTTAAGTGGTTTATCCTGATGCTATAAAAGGTGGAATGGAGCTCAGGTGATTTTTAAAGAATCAAAGGAGGTGATGCTTGCTGGGAGCTGAAGGTTCCCATCTGCTTATTTCAGATTTCTACCTGAGACTATCAGATGAAAGAAGTGGCCCTCCCATGGCCATCTTTGCAGTGGTGGCTGAAGATACAATTAATTATTTATTCGGGCTTAAAGAGAACTTCCCCTTAAGATGATTTTATGTGTAACATAAGCTCTTGTATTATGTGAAAATGTTAAAATTGATGTAATGGCACAAGCCTGCAGTTAAAAATACTCATTTTCACACGTCTCTGCCTTAGTTAAAGCTCTAGAAAAAGAGGTTAGATACTACCAGATGTCTGCTTAGCAGAAAAGCCTAAAGAAAATGGGAATCCAAATGGCTAGTAGAGTTCAGTATGGGTTAATTTAGCCAAGAAATACTGAACGTTAGAACCTGGATGTGAGACTCTTCATCTTCTGCTGTAACCATGGTCTAGTTGCAGATATAGCTTATTTGTCCAGTTAAAGAATGGCTCATTCTATATAGTAGAATTTCCTAGTTAACTGAAACTGGGTACCTTTCTGATGATCCAGCCTCCTTTTAAATTTAATCTTAATTTCTGGTGTCCAAAAAGCTAGGAAACATAGGCTAAACTTATTTTTAAACAGTGTGTTAGTTAAGTTTTCAAGTAATTGGCTCAGTTGGTTTTTATCCTCCAAAAGCCTTTGCAGGTATTTCAGTTCAAAGCATTGTGTCCAGCTCTTAATCTAGAAAATAAATATACTTTTGTCCTATGTTTTCCCGAATTTCCAGTCGAGATGGGAAATGTGAATTACTGTCTTCACTAGCACACAGATCATTGAAAAATTGAATCTTAAGTTGTTGTGCGGGGTCATTGTGCTGTTATTGTACAGATATGATTTGACCCCTGTACTGTCAACCGTATTCTAAGCATTTTGGGTTTAGGGGTTTTTGTGTGCATGTGTTTGCTTTTTGTAGTTTCTATTAGGCTATTAGGCCTTCAGCTCACTTACTAACATTACTTTGCATGTCCTCCTTCTCACTATCCCTGTAGTTAGTTGCTTCTAATCTGCTTAGGGAATCAGCTAAGTAAGCTTGTTAAATTTGTTTCCAAAGGGTAAGTAAAAAGACAGGTAGCACTCCTAAAGTTCAGTTTAAAAAGTCCTACATTGGCTGCTCGGTATGCCCTTTCCTCCTTCCCTTCTTTTTTTTTTT